>NC_132919.1:69394344-69702579 GCF_047675955.1 Chlorocebus sabaeus
ATCACTTGAACTTAGGAGATGGAGGTTGCAGTGAGCTGAGATCATGCCACTGCACTCTAGCCTGGGCAACAGAGTGAGATTCTGTCTCAAACAACAACAACAACAAAATACCTCTTTTCAGGCCAGGTACCGTGGCTCACACCTGTAATCCCAGCACTTTGGGAGGCCATAACAGAAGGTTCACTTGAGACCAGGAGTTTGAGACCAGCTTGGGTAACATAACGAGACCTCCTCTCTATTTGAACAAACAAACACAATACTCTTTTCATAGAAAAATGTTTACTACACAATAAACTTTAGAAGAATACGAAGCTGTATTAATGCTATGTCTCCAATGTAAAAAAAATACACACACACACACACACACACACATTCTGAAACAGATTCAAAGGAATTACATAAACATGTCAATTTTTTTTTTCTTTCGGAGACAGGGTCTCGCTCTGTCACCCAGGCTGGAGTACAGTGGTGCAACCACAGCTCACTGCAGCCTTGACTTCTTGGCCTCAAGTGATCCTCCCCCGTCAGCCTCCCAAAGTGCTGGGATCACAGGCCACCACACCTGGCAACATGTCAGTTTTTATTCTGGATAGTGGGACAGTGGGGTATGGATGTTTTTATCTTTTATTTTCTTTTTTATATTTTTCTAAATTTTCCACAGTGAACATTATTTTATAATCTTTCAAACATACCTCTTAAAAGGACTGGTTCCTATAGAATTCAGTGCAAGAAATCTTCTGTATTACTTTATACTTTGGTTGCCTTGATCACTGGGCCTTTCCTGGTAGCAAAGAAGAGGTTAGTGTAGGCAGCAGAGAAAACACAGGTATACTCTATTTAAAATGCATGTCTTTATAATAAAAGTATAGGTGGTACCCAGAGGAAAATCTTGTGACACATTGCAAAGTGGAACAGAAATTATCTTTAGATCACTTTCTGTTCTGGATTATTGTATGAGCCTGATTTTCATCTCTCTTTCCACCTTCCCTCACCCTAGTTGTAAATCCGCTAATGCATGGATGTGAAGTACAAGTCTTAATTTTAAAAAGTTTTATGAAGCTGTGTAGTAAATCCCTTTTGTAAGTGGTCTTGACTGTGTTTCTCAATATATCTTTTGGTTTCATTAGATTCAGGTATATAAATGAGAACTGTAACTTTGGACAGATTTTTTCAGTCATCTTTACAGTAATAAGTTCCCCATTAGACAATAGTTGTTTGTTTTATGACTTGCTGTTGGTAGGTTATCCCCAAGGGGCTGAGAAATTCCTGTTTTGAAAAGTCCAAAAAGTTTGATGACTTGCTGTTTCATTTTTTTCTTTTCTTTTCAGTTATAGGAAACAGGATTACACCCACCTTGACTTCGTACAGTAACATCTACTATCTGCTGACTTAACCCGAGTAAATGCTTTGAATTGAGTCCCATATAATGTCCTAAGGCAGCCTGTATGGAGTAATGAATTGTCTTCTCTCCTAGGAGAAGAATTGTCTTCTCCCCTATGTCTTCCTACCCAGAATGGTACTTAGCACTCAAGTTGTTACTCAAATATCTTTTGTGTGTTCTGGGTCTCAGTGAAGTAGTTATTAAATCACAGGCTTGGGGAGAACATTCATTCTATGGCATTGAATGAAATGTTGCCCAATTCTAGACCTTCTAATAAAATGTTTTTTAAAACCCACAGGCTTAGAATTATTCCATAGATATGAAGTAATGTAGTTAGAACTTAGTGGAGTGCTTTAGATTAACTTGTAATTTGAAAAACCAAAATTGAAATTGTGAAATAACATGGGCTCTTTGAGGTCTTTTCCAGTAAAACAGTTACAGTAAAGCTGGTTGGCAGTGATTTTCCTAGACACTTTGGCCGGTCGTCTCCTGTGACTGCTGTTAATTAAATATGGTTTGTAGCTAAGCAGCCTATAAGGAGAAGACTATGGAAGTATTTGCATATTCTCTCCTTGAAAATACTACCTGGTTGGCCGGGCGCGGTGGCTCAAGCCTGTAATCCCAGCACTTTGGGAGGCTGAGACGGGCGGATCATGAGGTCAGGAGTTCGAGACCATCCTGGCTAACACGGTGAAACCCCGTCTCTACTAAAAAATACAAAAAGCTAGCCAGGCGAGGTGGCTGGTGTCTGTAGTCCCAGCTACTCGGGAGGCTGAGGCAGGAGAATGGCGTAAACCCGGGAGGCGGAGCTTGCAGTGAGCTGAGATCCGGCCACTGCACTCCAGCTCGGGCGACAGAGCAAGACTCCGTCTCAAAAAAAAAAAGAAAAAGAAAAAGAAAATACTACCTGGTCTTTGGCTTTTAGTTATACTTTTTTTTTTCCCATGTGGAATAGCTATTAAAGTATTACCTACGGTGATTAGATTAAGAAGTAAAACATAAAATCAGTCATTCTTTTTTTTTTTTTTTTTTTTTTTTTGAGACAGAGTCTCTCTCTTTTGCCTAGGCTGGAGTGCAATGGCATGATCTCGGCTTACTGCAACTTCTGCCTCCCAGGTTCAAACGATTCTCCTGCCTCAGCCTCCTGAGTAGCTGAGACTACAGGCGCCCACCACCACACCCGGCTGATTTTTGAATTTTTAGTAGAGACGGGGTTTCACTATATTGGCCAGGCTGGTCTCAAACTCCTGACCTTGTGATCCGCCCACCTCGGCCTCCCAAAGTGCTCGGATTATAGGTGTTAGCCACCGTGCCCAGCCTGGTGCTTTAATTTTATGGAAAAAACTACTAGCTGGTTTCTGTTTTAAGAAATAACAGGCCCGGGGCGACGGCTTAGGCTTGTAATCCCAGCAGTTTGGGAGGCCAATGTGGGCAGATCACAAGGTCAGGAGTTCGAGACCATCCTGGCCAACATAGTGAAACCCCATCTCTACCAAAAATACAAAAATTAGCCGGGCGTGGTGGTGCACGACTGTAGTCCCAGCTACTCGGGAGGCTGAGGCAGGAGAATCACTTGACTCTGGGAGGTGGAGGCTGCAGTGAGCCGAGATAGTGCCACTGCACTCCAGCCCAGGCGACAGTATGAGACTTCATCTCAAGAAAAAAAAAAAAAAAAAAAAAAAAAAAAAAAGCCGGGCGCAGTGGCTCACGCCTGTAATCCCAGTACTTTGGGAGGCCGAGGTGGGTGGATCACGAGGTCAGGAGATTGAGACGATCCTGGCTAACACGGTGAAACCCCGTCTCTACTAAAAATACAAAAAAAATATTAGTCAGGCGTGGCGGCGGGCGCCTGTAGTCCCAGCTACTTGGGAGGCTGAGGCAGGAGAATGGCATGAACCCGGGAGGCGGAGCTTGCAGTGAACCGAGATCGCGCCACTGCACTCCAGCCTGGGCGACTGAGCGAGACTCCGTCTCAAAAAAAAAAAAAAAAGAAAGAAATAACAATTATTGTACTACTTACTAGTCCTCCTCTGTCCCCAGCTAAAAATAAGAACAGCAACAACCAAAAAATCCTTAGTTATGTACTGGAAATGAATCAGATAATTTTCAGTAACTTACACGTTTTTGGGATATGTTAGTTTGAAAATGCAAATATTCATGCCTGACCCCAGTGTTAATCTGTGAGGGAGCAGGTATAGTGGGTTGCTGTGTTATGGTTTAACTTGGATCTTTAGGGAGTAGACTGTGATGCCTCTGCATTTGTATCCAAAACAAATAATTAAATAATCTATTTTTGGCTGGGCATGATGCCTCATGCCTGCAGTCCCAGCAGTTTGGGAGGCTGAGGTGGGAGGATCGCTTGAGGCCAGGAGTTCAGGATCCATCTGGGCAACAAAGTGAGACCTTGTCTTTACAAAAACTACAAAAAATTTGCTGAACACTGCGGCTTGTGCCCCTAGTCCTGGCTACTCGGGTCCCTGAGTTAGGAGGATTGCTTGAGCCCAGGAGTTGGAGGTTACAGTGATCTGTATTTGCCACTGCACTCTAGCCTGGGTAACAGAGAGAGACCCTGTCTCAAAAAATAAAGTCTGTTTTTAAAATTAATTTTAAACACTGGAGTTTATTACAAAAAGCAGATGGTTCTTTTTTTTAATCTTTTTTTTTTTTTTTAGGAGAACCACCCCTTTTTGGCTACATTGTCTAGGGTAGCAGTGTTCAATAAAAATAAGATCCAAGTCACATATGTAATGTTAAGTTTTCTTTTCTTTTCTCTTCTTTCTTTTTTCCTTTTTTTTTTTTTCATTTTTTGGAGTCTCACTCTGTTGCCCAGGCTGGAGTGCAGTGGCACAATTTCAGCCCACTGCAACCTCCGCCTCTTGGGTTCAAGTAATTCTCCTGCCTCAGCCTCTCGAGTAGCTGGGACTACAGGCATGCCCCACCACACCCAGCTAATTTTTGTATTTTTAGTAGAGATGGAGCTTTGCCATGTTGGCCAGTCTGGTCTCAAACTCATGACCTCGGGTGATCCACATGCCTTGGCCTCCCTAAGTGCTGGGATTACAGGCATGAACCACCACTCCCTGCCAGTGTTAAGTTTTCTAGTAGCCACATTAAAAGAAGTAAAAAGAAATGGGTGAAGTTAATTTTAATAATATATTTTATTTAACCCAGTATATCTAAAATATTATCATTTCAACACGAACAAGATACTTTACATTCTTTTGTTTTTCAGTACATCCTCAGAATCCAGTGTGTATTTTATATTGATAGCATATTTCAGTTTGAAGCAGCCACATTTCAAGTGCTCAGTAACTACATGTGGCTAGTGACTCCATACTGGACTGTGTAGGTTTAGAGTTTCAGGTTTCAGTAAATTTGTATGCAATAGAATCTTCATACATTGGCATATTATGCAGATTTCTTTGTATGCACATCAGTTCTTGCATAGCATAAGTCAGTTCATGATGCTTTTAGTCTATGAGGCAGATTTTTTTTTTTTTGAGACGAAGTCTCGCTCTATCACCCGGGCTGGAGTGCAGAGGCGCAGTCTTGGCTCACTGCAACCTCCATGTGAGGCAGATTTTAACTTGGCCCTAATACAAATATTGTAAGAGAGATCTAATGGCCTTTGATTTTTTTACGGAGGGCAATCAATACATGCCATGGTTACAATGCTTCAGCATATAGCGTGCACGTCAGCCACTGCTTTTACTCTGGCTAGTGCTTAGTGTACCTGTACCACTGCCCAGGCAGCATCTGTCCTGTGACAGGTGAATCTTAGGGTGGAAGATGGCAAGTAATGTTGCTTTTAAAATTATTATTATTTTTTGAGACAGAGTGTCGCTCTGTTGCCTGGGCTGGAGTGCAGTGGTACAATCTTGGCTCACTACAACCTCCACCTCCCAGGTTCAAGTGATTCTCCTGCCTCAGCCTTCTAAGCAGCTGGGATTACAGGCAGCCACCAATATGCCCGGCTAATTTTTATATTTTTAGTAGAGATGGGGTTTCACTACGTAGGCCAGGCTGGTCTCGAACTCCTGACCTTGTAATCTACCCGCCTCAGCCTCCCAAAGTTCTGGGATTACAGGTGTGAGCCACCGTGCCCGGCCTACATTTTTAAATTAATTAATTATAAGCAGGGTCTCACTGTTTTGGCCAGACTGGTCTTGAACTGATAGGAGTTCGAGACCAGCCTAGGCAACATGGTGAAACGCTGTCTCTACTAAAAATATAAAAAAAATTAGCAGGGTGTGGTGGTGCATGCCTATAATCCCAGCTACTTGGGAGGCTGAGGCAGGACAATCGCTTGAACTAGGGAGATGGAGGTTGCAGTGAGTTGAGATCGCACCACTGCACTCCAGCCTAGGCAAGAGTGAGACTCCATCTCAAAAAAAAAAAAGTAACATTGTTGGAATATTTAGTTAATTTATAGAAGCATATTGGCCTAATTGGGGCAAATACCTTATTCTGACATTCTTTTTTTTTTTTTGCTTTTTTTTTTTTTTTTTTTTTTTGCTTTACGGAGTTTTTTCTCCAGTGGAATTTAAGCCCTTGATACATGAGGAGGGAAAATACCTTGGATTGGTGCTGCACATGTAAAGTACACAGGAGATTTAGAAAACTTCGTAGCAAAAAAAGAGTGTAAAGTATCTCAATAATTTTTGTGGGCTGGACACGGTGGCTCAAGCCTATAATCAGCACATTGGGAAGCTGAGATGCATGAGTCTAGGAGTTCGAGACCAGCCTAGGCAACATAATGGGACCCTGTATCTACAAAAATAATTAACCAGCTGTGGTGTGCATCTGTAGTCCCAGTTACTTGAGAGGTTTGAGCCGGGAAGTTGAGGCTACAGTGAGCTGTGATTGAGCCACTGTACTCCAGCCTAGGTGACAGAGTGCCTGTCTCCAAAAAATAATAATAATAATAATAAGTTTTGTATGATCATATGTTGAAATAACATTTTGGATATATTAAACGAAATAAAATACATTATTAAAATTAATTTCACCTGTTTCTTTTAACTTTTTAAATATGGCTACCAGAAAATTTAAAATGCATATGTGGCTTGTCTTCTATTTCTGTTGGATGCTGCTGCCTTAGATTATTAATTATTCAATGTAAAGACTGCTGGGAGGTACTTCCTGCACTTCCCTGAATATGTGCTTGAGAGCTCCACCAGCCGTCTTCACAGTAGCAAAAGGGGGTATTTTGAGTCTGTCCACCAAAGAGAGAGGGAGAAGTGCAGCCCTCTCAGGTTCTGTTAGAAAACCTGATTCGCCGGGCGCGGTGTCTCAAGCCTGTAATCCCAGCACTTTGGGAGGCTGAGACGGGCGGATCATGAGGTCAGGAGTTCGAGACCATCCTGGCTAACACGGTGAAACCCCGTCTCTACTAAAAAATACAAAAAGCTAGCCAGGCGAGGTGGCTGGTGCCTGTAGTCCCAGCTAGTCGGGAGGCTGAAGCAGGAGAATGGCGTAAACCCGGGAGGCGGAGCTTGCAGTGAGCTGAGATCCGGCCACTGCACTCCAGCTCGGGCCACAGAGCAAGACTCCCTCTCAAAAAAAAAAAAAAGAAAACCTGATCCCAGGCCGAGCGCGGTGGCTCATGCCTGTAATCCCAGCACTTTGGGAGGCCAAGGTGGGCAGATCACGAGGTCAGGAGATCAAGACCATCCAGGCTAACATGGTGAAACCCCATCTCTACTAAAAAAAATACAAAAACTTAGCCAGGCGAGGTGGTGGGTGCCAATAGTGCCAGCTACTCGGGAGGCTGAGGCAGGAGAATGGCGTGAACCTGGGAGGCGGAGCTTGCAGTGAGCCAAGATCGCGCCACTGCCCTCCAGCCTGGGTGCCACTGCCCTCCAGCCTAGGCGACAGAGACTCTGTCTCAAAAAAAAAAAAAACAAAAAAAACCTGATCCCAAGCCAGGCGTGGTGGCTTACGCTTGTAATCCCAGCACTTTGGGAGGTCGAGGCAGGAGGATTGCTTAAGCCCAGGAGTTCAAGACCAGTCTGGGCAACATAGCGAGACTCTGTTTCTACAAATTTTTTTTTTTTTTTTTTTTTTTTTTTTAATTAGCCAGGTACAGCAGTGCTGCCTGTACTCCCAGCTTCTTGGGAGTCTGAGGTAGGAGGATTGCCTGAGCCCAGAAGTTACAGGTTGCAGGAGTTGAGGTTCCATGATTGCACCTTTCATTCCATTACATTTGCTGCCTTGAGAACAGAAGACCTGTTGGTTTTGTTGCCAGTTTGCTCAGTCATTTTTATGAAAGAGCCAGTGCTAACTAGGTACTTCTTCGTGCCTTCTCTGAGAATCAAGAACTCTAGTGTGTTTGCGTGTGTTCAGTCTCTCATTAAATGTTCTCGCTCTCCCAAAGAACCATCTCATTGGACCTTGGTCTGTATATACCTTCATCTTAGGCTCTGACTTGTAATTATTTTTAGAACAACTTTTTTTCTTTTTTTTTGAGACAGAGTTTTGCTCTTGTTGCCCAGGCTGGAATGCAGTGGTGCGATCTCACCTCACCTCAATCTCCGCCTCCCGAGTTCAAGCAATTCTCCTGCCTCAGCCTCCTGAGTAGCTGTGATTACAGGCATGTGCCACCATGCCCAGCTAATTTTGTATTTTTAGTAGAGACAGGGTTTCTCCGAGTTGGTCAGGCTGGTCTTGAACTCCTGACCTCAGGTGATCTGCCTGCCTCAGCCTCCCAAAGTGCTGGGATTACAGGCGTAAGCCACTGCCCCTGGCCTAATTTTAGAACTTCTTAAAATGACTTGGCCTCTATTGATATTTCCATGACCCATACTATTCAGAAAGAGGATTATAGGTGATTAGCTGGCTGAGTTTCTCATACCAGAGCATTTCACTGGGGTGTTCCTGAACCTGGGACAACTTTTATGCCTGGCATTTTTCTTTCCTTCTCTGTTATCCCAGACTAAGCAATTTTTAAAATAGTTACTGTTTGTTGAGTAGGAGAATCTCAGGCAGATCTTCCTAGATCCTCATTTATACTTTTAAACCTGTAGTCCTGGAATTAGCTCTCTGTCCCCTTACCCCAAACATCCACTTTCTACATTTTGGCCACAGTACAGGTTTACTGTGTATAACTAAAAGGGCTGTGGAGTAGAAAGAAAGGAACCGACATTTGTTGGGCATCTGTTGTGTGCCGTGCACTGAGCTGGATGCTGTAGGAATATCTCAATACCCCTGAGGAGTGGAAAATATTATCTCTATTTTATAGATAAGGGAATAGAAATCTGGGAGTTTAGTAATTTTTAAATTTCACATACCTCTGGTAGATAATGGATTATAGAACCTGGCATAATAGCCACTTGTCATCCCAGTGTAAAAGAGATGTATGGTGGGCCGGGCGCGGTGGCTCAAGCCTGTAATCCCAGCACTTTGGGAGGCTGAGACGGGTGGATCACAAAGTCAGGAGATCGAGACCATCCTGGCTAACACGGTGAAACCCCGTCTCTACTAAAAAAATAGAAAAAACTAGCTGGGCGTGGTGGCGGGCAACTGTAGTCCCAGCTACCCAGAGGCCGAGGCAGAATGGTGTGAACCCGGGAGGCGGAGCTTGCAGTGAGCTGAGATCTGGCCACTGCACTCCAACCTGGGCGACAGAGCGAGACTCTGTCTCAAAAAAAAAAAAAAAAAAGATGTGTGGCCAGATGCGGTGGCTCACATATGTAATCCTAGCACTTTGGGAAGCTGAGGCAGGAGGATGACTTGAGCCCAGGAGTTCAAGACCAGCCTGGGCATGTTTTGTTTGTCTCACAAAACATGTTGTAAAAAATGAGTGTGGCATGGTGGTATGTGCCTATAGTCCCAGCTCCTCGGGATGCTGAGGTGGGAGGATCTCTGGAGCCCACGATCATGCCATTGCACTCTAGCCTGGGCCACAGAGCAAGACTCTGTCTTTAAAAAATAAGAAAAAAAAAAAGCTGTGATTATCCCAAGATGGAGATTGTGAATGTGTTTGTATTGTTCTAAACTGGGAGAAACAGGCTGGGTGTGTTGGCTCATGCCTGTAATCTCAGCACTTTGGGAGGCCGAGGTGGGAGATCACTTGAGTCCAGGAGTTCAAGGCCAGCCTGGGCAACATGGTGAAGACCCCATCTCTATTTTTTAAAAATAAACTGGGAGAAAGAAGCAAGGTCCTCCCCAGAACATCTTTATCCCTAGTCACAGACCTGACACCTGTGTTGGGCAATGGCTACTTCTAGATTATTTACCCCTACTGGGACTTGTGGTGACCATATGCATACTTTGGTTTACAGTTGGGACCCCTGATTTTAGCAGGATGGCCCAATGGAATCAGCTACAGCAGCTTGACACACGGTACCTGGAGCAGCTCCATCAGCTCTACAGTGACAGCTTCCCAATGGAGCTACGGCAGTTTCTGGCCCCTTGGATCGAGAGTCAAGATTGGTAAGTCCTTAAGAGACTCTCCAAATTGTTAGGTTTCGGTTTGAGTCAAGAGACATGAACTCTTAATGTCATGTTTTGCTGTTTAATTAAAAAATTTATGGGTACAGGTGATGGGGAAAATGAGATCAGGAGATAAAGTGGCACCCTTTGGTCTTGTAAAGCATTTTTTATATTAGAAGGGCATGTGGGCAACTGTCTTTGACACATTAAAACTGCCTGTATGGTGGTAGATGTCTTGAAGGTTGATTTGGACCTCATTTACTTGGGCAGATCCTCTGTGTATTCTGTTAATCCAGCGATGTGGTAGACATATTTTTTCTTTGAATGTGAATTCTGTCATAGCTAGAACTTTGGGTTGATACTTGTAATTCCCCTTTAGTTAAAGGAAGGAGCCACAGGGGTGTATTAGTCTGTTCTCAGCTTGCTGTAAAGAAATACCTGAGATTGGGTAATTTATAAGAAAAGAGGTTTAATTGGCTCATACTTCTGCAGGCTGTATAGGAAGCATAGCAGCATCCACTGCCAGGGAGGCCTCAGCAAGCTTCCAATCATGGCGGAAGGCAGAGTGGGAGCAGGCAGGTCACATGGCCAGAGCAAGAGCAAGAGAGCAAGGGGGAGGCACCACACACTTTTAAACGATCAGATCGCACAAGAACTCACTGTCTCGAGGACAGTATCAACAGGGATGGTGCTAAACCATTCATGAGAATCCCATCCCCATGATTCAGTCACCCTCCACCAGGCCCCACCTCCAACAGTGGGGGTTACATTTCAGTATGAGATTTGGGCAGGGATGTAGATCCAAACTACATCACAGGATAAGGGAAATAGATTCCATTCATAGAGGAGATAATGGCACAGAAGTCCAGCAACTATTTCCTTCACTTTAATATGCTCAGGCTCACCTACTGATTTTGGTTTAATTCAGGCCAGTGTTAATATGACCTGGTTTTTCCAGAATGCATATCCTGATTTGGTGAAGGGCCAGGAGGTGATTCCCAGATGCTGGAGATAGGCCATCCCAGCCTGGGATTACTTATTTGTACGGATAAATCTGACCAGAGTTAATTGAGAGTTTAAAGCAAAACAGCATAGCTGTCTACTTTGCTCAAGTATTTTACAAATACAGATTATGAGAGTGGATAATAATATCTGGGATAATTGTTTTTTTGTTTTGTTGTGGGGTTTTTTTTTTTTTTTTTTTTTGAAACAGTCTGGCTCTAGCCCAGGCAGGAGTGCAGTGGCGCAATTTCAGCTCACTGCAACCTCTGACTCTTGGGTTCAAGCGATTCTCCTGCCTCAGCCTCCCGAGTAGCTGGGATTACAGGTGCTCACCACCACACCCGGCTAATTTTTGATTTTTAGTAGAGACAGAGTTTCACCATGTTGGCTTGTTTGGTCTGGAACTCCTGACCTCAGGTGATCCACCCCCCTCGGCCTCCCAAAGTGTTGGGATTACAGGCGTGAGCCACCATGCCTGGCCTGAAATAATCATTAATAATTATTAAATTGATGGCATTTGATTGCTGAGCAAGAAGAATCTAAAATGATGAATGGGTTATAGCGTCAGGTTTGCTTTATTTTTTTTTTCCTCTTTCTTGATGGTGATTTCCGTGTTTGTGTGTATGTGTCGGCTTCAGAGCCATTCTTTATCATTCTTCCTTTTCCTAGGGCATATGCGGCCAGCAAAGAATCACATGCCACTTTGGTGTTTCATAATCTCCTGGGCGAGATTGACCAGCAGTATAGCCGCTTCCTGCAAGAGTCGAATGTTCTCTATCAGCACAATCTACGAAGAATCAAGCAGTTTCTTCAGGTATGATGAGAAACTGAGGACAAGGAGAAATAGGACCCGTAGAGTCGGGTGTTAGCGTTCTTTCCTGGAAGCATTTCTTTTCTCATTTGGCTAAATAACGAGAATCTTATCTTGTATTTTCAATTACAGGAGAAGTAATTAGTCCTTTCTCAAAGCTCTGTATACTTACCCGTGAGCATCATTACCCGAGAATCACTTCTCTTGTCATAGTTGAAGTAATAAAGTGATTGTTTTGTTTTTTTTTTTGAGACGGAGTCTCGCTCTGTCGCCCAGGCTGGAGTGCAGTGGCATGATCTCAGCTCACCAGCAGCTCCACCTCCCGGGTTCACGCTATTCTCCTGCTTCAGCCTCCCAAGTAGCTGGGACTACAGGCGCCCGCCACCATGCCTGGTTAATATTTTGTATTTTTAGTAGAGACGGGGTTTCATCATGTTAGCCAGGATGATCTCGATCTCCTGATCTCGTGATCCACCCGCCTCGGCCTCCCAAAGTGCCGGAATTACAGGCATGAGCTACCATGCCTGACCATAAAGTGATTGTTACATTAATCATACATGTTAGCATGTTAACTGGGTCCACTGATAGGAAGATGACTCTCACTGTTACATGTTAAAGGTTTGACGGTAATGGGATACTTCTTGAATAAGTCAGTTGCTTCCCTGCAAGAGCAGGATAGCATACTGTGTAAAGACTCAGACAAGATCAGGCATGGTGGCTCACGCCTATAATCCCAACACCTTAGGAGGTTGAGGTGGGAGGACTGCTTAAGCCCGAGAGTTTGAGACCAGCCTGGGCAGCATAACGAGACACCATCTCTACAGAGTTTTTTTTTCAAAAACTAGCCAGTTGTGGTGGCATGTACCTGTAGTCTTAGCTACTCGGAAGGCTGAGGTGAGAAAATCACTTGAGCCTGGGAGGTCGAAGCTGCAGTAAGCTGTGATTGCGCCACTGCACTCCAGCCTGGTGGACAGAGTGAGACCCAGTCTCAAAAAAAAAAAAGACTCAGGCTAGTGTGCCTTCTGTTACAGAAATAGTAATGAACTCCCCTTTGCCCACCCACAGAGAGCCTTCACCCAGGCGCTGAAGCCTTTGTTCTGTTGTTTCCTAGAGTAAATGCTTTCCTTGATGAATACATTAGTTTTAAGGTGCCGCAGTTCAGTCCACATCTCCATGGTCTGCTACTGATTTTCATTCTCTTTCTCTCCTACTTACAGAGCAGGTATCTTGAGAAGCCAATGGAGATTGCCCGGATTGTGGCCCGGTGCCTGTGGGAAGAGTCACGCCTCCTACAGACTGCAGCCACTGCGGCCCAGGTGAGACCTGAGACAAAACAAATCCCTGGTCTGGGAGGAATGGAAAATCAAACAACTTTATAATGAGATAAATTATTAGATCTACTAAAAAAGAAAGAAAATAAATTAAATAGATCAATAATCATAAAAATACATCGAAAAATTCTTTAAAAAAAGAAAGTTCCACCCCCCAAAATACATTGAAAAAACTCTAAAAAAAGAAAGTTCCACCAAAAGAATCCAACAGACCCAATGGTTTGACAAACTTTTTTTTTTTTGAGACGGAGTTTTGCTCCTGTTACCCAGGCTAGAGTGCAATGGCGCGATCTCGGCTCTCCACCTCCAGGGTTCAAGTGATTCTCCTGCCTCAGTCTCCCGAGTAGCTGGGATTATAGGCATGTGCCACCACACCTGGCTAATTTTGTATTTTTAGTAGAGACGGGGTTTATCCATGTTGGAGACCTCCTGACCTCAGGTGATCCGCCCACCTCGGCCTCCCAAAGTGCTGAGATTAGAGGCGTGAGCCACCGTGCCCGGCCTGTTCTGACAAACTTTCATAGTACAGATTATTCCAATATCATTCAAACTTTTCCAAAGTATAGGAAAACAAGAGATGTTTCCAGCTTATTTTACGAGGCTGGAAAAATCCTTATATCAAAACCTAAAAAACAGCCAGGAGTAGTGGCTCACACCTGTAATCCCAGCACTTTGGGAGGCTGAGACAGGCAGATTGCTGAGCCTCAGAAGTTCAAGACCAGCTGGGGCAACATAGCGAGACCTCATCTCTATTTTTTTCTTTTCTTTCTTTTTTTTTTTTTTTGAGACGGAGTCTGGCTCTGTCGCCCAGGCTGGAGTGCAGTGACCGGATCTCAGCTCACTGCAAGCTCCGCCTTCCGGGTTTACGCCATTCTCCTGCCTCAGCCTCCCGAGTAGCTGGGACTACAGGCGCCGCCACCACGCCCGGCTAGTTTTTTGTATTTTTTAGTAGAGACGGGGTTTCACCGTGTTAGCCAGGATGGTCTCGATCTCCTGACCTCGTGATCCGCCCGTCTCGGCCTCCCAAAGTGCTGGGATTACAGGCTTGAGCCACCACGCCCGGCCTTTCTTTTTTTTTTGAGACAGAGTCTTGCTCTGTCGCCCAGGCTGGAGTGCGGTGGCGCCATCTTGGCTCACTGCAACCTCCGCCTCCCAGGTTCAAGTGATTCTCTTGCCTCAGCCTCCCGAGTAGCTGGACTACAGGTGTGTGCCACCATGCCTGGCTAATTTTTTGTATTTTTTTTAGTAGAGACGAAGTTTCACCTTGTTAGGCAGGATGGTCTTGATCTCCTGACCTCATGATCCACCTGCTGCAGCCTCCCAAAGTGCTGGGATTACAGGTGTGAGCCACCACCCCTGGCTTAATTAAGCATGATGCACAGTAGTGAAACACTATTCTCAGTAAAACTGCAAAAGATAAGGATGTCTTTTACTCTTGATACTTTTCTGAAGAATCCAGCCTATCCAAAAAAAAAAAGAAAAAAGAAATGAGGGTACAAATATTGGAAAGCAAGGGACAGAATTCTTATTATTTACAGATAGACAGGTCTTCCTAGAAGATCTAAGAGAAACAAAACTAACAATAACAATTAGAACTAGCAAGGTTTAGAAAGGCCATTGTATACAAGATAAATATTTTCAGAATCTGCAGTTCCTCTATACAGTGGCATTAGTAACCTTTTAGAAGATGTAATGAAAGTAAAGATCTGGGCCAGGCAATGGTGTCTCACACCTGTAATCCCAGCACTTTGGGAGGCCATGGTGGGTGGATCCACGAGGTCAAGAGATTGAGACCAGACTGGCCAACATGGCAAAGCTCCATCTCTACTAAAAATACAAAAATTAGCTGGGCATGGTGGTACGCGCCTGTAGTCCCAGCTACTCAGGAAGCTGAGGCAGGAGAATCGCTTGAACCTGGGAGACAGAGGTTGCAGTGAGCTGAGATTGTGCCACTGCACTCCAGCCTGGGCGACAGAGCGAGACTGTCTGAAAAAAAAAAAAAAAAAGAAAGCAAAGATCTGATTCATAATAGTAAAATGAAATGTATGCAATTTGCATATACTATTGGTATGTATGGGAAAATATCTGGAAACATATATACTAAATCATTAAAGTAGTTGGTCATAGGAGACTTTTTTACTTTCTGTGAAGGGTTTTACTTTCTTTAATATCCTATAATCAGGGACATTTTTTCTTTTTCTCCCTGACCCCCTGCTTTTAAAAAAATTGTGGTGAAATACACATAACATTACATTTCAAATTTACCATTGTAACCTTTTGTTTTTTGAGACAGTCTCACTCTGTCACCCAGGCTGTAGTGCAGTGGTGTGATCACAGCTCACTGCAGCCTCAACCACCTGGACCCTTGTGATCCTCCTGCCTCAGGCTTATGAGTAGCTGGGACTACAGGCATATGCCACCATGCCCAACTAATTTTTTTTTTTTGGTAGAGATGGGCTCTTGCCGTGTTTCCCAGGCTGGTGTTGAACACCTGGGCTCATCAACTGATGAGAGAGAGCTCTCCAGGCAAAAAGAAGATCATGTTCAAAGACAGAAACAGAAACATGTATTCTTGGGAGAAGTGTAGAAAGTTCAGCATCTGATTGGGTTGGGAAGATGAGCTAGTCAAGGCCACATGATGATGTTTTAATTAGTCATGCCTAACAACGGGGCCCTGGAAGAGCAGTTTACCACAAGGAGCCAACTGCTTTGATTTGAACCCACAGCCCTGCCACTTGCTCTGTAACCTTAAATAAACAATTTTTACTCTCTCTGTTCCTCCAGTGGGAGTGATAATTATACCTTCTTCATAGAATTCATACATGTGAAATGCTTAGAACAGTATCTGACACATAAATGCAAAACAATTTAACTGCTTTCTGCTGCTGCTGACATCACTATCATCACCCTCACCATTACTGTAGGAAATGGGGACCCAGTGAAGAATGTTTTATATTTTTGGTAGAGATGGGGTTTCACCATGTTGACCAGGCTGGTCTCGAACTCCTGACCTCAGGTGATCCGCCCACCTCGGCCTCCCAAAGTGCTGGGATCACAGGCATGAGCCACTGTGCCCGGCCCCGGTGAGGAATTTTAAGCAGAAAACTGATATGCTTAGGTGTGAGTGAGGTGGTGGATAACACTTACTGTGCAGTGCCCTTTAGCCCAAGAGGTTAGCACATAGGCACTTGCCCAGGCAGCACTAGGATTTTCTGTTACGGAAAACCTTTGTATTTTATCCTGCTCCACAATATAAAAATATGTGGTTTAAGTCAATTTGGATAGAGACTCCAACTTACCATGGGAGGTAGGAAAGCCAAAGGTATCCCAAGGATGTTTTCAATTGGATGGATTAGGGGTCTGCAAACTGTGACCATGGCCCAAATCCAGCCTGCTGCTTGTTTTGTAAATGAGGTTTTTTCGGAACCCAGCCACACTCGGTTATTTATGCATTATCTGTGGCTGCTTTTGTGCTGCAGTGGCAGGGCTATTTGTGGCAGGGACTATATGACCCAGGAAGCCAAAAATATTTACCCTCTGTCCCTTAGAGAAAAAGTTTGCAACCCCTGATATGAAGCTGTAAGTTGGATATTTGTGGCCTCAACCCAGGCCTCACTGCTAGTTTTTCTGTTGACGATATCTGGCATGCTCTTAAGTGTCTAGAATGAGTTAAAGAGAGAAGAATGGATGTAATCCCTGCTACCAGGGGCTGTCAGGCTGGGATTATAAGTACACAAACACTCAAAGTGAGAAAAACACAGAAGAGGATGTGTGTCATTTTGTCTAAGGAAGTTGAATAAGATTTTGCAGGAAAGGAAACATTTGAACTGAATTTGAAGGTGAGTGAGTTCAGGTGTGTTTGGGCTAAAGCCCAGGCCAGGCTGAGTAGATAGCGGGTGGGGAGGGAGTGTGGATACACATTGCATGCAGGGAAGAGTGGGGAGTTTGGGGCGACCGAAGCACAGGGAGGGAAAGTTTAAGTTATCAATTGTGTGAAACAGCTTTCTGTGTTGGCCTGAGATGTTTACAGCTGGAAGTAGTGGGGAGCCAATGAAGTTTTTTACAAAGGTATTAGAGGTGGGTTTCTGTGGGTGATCATTAATCACATGTTTTCCCCCTTTAAGTGTAGTCCTACTTGAGAAATAGACATGGGAGTGGAATGAAGATTAAACATCAGCTGTATAGGTAAAACTAGAATGGAAAGTGTGGCTTGAGCTGGTAACCATAGGGGCTTTCCGATGCCTGTGCCCTGAGTTAGATCTTGGCGTGGAGAGAGTCTGGGTGTGCAGAGCAGCACCCTCACCCCACCCCAGCCATCCATATGGAGCTTCAGCCGCCATAGACCAACACTCACTGAAGGCAGAGGGATAGGCCTCTAGACTTGCTTCTAGCAACCAGGCTGCTGCTCTTGCTTGTGGTGGGCCCTAGTAAGGCAAGAGTGAGAGGAGGGAGGCACCAACTTGGTGCTGGATTCTTTAAAGATCTGTGTGTGCACAGAGTCTTTCTCTCCATCTTACCAATCAGGTGAGTCACTGTCACTGTGGGAAGAAGTAGGGGTAGGGGCATGGGTCACCTTCCCAAAACTTCTAAGAAGTTTGTATTCTATGGGCTTGGATAGGGACCATGGGAAAGGAAGAGAATGGTTGCCCATAAAACTGGCTCTAGTGCAGCCTCAAACTTCTGGACTTAAGTGATCCTCCCACCTCAGCCTCCCAAGTAGCTAGAACTACAGGTATATGCCACCATTCCCAGCTAATTAAAAAAAAAAAAAATTTTTTTTTTTTTTTTTGGTTGAGTTGGGATCTCTCTCTGTGTTCCCTGGGCCGGTCTCAAACTCACAGCCTCAAGTGATCCTCCTGCCTTGGTTCCCAAAGTGCTAGGATTATAGGTGGGAGCCACCTGTATTTTTACAGCCCAAACCTGTATTTTTTTTTTTTTTTTTTGAGATGGAGTTTCACTCTTGTTGCCCAGGCTGGAGTGTGGTGGCGCAGTCTTGGCTCAACACAACTTCTGCCTCCTGGGTTCAAGCGATTCTCCTGCCTCAGCCTCCCGAGTAGCTGGGATTACAGGCACGCACCACCACACTCAGCTAACTTTGTATTTTTAGTAGAGACGAGGTTTCTCCATGTTGGTCAGGCTGGTCTCAAACTCCGAACCTCAGGTAATCCACCCGCCTTGGCCTCCCAAAGTGCTGGCATGAGCCACTGCACCTGGCACAAACCTGTAATTTTTTTTTTTTTTTTGGAGGCGCAGTCTCACTCTGTCGCCCAGGCTGGAGTGTGGTGGCGCGTTCTTGGCTCACTGCAAGCTTCGCCTCCCGGGTTCACGCCATCCTCCTGCCTCAGCCTCCGGAGAAGCTGGGACTACAGGCGCCCGCCACCACGCCCGGCTAATTTTTTGTGTTTTTAGTAGAGATGGGGTTTCACCGTGTTAGCCAGGATGGTCTTGATCCCCTGACCTCGTGATCCACCCGCCTCGGCCTCCCAAAGTTCAAGGATTACAGGTGTGAACCACCACGCCCACAAACCTGTAATTTTTAAGTTTCATATGCTATTTTTAAAAAAATTTCTTTAATTAATTCATTCATTCATTCGAGATGGGGCCTTACTATGTTGACTAGGCTAGTTTTGAACTCCTGGCCTCAAGCAGTCCTCCCACTTCAGCCTTCCCAAGTGCTGAGATTATAGGTATGAGCTGCTACATCTGGCCTTCTTTCTTCTTTTTCTTTTTCCATGTGCTATTTGACCTTTTCCAAGGTACCAGCCTCCCCTTCTCCCCGAGATATCTTTTGATACGGAATTTCATCCCTAGGGCAGGACTTTTTTTTATTATCCCTCAGAAATATACTGGACACCACGTTTAAGTAGATATCCAACATCTGCTGTCATAAACTGTTCTGAATTTTTTGAAATACTTGCCCATAAGCTTTTTGAAGGCATAGACCATGTCTTAGCTGAACATGTGGTCTCTTAGTGCAGTTCATAGAGGGGGTTTATGGTATGACCTATGTAGTGTCACCTGTATAGTGACATCACCACTGCCTCTGTTTCCCTTCCTCTCATGATGGCAGCAGCATCTCAAGCCAAATATGGGGTATTCCTCTCCCCATATTTCTGTGTTCACATGTGCATTGACCTCCTTTTTGGCAGCAAGGGGGCCAGGCCAACCACCCCACAGCAGCTGTGGTGACGGAGAAGCAGCAGATGCTGGAGCAGCACCTTCAGGATGTCCGGAAGAGAGTACAGGTGATGCAAGTTACAAGCCTTGGGCAGGGAGCTTTTATTATTATTATTTTTTTTTTAGACAAGGTCTTGCTTTGCTGCTCAGGCTGGGCTGCAGTGGCATGATCACAGCTCACTGCGCCTTGACCTCTCAGGCCCAAGCAGTCCTCCTACCTCATCCTCCCAAGTAACCGGGACCGCAGGCGTGCACCACCACGCCCAGCTAATTTAAAACAAAATTTTGTAGAGATGGGGGTCTCCCTGTGTTGCCCAAGCTGATCTCAAACTCCTGGGCTCAAGTGATCCTCCCAACTCAGCCTCTCAAAGTGCTAGGATTACAGGCGTGAGCCACTGCGCCTGGCCACCAGGGAGCCTTCTCTTGGGGATACTGCCTGCAAGTCCTCCATGTATCTTTTTTGAGGTTTTGGCTTCATTTGAATTCTCCTCTGATACCTTATTTTTTCTGTTCCCAAGGAAATCTTTTTTTACTTCTGTTTTTTTGTTTACTTAAACAGGATCTAGAACAGAAAATGAAAGTGGTAGAGAATCTCCAGGATGACTTTGATTTCAACTATAAAACCCTCAAGAGTCAAGGAGGCAAGTGAATATTAGAGACGTTAAAATCTCCAGAAAGTGAGTTTGTGTTGTTGAGTTGAAAGAGTCATTTGTCTTAACTCTTTTAGATCTTAAGGCGGTCGGGGCACAAGGGAGTTACAGGTGCTCAAAGGAGCCTGGTCATTAAGGACAGGAGTATTCCCTCAGGTCAAGGAGTTTTTCCTTCCTCCGCAGACATGCAAGATCTGAATGGAAACAACCAGTCAGTGACCAGGCAGAAGATGCAGCAGCTGGAACAGATGCTCACTGCGCTGGACCAGATGCGGAGAGTAAGGGCATCGGTCGGACCACTTCCCCTGTGTGTCTTGCTCACTTGCGGGATTTCAGCATCTTGTGGCAGAACTTGCTTGGTTTCTAAGAAGTTCCTGCTCTGGAGTTGACTAAAGAATGTGGTTAGAGACTGTCTGAGGAAATGTTTTCTGACTTTGTTTTGGTTTCCAACCAGAGCATCGTGAGTGAGCTGGCGGGGCTTTTGTCAGCGATGGAGTACGTGCAGAAAACTCTCACAGACGAGGAGCTGGCTGACTGGAAGAGGCGGCAACAGATTGCCTGCATTGGAGGCCCGCCCAACATCTGCCTAGATCGGCTAGAAAACTGGTAAAGGATGAAAGAAGCTTTTCCTTTCTTTCTCGAAAGCTAGATTGAATTCTGATCTTAACTGCAGGCCCACAGAATTGGTACTCTATCTCCAACGTGGGGACTTTTCCATAATTTAACCCAGTAATTCAAGTTTTTACTTTATTTCGGCTGGGCGCGGTGGCTCACACCTCTAATCCCAGCACTTTGGGAGGCCAAGATGGGCGGCTCACTTGAGGTCAGGTGTTGGAGACCAGCCTGGCTAACATGGTGAAAACCCATCTCTACTAAAAACTTAAAAATTAGCCGGGCATGGTGGTGCGTGCCTGTAGTCCCAGCTACTCTGGGTGGCTGAGGCAGAAGAATCACTTGAACCTGGGATATGGAGGTTGCAGTGAGCCGAGATCGCACTACCGGACGCCAACCAGCCTGGGCGACAGAGTGAGACTCCATCTCAAAAAAATAAAAATAAAATAAAGTTTTTACTTTATTTGGAGAAACTTTGTTTAAAAAAATGTATTTATATTATTATATTTTAAGTATATTTTACTTGATTCAATTAAGGCTTTTGGTTTAACTGTATTTAACAGATAAACAAAACTTTTAGTTATTTTAGTAATCTAAAACAACGCATGCCCTTTTTAAGGGGAAAAATCCAAATACAGAAAATTAATCAAGTGAAGAAAAAAAATTTTTTTTTTTGAGATGGAGTCTCGCTCTGTTGCCCAGGCTGGAGTGCAGTGGCGTGATCTCCACTCACTGTAAGCTCCGCCTCCCAGGTTCACGCTATTCTCTGCCTCAGCCTACCGAGTAGCTGGGACTACAGGCGCCTGCCACCACGCCTGGTTAATTTTTGTATTTTCAGTAGAGACAGGGTTTCACGGTGTTGGCCAGGGTGGTCTTGATCTCCTGACCTCGTCATCCGCCCGTCTCGGCCTCCCAAAGTGCTGGGATTACAGGCGTGAGCCACCACACCTGGCCAAAGAAAAAATTTTTAAATTAAATCATCAGCAGTACTGGTAGTTAAAATTTTAGTTGATGCTCAGTCTAGACATCTGTCATTATGTATATACACATAAAGATAGAAATGTATACAGTTTATATTAGCAGGATCATTTTTTTTTCTTTTTTCTGGAGTTAGGGTCTCACTGTGTTACCCAGTCTAGAGTATAGTGATGCAATCATGGCTAGCTGGAGCCTTGACCTCCTGGGCTCAAGCAATCTTCCCACCTTTGCCTTCTGAGTAGCTGGGACTACAGGCGTGCACCACCACACCTGGCTAATTTTTAAATTTTTTATAGAGACAGAGTCTTACTTTGTTGCCTGGGCTGGTCTCAAACTCCTGGGCTCAAGGGATCATCCCACTTCGGCCTCTCAGAAGCACTGGAATTATAGATGTGAGCTGCCATGCCCAGCCCAGGATCTTTCTTTGTATGCTTTTCTGTAATCTGCACTTTTACCTTCATCCGGTAAATCTTACTGCACACCCTTCGTGTGCAAGGCCGTATGGTGAGCATGTTGCACCAGCTTGCCCTAGGAGACACTTGAGATACAGAGCCTGAACTGGAAATTTAGGGCAACTCTACATGAGAACGCCTGTCTATTCATATCCTCACTAACCCCGAGTGTTGTTAATTTACTGAAAGCAGTTTTACATGCTTCCTGACCAGGGAACGAAGAAGCTTAAGTTCTGGGAATGGGAGGATAGAAGTGCCAGAAAAGAGTTAGGGAGTTCAGAAATCCCTGCAGCAGTCCTCCTCCCTCTCCTTTCACTTTCTGTCTTTCTGGTCTTTTGGTTTATTACACTAGTGATAAACCATCAAAGAATGATGGAATGATACTAAACTTCTCTATTCTTTTTTTTTTTTTTTTTTTTTTTTGAGACTAGAGTCTCACTTTGTCACCCAGGTTAGAGTGCAGTGACACGATCATGGCTCGCTGCAACCTTCTCCTCCCAGGTTCAAGCAATTCTTAGCCACAACCTTCCAAGTAGCCAGGATTACAGGCCCATGCCACCATGCCTGGCTATTTTTTTGTATTTTAGTACAGATGGGGTTTCACCATGTTGGCCAGGCTGGTCTCAAACTCCTGGTCTCAGCGATCCACCTGCCTTGGCCTCTCAAATTTCTGGGATTACAGGTGTGACCCACTGTGCCTGGCCTAATATTCTCTATTCCTGGAGATAGATTTAGTGAGCTTTTTCTTACTCTCTATTCACTTATTCCTTGTGCATGTTATCAATGTCTTGAAACATAATGTTGTGTCCTTTGATCAGTTGAAGGCTGACATTGAAAAGGTTTATGGGGATTGCATGTCGTGGCTCACGCCTGTAAATCCCAGTGCTTTGGGAGGCAGAATCAGGAGGATCGCTTGAACCCAGGAGTTTGAGACCAGCCTGGGCAACAAAGTGAGGTCCCATTCCTATAAAAATTTAAAAAACTAGACATGTGCCATTACACTTCAGCCTGGGTGACAAGAGTGAGACTCCATCTCAAAAAACTAAACTAAACAGGCATGGTGGCACACACCTGTAGTTCTAGCTACTCAGGAAGCCGAGGTAGGAGGATCACTCATGTCCAGGAGTTGGAGGAGGCAGTGAGCTATGATCATGCCATTACACTGCACTGGGCCACAGAGTGGGACCCGGCCTCAAAAAAAAAAAAAAAAGAAAGAAAGAAAATAAAGGGCTCATGTAGTTCAAGCCCTTCTCTTCATGAGAGGGGAAGCTAAGGCCCATGATGGTGAAGGGCCTGGCAAAACTTGCACAGATAGTGTGTGACAGAGCTGGCTCAAATCCATCTTTGTGAGCTGTCTAATCTCTTTTTCTGAGTCTTTATGTTCATAGACAAGTTAGGATGAATAAGGTAAGTGCTAAATTTCATATTTCATGTTCTGCATATCTGGGCTCAGATGCTTGTCATTTTCCAATGATAACTCCATCAATGCCTCCTAGTGGTATAAATTTTAATACTTTTATGCCCAGGCCCCTCTTAGAAATTTGAGATTTTAGGAAGGGACTAGTAATAAAAGGTAAAATAAATTATTTTCTGGCCAGGTGCAGTGGCTCACACCTCTAATCCCAGCACTTCAGGAGACTGAGGTGGGTGGATCACCTGAGGTCAGGAGTTCAAGACCAACCTGGCCAACATGGCAAAATCCCATCTCTACTAAAAATACAAAAATTAGCCAGGAGTGGTGGTGGGTGCCTGTAATCCTAGCTACTTGGGAGACTGAGGCAGGAGAATCACTTGAACCTGGAAGGCGGAGGTTGCAGTGAGCTGAGATTGCACCACTGCACTCCAGCCTAGGCAACAGAGTGAGACTCTGTCTCAAATAAATAAATAAATAAATAAATAGGCCAGGCACAGTGGCTTACACCTGTAATCCCTCAGGAGGCTCAGGCAGGAGAATCGCTTGAACCCGGGAGGTGGAGGTTACAGTGAGCTGAGATTGCACGACTGCACTCCAGCTCAAAAAATAAGTAAACAAATAATAACAAATTATTTATTTATTTATTTTCAGCATCCACCCAACGTGGTGAATAATTCCTCTTAATGTCACTGAACTGTAAACTTAAGATAAAAAATTGTAAATTTCGCCGGGCGCGGTGGCTCAAGCCTGTAATCCCAGCACTTTGGGAGGCCGAGGCGGGTGGATCACGAGGTCAGGAGATCGAGACCATCCTGGCTAACATGGTGAAACCCCGTCTCTACTAAAAATACAAAAAACTAGCCGGGCGTGGTGGCGGGCGCCTGTAGTCCCAGCTACTTGGAGGCTGAGGCAGGAGAATGGCGTGAACCCGGGAGGCGGAGCTTGCAGTGAGCCGAGATCGCGCCACTGCACTCCAGCCTGGGTGACACAGCGAGACTCCGTCTCAAAAAAAAAAAAAAAAAAAAAAAAATTGTAAATTTCATGCTATGTATATTTCACCACAATTAAAAATATTCCTTGTTCTTATTGTAGGGGTCTCCATGTCTCCAGTATTTCCTGCCCCTTCTCCATCTCACCTATATACATTCACTTTGGTAATTAACACTTTTCTTAATTTATTGGCAGGATAACGTCATTAGCAGAATCTCAACTTCAGACCCGTCAACAAATTAAGAAACTGGAGGAGTTGCAGCAAAAAGTGTCCTACAAAGGAGACCCCATTGTTCAGCACCGGCCGATGCTGGAGGAGAGAATCGTGGAACTGTTCAGAAACTTAATGAAAAGGTAACTTAGCATCCTTGTCCCTTTCCCTCATCTAAAAAACACCTAAAGACTCATGTGGTAGAGTGAGAGGCAGGCTGACTTCCGGTCGCGGCCGTGGCGTGTGAGCCCGTCTTCTCTTTCCTCAGTGCCTTTGTGGTGGAGCGGCAGCCCTGCATGCCCATGCATCCCGACCGGCCCCTTGTCATCAAGACCGGCGTCCAGTTCACTACCAAAGTCAGGTAGGCCACGCCACTCCTGTTTCCAGTAGAGATTTTACTGAGGGACACCATTAGGGTAGAGTTGGTGGCCAGGGTCATTCTTTCCAGGTGTGGTGTCACAGGCAGTACACTGTTGTGCGGATGAAATTTGTTTCCATACTAGCTGCTTGCTCTCTGATTCTGATGTCAAAAGCAAAAGAGCAGTCATCTTTTCGAAGGTACCTGGGCATATTCCTATGATTGCAGACCTGGAGTCTCAGACCACAGCTTCTCCTTCTGCCCAAGGGACAAAATAATGTCATCTATTTTCTGTTCTTTGAGGCTACTCTTCCCTGTGGATTTTAAGGGAAAGAGTAAGGCTTAGTGATGGGGAAGCTGAGAGGCCCCAGGACAGGTGGGTGGTGGGCCTGTAGGGTGAGGTGTTACTTTCACACTGAAGTCAGAACAGGTGCGCTGGCTTTTGACCTTCTGCAGCGAAATTTCCCTCCTCAGAAACTTAGTATGGTGTTGGGTTTCAGGATTAATAGAACAAAATGCCAGCATGTGTTCCTGTAATATTTTTCATTATATGGCTTTGATTGTCCTTTTGCGAATCTCTCACAGCTTTAAGTTGTTAGTTCTCAGGCGTTTTCTCAGTACCTTTGGCTTGAAGGGGCGATACTCATCCTTTGTTTTTGAGACAGGGTCTCACTCTCACCCAGGCTGGTGTGCAGTGGTGTGATCTCAGCTCACTGCAACCTCCACCTCCCAGGTTCAAGTGATTCTTGTGCCTCGGCCTCCTGAGTAGCTGGGACTAGAGGTGCTTGCCACTACACCCAGCTGATTTTTTTTTTTTTTTTTTTTGAGACAGTCTCACTCTGTCGGCCAGGTTGGAGTGCAGTGGTGTGAACTGGACTCACTGCAACCTCCACCTCCCGGGTTCTAGCGATTCTCCTGCCTCAGTCTCCCTGAGTAGCTGGACTGGCACACTCCACCATGCCCGGCTGATTTTTGTATTTTTAGTAGAGACGGGGTTTCTCCATGTTGTCCGGGCTGGTCTCAAACTCCTGACCTCAGGTGATCCACCCGCCCCAGCCTCCAAAAGTACTGGGATTATAGGTGTGAGCCACCATGCTCGGCCTATTTTTTTTTTTTTTCCGAGATGGAGTCTTGTTCTATCACCCAGGCTAGAGTGCAGAGGTATGATCTTGGCTCACTGCAACCTCTGCCTCCCAGGTTCAAGTGATTCTCCTGCCTCAGCCTCCCAAGTAGCTGGGATTACAGGTGCCTGCCACCACACCTGGCTGATTTTTGTACTTTTAGTAGAGATGGGGTTTCACCATCTTGGCCAGGCTGGTCTTGAACTCCTGACCTTGTGATCCACCCGCCTTGGCCTCCCAAAGTGCTGGGATTACAGGCATGAACCACCGTGCCTGGCCCTAGTTTAATTTTTTTAAAGAGAGAGATAGGGGCCAGGCGCGGTGGCTCTCGCCTGTAATCCCAGCACTTTGGGAGGCTGAGGTGGGTGGTTCACCTGAGGTCAGGAGTTCGAGACCAGCCTGACCAACACAGAGAAACCCCATCTCTACTAAAAATACAAAATTAGCTGGATGTGGTGGCGCGCGCCTGTAATCCCAGCTACTTGGGAGGCTGAGGCAGGAGAATTGCTTGAACCCAGGAGGCGGAGGTTGTGGTGAACGGAGATCGTGCCATTGCACTCCAGCCCAGGTAACAAGAGCGAAACTCCGTCTCAAAAAAAAAAAAAAAAAGAAAAAAAGAGAGAGAGAGAGAGAGGATCTCACTCTGTCACCCAGGCTGGAGTGCAGTGGCATGATCATAAGTCACTATAGCCTTGAACTCCTGGGCACAAGTGATCCTCTTGCCTCAGCCTCCTGAGTAACTGCTACTACAGGTACATGCTACCACACCCCCCTAATTTTTACATTTTTTATAGAGGTGGGCTCTCACTTTGTTGCCCAGACTGTTACGGAACTCCTGGGCTCAAGTGATCCTCCCAGCTTTGCCTCCCACAGTGCTGAGATTATAGATGTGAGTCTATAATTACAGACAGCTTGGCCTATTTGCCTATTAGAAATGAAGAATTAGGAATTTTACATTTCTTCGAGAAAAGTTATGGAAGAGTCTACTGACTTTTTTTTCATTGGATTTTTTCTTTTTAAATAGGTTGCTGGTCAAATTCCCTGAGTTAAATTATCAGCTTAAAATTAAAGTGTGCATTGACAAGTAAGTACTTCTATCTTAGCTCATTTTTTCAAATGAGGAATGGAAAAATGAGTACTTTGACAGACATCATTTGAACTAGAGACTCTGTCTTTATTCAGAGATCTTCATTTTGTGGACAAAAGTTTTCAAAAGGCTTGGGGTGCATTGTCATTTGTGTGCCTGAACAAAGCCACAAAGCTGGGGGTACAGATTTGATTTATGGTTGCTATTGTGACTACCAGTCCCTCTTTTTCTTTATTTAGTTTTTTACTTGTACATGTCATTCATGCATGTTATATGTAAGACTGAGATTATGTGTTAATTAATGACTAGGATACGTTCTGCAAAATGTATTGTTAGGCAATTTTGTTGTGCAACCATTGTAGAGTATATAGTCCTTACACAAACCTGGGTGGCAGAGCCTACTGCCCACCTATGCTATGTAGCAGAGCCTGCTGGTCATAGGCTGCAAACCTGTATAGTATGTTACTGTGCTGAATACCATAGGCAATTGTAACACATCTCAATGAAGAAGGAATTTTTCAGCTCCATTATAATCTTATGGGACCACCTTCATATATGCAGTTTGTTGTTGACTGAAACGTTGTTATATATTCTTTCCATACATAGCATGTGGAAAGAATAGATCTCTTTTTTTTTTAATTGTTCCGCACTTTACCATATATTGGAATACTCAAAATTTCATAATACCTTTCAGGATGTAAAATACACATACCCTTTGAAGACATTAGAAAGAGAAAATGTGGCCGGGCACGGTGGCTCACGCCTGTAATCCCTGCACTTTGGGAGGCTGAGGCGGGCGGATCACCTGAGGTCGAGAGTTCGAGACCAGCCTGACAAACATGGAGAAACCTTGTCTCTACTAAAAATACAAAATTAGCCGGGTGTGGTGGCGCATGCCTGTAATCCCAGCTACTCGGGAGGCTGAGGCAGAATCGCTTGAACTCAGGAGGTGGAGGTTGCAGTGAGCCGAGATCACGCCATGCACTCCAGCCTGGGCAACAAGAGCAAAACTCTGTCTCAAAAAAAAAAAGAAAGAAAAGAGAAAATGCATACTTATTTTTAGTTGATATAATTATCTGGAAATTTCATGAGAATGCACTGGAAAATAATGAAATCAGGGAGTTGATGAAGGTGATAGGTTTAATAAGTACATAAGCAATATGAAACATAGGTTCCCCCCCTTCCTATGGGGAGGCAACCAACTGTGCCTACTACACAAAGGTGTTACGTTTTTTAAAGAAATGCCCAGGAGCACAGAGGTTTTTTCATGAGAGTAAATAACAGGTGGTCAAAGTAGGCTTTTTGAAGAAACACGGAGCCTGTTTTATTAACAATGGTCTGTGTTCTTACAGAGACTCTGGGGATGTTGCAGCTCTCAGAGGGTAAGTTCAGCCTAGAGGCTTCCTTTTGTTCCATTTAACCTAACTTCATCCTCTGGCTACTCGGTTGCCTACATAGTTGATTGTTCTCCTGTGATTCAGATCCCGGAAATTTAACATTCTGGGCACAAACACAAAAGTGATGAACATGGAAGAGTCCAACAACGGCAGCCTCTCTGCGGAATTCAAACACTTGGTATGTGGGAGGAGCTCGCCTTCACAAAGGGCCTCTGGCTGAGGGAGTGGGCTGGGGAGAGCCTCACAGGACACCTGGCTTTTTCTTTTCTTACAGACCCTGAGGGAGCAGAGATGTGGGAATGGGGGCCGAGCCAATTGTGATGTAAGTTTTGTTGGGGATGAAAGACAACTGGGGTGTTTTCCTTGAGGGAGAAAGGGGTAAAGATCCTTCTTAATCCCCAGAATTAGAAACATCAACCTGTTCTTTCAGCTGTAGTTATTCCAGAAAGTCAGTGCAGGCCAAAGTGACATGAACAGAAGTTCCATGTGCCATGAAGCTCTCTGGCTTGGAACATTTCCATGAATGTCTGGGAGTTGGCTCCTCCTTAAGGAGAAGTGGAAAGTCCCTAGCTGAGTTGTTCTCCACACCCATGTGTTATAAAGTAGCTTTCCACCTTGCCTGGGGCTTTCCAAATTCCCCATCCAGCTCCTGCGGCTGACCCTGCTTGGCTCCGTTTTTAGTGCCCTGTTTTTCTCTCCCACTGAGGTGGGATAGAGGGTGTAAAATCAACAGATCTGAGTTAAACTTTAAAATAAATGACCACCTTGTGTTAGCTTGCTTAGGAAAAGAGTAAATAAAATAAAATAAACAAACAAAAACCCATCTTGTTTTTTATCCCCCTTATTTTCTGCTTTTCATTGATTCAGATTATTGGCTTATTGTCAAGAATAAACTTTTAAAAAGCAAACAAAAAAAGGTAAATGTGACTGAAAGCTAGGTTTTAATCATTTTTAAAAATTGTGATGTCCTGTCCTTTTTCTCACATTTGTCCCCTGAACAATTCTTCCTCTTTAAAATGTAGCAGTTCTAACTGGGCATGCTGGCTCACACCTGTAATCCCAGCAGCACTTTGGGAGGCCAAGGCAGGCTGGTCACTTGAGGTCAGGAGTTCGAGACCAGCCTGGCCAACATGGTTAAACCCCGGCTCAACTAAAGATACAAAAATTAGCTGGGTTCAGTTGTGCGCACCTGTAGTCCCAGCTACCAGGGAGACTGAGGCACAAGAATGACTTGAACCCAGGAGGTGGAGGTTGCAGTGAGCCGAGATTTTGCCACTGCGCTCTAGCCTGGGCAACAGAGTGAAACTCTGTCTCTAAAATAAAATAAAATGAAATAAAATAAGATAGCAGTCCTTTTAAAAAATGTGGAATTTTACTTGACAGTAGAGTGAAGTAACCTGTATGCAATGATACAGGAAAATGTACATGACGTGTTTAGAAAAAGCAAAATGTAAAATAATTTGAATAGTATATTAGTATATGTGTTTTTAAAATACACTAAACTCTTATGTGTATTCATATGTATATTAAGAAATTCTGGAGGAATATACACCCAGCAGTGCTATGTATTAGTGCTGCTGTTGGTGTCCATGGCTATTCTAGACTGTCTCTGTGATATTTGCATTTTAAACTGAATATATTACTTTTATAATTAGAAAAAGAGTATTAAAAATGAATTAGAATTCAATTTCTTTTTTCTTTTTTTTTTTGAGTCGGAGTCTTAGTCTATTGCCTAGGCTGGAGTGCAGTGGTATGATCTCAGCTCACTGCAACCTCCGCCTCCTGGGTTCAAGCAGTTCTCCTGCCTTAGCTTCCCGAATAGCTGGGACTACAGGCACGCGCCACCATGCCCAGCTGATTTTTGCATTTTTAGTAGAGACAGGGTTTCACTATATTGGCCAGGCTGGTCTTGAACTCCTGACCTCATGATCCACCCATCTCGGCCTCTGAAAGTGCTGGCATTACAGGCATGAGCCACTGTGCCCCGCCTAGAATTCAATTTCTGAGAATTCATTGACAACTCTTATTTAAAATAAGGTTGCTGTACTGATGTAAGACATTGTTATAGTCAGTTTGGAAAACAATTTGGTGGTATAAAAATGAACATACCCTGTAAACCAACAGTGCCATTCCCAGGATTTAATAGCAGAGAAATATTTGCATATATGTCCCAGGAGACATGTATAAAGTGGAAATCAGCCTGATTCTAAGCTCTAAATGCAACCCAAATAAATACCCATCAACATTAGAATGAATACATAATTTGTGGTGTAAACACAATGGAATACTACGCAGCTGTGAAAAGGAATACATTGCAGATACACATAACCATGTGGCTTCATTTCACATCAAGTGAAAAGCGAATCACAAAAGAATTCATTGGAGTCCATATGTGTAAGGTTCACAAACGTCCCAAACTAAACAATACCTACATTGCTTAGATAAACAAATATGGTAAACCTGTTTAAAAAAAAAAAAAAAAAAAAAAAAGCTAGGAAATGATAAACCCAAAAGACAAATAGCAGTTATTTCTGAGGGAGGAGGGAGGGGGATGGGGTTGGGGAAGGGCACCCAGAGAATTTCAGGAGTGATGGACTTTTCCTGAAATTGAATGGTGGGTTCACATTGTTTTGTTATTCTTTGTGCCTTACGTATTTTACAAATAACCGATTGGATCTATATAATATTATAATACAAACTGAGTAAAGGATTAGGTTGAGGATCATAGCATTGGAGTTTCTTGGTGTTGAAGAGATTAACTGCCAAGCAAGTTGTGTCCCTGGCACTTTGTCTGTGACCACATGGTGACTTAACACTTCTTGGTGTGGTGAGGCTTGGCATGTCCCTTTTCTTGGCTGTGACTGTTAGTACTGAATGCCATTCTCTCTGAGGAGAAGCATCCTTCTCTATCTATCTATCTGTCTATCTATCTATCTATCTATCTATCTATCTATCTATCTATCTATCTATTTATTTAGACAGAGTCTCGCTCTGTCACCCAGGCTGGAGTTCAGTGGCGTGATCTCGGCTCACTGCAACCTCTGCCTCCTGGGTTCAAGCGATTCTCCTGCCTCAGCCTCCTGAGTAGCTGAGACTACAGGTGCCCGCCACCAAGCCCAGCTAATCACCAAATTATTGGCCAGGATGGTCTCAAACTCCTGACCATTTGATCCGCCTACCTCGGCCTCCCAAAGTGCTGGGATTATAGGCGTGAGCCACCGCGCCTAGCCTTTTATGTTTATATATGTATTTTTAAGACAGGGTCTCACTCTGTTGCCCCAGTTAGAGTGGAGTGGTACAATCATAGCTCACTGCAGCTTCCATTTCCTAGGCTCAAGCCATCCTCCCACCTCACCCTCTCGAGTAGCTGAGGCTATAGGTGTGCACCACCACACCCAGCTAATTTTTGTATTTTTTGCAGAGATGGAGTTTTGCTGTGCTGCTTAGGCTGGTCTCGAACTCCTGGGCTCAAGCAATCCTCCTGCCTTGGCCTCCCAAAGTGCTGGGATTACAGGCATGAGCCACCACAGCTGGCCTAAGAGTGTCCTTCTTGTTACTGCAGGCTTCCCTGATTGTGACTGAGGAGCTGCACCTGATCACCTTTGAGACAGAGGTATATCACCAAGGCCTCAAGATTGACCTAGAGGTGAGTTCTGCAGCAGAATTGGTGAGAGGCTACATGCAGAGGTGACTTAGGACAAAATCTTCCACTGGTATTTTTATAAGAGAAGGTGAGGCCGGGCGCGGTGGCTCACGCCTGTAATCCCAGCACTTTGGGAGGCCGAGACGGGCGGATCACAAGTTCAGGAGATCGAGACCATCCTGGCGAACACGGTGAAACCCCGTCTCTACTAAAAAATACAAAAAAATAGCCGGGCGAGGTGGCGGGCGCCTGTAGTCCCAGCTACTCGGGAGGCTGAGGCAGGAGAATGGCGTAAACCCGGGAGGCGGAGCTTGTAGCGAGCCGAGTTCGTGCCACTGCACTCCAGCCTGGGCGACAGAGCAAAGACTCCGTCTCAAAAAAAAAAAAAAAAAAAAAAAAAAAAAAAAAAAAAAAAAAGAGAAGGTGGAATGATTACTGTTTGCTTAACACTGCATTTATTTTTGCTTACTTTTCTCAAAAAAAAAATCTTTGGCATCCCATCTGAGAATAAAGTCTTGCTTGAGTGCTTAGAAGATGTGTGTATACTCAGCTTTCAGCAAACTTGATATGAAAATCTCTATTTAGAAATTGATTGGCTGGGCGTGGTGGCTCACCCCTGTAATCCCAGCACTTTGGGAGGCCAAGGCAGGCGGATCACAAGGTTAGGAGTTCAAGACCATCCTGGCCAACATGACGAAACCCCATCTCTACTAAAAATACAAAAATTAACTGGGCGTGGTGGCATGTGCCTATAACCCAGCTACTCGGGAGGCTGAGGCAGGAGAATCACTTGAACCCGGGAGGCTGAGGTTGCAGTGAGCCGAGATTGTGCCATTGCACTCCAGCCTGGGCGACAGAGTGAGACTCTGTCTCAAAAAATAGAAAAAAAAAAAAAAAATTGATTGGAGCTGATTTTATAAAGTTTGGGCATATGAGTCTTAGCAGCCATTGTGTTTAGTGTACAGAAAATTGTGGCGATGACATTCTCTTTTCCCAACTTTCTTGATTTTTAAGTTAAGATAGACCTAGAAAAGCAGGAATCCTGGTCTTTGATTCCTGAGACCTCCATGTTTCATGTGAAGGTACAGCTTCAAGCCTTGGGAAATGCCTCCAAGGTCTTAAAAATGGGGAATCTGTGGACTGTGAGTCAAGCTTTGAGCAAGTCAGGTTTTACAAGGGACCGGTATGTTCCAATAGCAGCCCGAGTTGTGTGGCCACGCTGGGCATTCTTTCCACTCTGAGTGCTGACTGAGCTGACTCACTCACACTCCTCGCCTAGAGTTGGCAGCAGGTGCGGTTTATGGCATGTCCTTTCATTCTGAGCCCCATGAGATACGGGCAAAGAGATTTCCGAGTCTGTGAGAGCCCCTCTGCCTCCCCAGCTCAGTCCCCACTTCCTCCGCAGACCCACTCCTTGCCAGTTGTGGTGATCTCCAACATCTGTCAGATGCCAAATGCCTGGGCGTCCATCCTGTGGTACAACATGCTGACCAACAACCCCAAGGTTAGTACCCCCTCCTTTTAGTTGGTACCCCGGGATCTCTTGCGATGTATGGGTACCTAGTACAGACAATGAGCACCATCCCTCATCTAAACAAGCAAATGTGTTCTTTCCAATAGAACGTAAACTTTTTTACCAAGCCCCCAATCGGAACCTGGGATCAAGTGGCTGAGGTCCTGAGCTGGCAGTTCTCCTCCACCACCAAGCGAGGACTGAGCATCGAGCAGCTGACTACACTGGCGGAGAAACTCTTAGGTCTGCGTTTCACCCCTTCTTCCTCCCGCCCGCCCAGAAAAGGGATCCGGCCCACAGGGCTGTTCATTTGGGTCATGTCTACTGAGCGTTAGGCCATGTTTCTTTCCTGGGCAAGGTGCTGTGCTGGTGCCAGGAAACGGGCTCCATCGAGTTGGGGAGTTGGGGTGCAGAGACAGTTTGTAGTTTTCAGTCGAGGTGATCATTTTTGAGGTGGGAGGTGGATTTCTTTTCTCCTGGTTGCTGTCTCATTCACCCACTCCAACTAACGTTAGAAGATCTTTTAAATGTGTGTTGGAAGGTGGTGCTAAAAGCTTGACATTCCCTGTCTATTTCTTTAATAAACTACAGGCTAGGTTTTTTTTTTTTTTTTGAGAGACAAATCTTGCTCTGTTGCCCAGGCTGGAGTGCAGTGGTGCGATCTCGGCCCACTGCAACCTCTGCCTCCCCTGGGTTCAAGCAATTCTCCTGCCTCAGCCTCCCAAGTAGCTGAGACTACAGGCGCCCACCACCACGCTAAGCTAATTTTTGTATTTTTAGTAGAGATGGGGTTTTACCATGTTGGCCAGGATGATCTCCATCTCTTCACCTTGTGATCTGTCCACCTCAGCCTCCCAAATTGCTGGGATTACAGGTGTGAGCCGCCATGCCCGGCCTAGGCTAGGTTTTTAAAAAAATAATTAGTGGAGGCCGGGCGTGGCGGCTCACGCCTGTAATCCCAGCACTCTGGGAGGCCGAGGTGGGTGGATCATGAGGTCAGGAGATCGAGACCATCCTGGCTAACACGGTGAAACCCCGTCTCTACTAAAAATACAAAAAATTAGCCAGGTGTGGTGGCGAGTGCCTGTAGTCCCAGCTGCTCAGGAGGCTGAGGCAGGAAAATGGCGAGAACCCGAGAAGTGGAGCTTGCAGTGAGCCGAGATTGCACCACTGCACTCCAGGGTGGGCGACAGAGCGAGATTCCATCTCAAAAAAAAAAAAAAGAATTAGTGGAATATTTTATGTGCTACCTGGGCTAGAAGTAGCTTTGTCCTAATAAAGCTGTTGCCACCAAATACACCTGTCTGACACCTGATGTCAGCTTGTTAGTGCTGCTGCTGGTCCCCAGCCCACCACCCGAGGCTGGGAAGAGCAGGGGGACTTGTTACATCACCCCCTATCCGTGCTGGGCTACCCAACAACAAAAGTGGGTCAAATGATGGGGTAGTGTTTGTCCTCATGTGCGCACACACACAACGGTGGCCACGTTCAAAGATGTGAAAGCCAATGATTTTGTGGCCCATTGTGGGACCAATGTGTGTGTGTTCTGCTTTAAGAAATAACCTCTTGACCCCAAGCGGAAAATGTACTACTTGATTCTTTTTCTTTTCCTTCAGGACCTGGCGTGAATTACTCAGGGTGTCAGATCACATGGGCTAAATTTTGCAAAGTAAGCAATCTTGTAAAATTCTCGTGGGAATGGGAATGCCTACCTGCACGGCTGTCGTGGAGGGCTCTGGCTTGAAGGCCCTGAACTCTCGGTCCAGCAGCCAGTAGGACCTGCCTGAGGGTAGACAGGCCTGAGGAGTTGGGTGGTGCACTGTGCCCCTAGGAAGGGAAAGGCTGGGATGGCAGCAGACTTGGCTTTCCCATTACTGTTTTCTGCAGGAAAACATGGCTGGCAAGGGCTTCTCCTTCTGGGTCTGGCTGGACAATATCATTGACCTTGTGAAAAAGTACATCCTGGCCCTTTGGAACGAAGGGTAGGTTGGACAGAGTGTGCACAGATGTAACCAAGTCCCCTGCTCTCAGCAAGCCAGTGGCAGGGGATGGAAGCCCTGTTAGCAATAACAACACTGTTCCTCCTCCTTGGCTCCAGGTACATCATGGGCTTTATCAGTAAGGAGCGGGAGCGGGCCATCTTGAGCACCAAGCCTCCAGGCACCTTTCTGCTAAGATTCAGTGAAAGCAGCAAAGAAGGCGGCGTCACTTTCACTTGGGTGGAGAAGGACATCAGCGGTAAGGGAGGCTCCCACCCACCCCACCTGCTGGCGGCTGCTGAGGCCTCATCACCGCTGCTAGTTCCAAGCACCTACTGCCCCCTTGTGGTTGGAGATGGCCCTGACTCCCTGCCTCACTCAGACTCGCAAAACACATTTGGGTGACTTCTAAATCCTTCTAGCTGAAGGATTGATTTGTCTTTGTTTTGCTTGCTCCAGTGACTATTTGTTGAGAAATTTGCAATTTAAGTTGTATTCTTCATCCCTTTTTCTACTTAACCCTGTTAATATATTTTACACAAGTAGTTACATTCAAGTTTATTTTCTATGACCCAACTGGTAGCCTCTTCTAAATTAGAAGCCAGCCTGAACATTTCCACTGTGCCAGGACACTCACTGAACAGGGTGTTCAGGGTCTCAACACTAGGGTGGCTTAAGTTTTTTCCCCTTCGAGGAAAGAAAAAATGGGCAGTTTTCTCTGAGATGACCTAGCTGTAGGTTCCATGATCTTTCCTTCCCATGTCCCGTGACAGGTAAAACCCAGATCCAGTCCGTGGAACCATACACCAAGCAGCAGTTGAACAACATGTCATTTGCTGAAATCATCATGGGCTATAAGATCATGGATGCTACCAATATTCTGGTGTCTCCGCTGGTCTATCTCTACCCTGACATTCCCAAGGAGGAGGCATTCGGAAAGTATTGTCGGCCAGAGAGCCAGGAGCATCCTGAAGCTGACCCAGGTAGTTGTTGATTTTCCATGTTCCTGGCATTTAATTTTTGGGAAAAGTTAGAAATTTGGGGATCCTTGGAGGATAGATAGGCAAATGCCTGAATAACCTGGGGGATCATTATTTCTCCTTATGGGAAAGAACTGTAGTGAGTGCTTTTGTTGGGGTGACCGATGGGATTTGAGAGGAGAATCAGAATCAGTTAGACTAGTGCAGTTCCTGCTCCACAGAGAGTGCATGAGTCTAAAGAGGGGATACAGCTTGGACAACAAAAAATACAAAAAAATTACCCGGTGTGGTGGCACGCATCTGTAGTCATAGCTACTTGGGAGGCTGAGGTGGGAGGATCACTTGAGCCGAGGAGTTCAAGGCTGTAGTGAGCGGTGATCGTGCCACTGCACTCCAGCCTGGCTGATAGAGTGAGACACTGTGTCAAAAAATACAAATAAAGAGGGAACTAATACACATATTAATACCCGAAACATGCCAAAAACACGAGAAGAGAAAGTGAGGGCAGTTAACAGGATGCCCAGCTGGCACAGTGCTTCTTAGTCGATGCTAGAAGGTTTGAGGCCCAGATTTCAGCCTAGCATATGGCTTTTTGCCTGTCACTGAACCATGTCAATGTGCCAGGTGGTCTGAAGAAAGGGTTTCTGGAGGAAATTATTGTTAGCCGCATGGGAGTATGGTTTACACCAGAGTAGAAGAGCTGGGAGCATCATGTTTGAAGGGGAAGACAGTGACTGGGTGGAGGGGCAAGGGATTGGTATTTAGAATGTGCAACTATTGAAAATAAGGTATTTTTTAATGTGTAAGAGGATATGTATTTATATGTTACATACACATTATTCTAGCTGGGCACAGTGGCTCATGCCTATAGTCCTAGCACTTTGGGAGGCCCAGGTGGGAGGATCACTTGAGCCTGGGAGTTTGAGACCAGCCTAGACAACATAGTGAGACCCTATCTATACAAAAAAAAATTTTTTTTAAATTAGCCAGGTGTGGTGGTTTGTGCCTGTAGTCCTAGCTACTCAGGAGGCTGAGGTGGGAGGATTGATGCTTGAGCCTAGGAGGTTGAGGCTGCAGTGAGCCATGATTACACCACTGCACTCCAGCCTGGGTGACAGAGCAAGACCTTGTCTCACCAAAAAAAAAAAAAAAAAACCCAGAAATTAAAAACACTGTTTTACATTAAACCTGTAATCTCAGCTGGGCTTGGGGGTTCACACCTGTAGTCCTAGCACTTTGGGAGTCTGAAGCAGGAGGATCGCTTGAGGCCAGGAGCTCAAGACCAGCCTGGCAACATAGCAAGACCCCACCACACACACACACACACACACACACACACACACACAGAAAGAAAAAAAAACCGTAATCTCTGGAGCTGTCCTCAGTGTGTGGGGGGCGGCCCTGTCTGTTCCCATTCAGCACTTGCTGTTTTGACTCTCTGGGTTCTCTGTGCAGGTCCTGATGGGGAGTCTCTGATTTGCCATTCTTTGTTTTATTTAACTTTCTATAATCATAAAGCCAATGATGGACTCTTTCTTTTTTTTTGAGACAGAGTTTCACTCTGTCGCCCAGGCTAGAGTGCAGTGGCGCGATCTCGGCTCACTGCAAGCTCCGCCTCCTGGGTTCACGCCATTCTCCTGCCTCAGCCTCCCTAGTAGCTGGGACTACAGGCGTCCCCCACCGCGCCCAGCTAATTTTTATATTTTTAGTAGAGAAGGGGTTTCTCCATGTTGGCCAGGCTGGCCTTGAACTCCTGACCTCAGGTGATCCGCCTGCTTCAGCCTCCCAAAGTGCTGGGATTATAGGCGTGAGCCACTGTGCCTGGCCTAACGATGGGCTCTTTAATGTGATCCTTTAGAGTTGGTGCCTTGCCCCAGTTACTGTTGAAAAAACTGTTTTTGTCCAAATGGCATACACACAGAAACCTGCAAACTTCCCCCGCACTTTTTCCTAGGAATTCCTTCCAAGGGATTTCTTGGGATGGGGCAGAATGGGGCTTGGAAGAGGGAGTTCCAGCTAATTGACCGTTGCCTTTCTCCTTTGCTGGGGTCCTGAGTCTTGTTCCCGCTGTAGGAGTTGCTCACTTCCTGTCTGCCGCCTATCTCTCTTTCCACGTGTGCTTCAGTTGGGAGATCTGTTTATCAGCCCCTGCCACACGGCTCTTTGTTCCTTTTACAGAGGACATTGGGGTCCCACGGCTGGTCCTTTTGACTCATTTTGCTTTCATAGTCTCACCTCCCAGTCTGAGGCTGCATCCTCCATTACCATCGCCCTTCCTGTGGGCTGGGAGGCCAGGTCCTTTCCTGCCCAGCAATGTCAGCCTTTCCTCAGGGGCCAAGGCACTCATTAGGAGAAAGGAACTAATTACTTGAGTAATTTGCCTGCCTTGCTGAGAGGAGTATGCCCTGAGGGACTCTGTGTGAGTGTAGTGACGGATGTGGCAGTGTCCCTGTGTTATTATAAAATGGGTGCCTTCAGGAAGATGAGCATGTGACCATTTCCTCTCTATTTCCATCATAAGAGTATTATGGTATGAGAGTCTCAAGGTTAGATTATCGTCCCAAGACTCTTCTCTCTTCCTTCTCTACTGGAAGCCCACACAGCATTTCCTTATGGCTTGAGGGAGAGTTTCCGAGCCACTTACAAATTAGATAAAGTATGTTTACAACCTTGTACACAGCCACACATGAAGCCATTTTTCTCAGCTTTTTTTTTTTTGTTTTCTGAGACTGAGTCTCACTCTATCGCCCAGGCTGGAGTGCAGTGGCGTGATCTGGGTTCATCGCAACCTCTGCCTCCCGGGTTCAAGAGATTCTCATGCCTCAGCCTCCTGAGTAGCTGGGATTACAGACATGTGCCACCATGCCTGGCTGATTTTTGGATTTTTAGTAGAGACAGGGCTTCACATGTTGGCCAGGCTGGTCTTGAACTCCTGACCTCAAGTGACCTTCCCACCTGGGCCTCCCAAAGTGCTGGGATTATAGGCGTGAGCCACAGTGTCCAGCCTTGTTTTTGTTTTTGTTTTGTTTTAACAGTCTCACTCTGTCTCCCAGGCTGGAGTGCAGTGGTGCGATCTCACCTTACTGCAGCCTCTGCCTCCCAGGTTCCAGTGATTCTCCTGCCTCAGCCTCCCGAGTAGCTGGGATTACAGACATGCCACCACGCCCAACTACTTTTTGTATTTTCATTAAAGACAGGGTTTCGCCATGTTGGCAAGTCTGATCTTGAACTCCTGGCCTCAGGTGATCCACCTGCCTCAGCCTCCCAAAGTGCAGGGATTACAGACATTAGCCACTGTGCCCGGCCTCAGCTATCTTGATTGCTGGAAAATTAAATCCTTTTCTGTCTAGGGTGTCAGCTCCCTAAGGGCTAGGCCAAAACGGTTGCATTTATAAAACACTGGAGCCCAGCCTCAGTAGCTCCTTTGAATTCTGCACTGAATTGATCAGTTTCTTGGCCGAAAGTAAACTCAGATGGCGGCCCAAGAGCCACTCTGCAGTGCCCTCTTTCACATGGTCATCATGCTTTCTGATCCCTCAGGTTCTCTCTAAGCCTCATGTTTTATGACTGTGCTGTTCTCAGCCCACCCCACCCTGCCCCATGCCTTCTCAATGGTTTGTTCATCTGAATTCCCCAGATTTCATGTCAGTATCCCCAAGGTTCCTTGACCTCTTGGTGTAAGCATTCAGCATCTTAAATTCATTTTATTCCCGTCATTGCATTTCTAACTGTAGAACAAGAATTATAAATGACAAAGCTCATAGAAAATTGGAACCTTTTCTTCCCCCTCCATCTTATTTTATACATAAAAGAGAACATGGGCTGGGTGTTGTGGCCAAGGCCGGGACATGATAGCTCATACCTGTAATCCCAGCACTTTGGTAGGCTGAGGTGGGCGGATCACTTGAGGTCAGGAGTTTGAGACCAGCATGGCCAACATGGAGAAACCTCATCTCTACTAAAAATACAATAATTAAGCCGGGCGTGGTGGCTCATGCCTGTAATCCCAGCTCTTTGGAGGGTGAGGCGGACGGATCACCTGAGGTCAGGAGTTCAAGACCAGCCTGGTCAACATGGTGAAACCTCGTCTCTACCAAAATTACAAAAAAAAAACATTAGCCAGGCGTGGTGGCGGATGCCTGTAATCCCAGCTACTCAGGAGGCTGATGAAGGAGAATCACTTGAACCCTGGAGGCAGAGGTTGTAGAGAGCCGAGATGGCGCTACTGCACTCCAGCCTGGGTGACAGAGCAAGACTCCATCTCAAAAAAAAGACAAAAATTAGCCGGACATGGTGGTGCCACCTGTAGTCCCAGCTGCTTGGGAGCCTAAGGCAGGAGAATGGCTTTGACCCTCCCCGGAGCAGGAGGTTGCGGTGAGCCGAGATTGTGCCACTGCACTTGAGCCTGGGCAACAGAGTGAGACTCTGTCTCAAAACAACAACAACAACAACAACAACAACAAAGGAGAGAGACCATGCCTTGCTCCAGGTCTCTTAGCTATTGAAGATGTACCTGGACCCAGGTCTCCGGTCTAGTTGAAGCAATTGTACTGCCCTACAAAGTCATATTCTCTTTGGTGCTTCCTGATTGATGTATTTATCCAACTAGGAAGTTACTTATGCCCTCATCCAAAAATGTGGTAGAGGCCAGATTAGTGCTGGTGGGAATAGGAGATACAACCTTTGGCTTTGGAACCACAAGCATTAGCAGTCTCTGTGTTCTTTAAAGACTCGGTGATGTTGGTACACCATGCAGACTACGCGGGCTTGGTTCCTGCATTCAGAGAAGTTATCTAAGAGAGATGACCAGGCTAGAATAGAATCCTTAGACTACATGGAGGCTGTTAAACTTTTACATAATCTAGGGAAATAATGGACACAAGGTTGGCATTAGTCTAGGCTCAGGTGGAAAAGGGTTATGCTGAAAAGTCTCTGCAGCTCAGGACAGCTTTGTGCAAAGAACTGAGGTTCAAAGCTGCTAGTGCCTAGGACATCAAATAATATAGATGAGGGCGGGCAACGCTGAGGGGCGGATGGAGCTTTCCAGACAATCTTGGCGTGAGGATGGAGTGAGTTTCAAACCAGTTCAGCTGAGGCAGATGGCTTCCTCCGACTCTGCTTACTGAATACGAAGTCACAGTCAGTAAGAAAACTGGTTTTCTTCTTCCCAGGCGCCGCCCCATACCTGAAGACCAAGTTTATCTGTGTGACACCGTAAGTGGCTTCCTTTCCCAATTTTGCCTTCACTTCTAATATCCTCAGTTATCCCTGGGAGTAGGACACTGGGTGAGAGTTAATCTGCCAAGGGTCGGAAGCCCCTGGGCTATGTTTAGTACTCACAGTGACCTTGTGTGTTTAAAAAGCTTGAGCTTTTATTTTTCTGTTGGAGACCAGAGTTTGATGGCTTGTGTGTGTGTGTTTTGTTCTTTTTTTTTTTTCCATTGTGTCTTGTCAACCCCCCGTTTCCCCTCCTGCTGCCCCCCATTTCCTACAGAACGACCTGCAGCAATACCATTGACCTGCCGATGTCCCCCCGCACTTTAGATTCATTGATGCAGTTTGGAAATAATGGTGAAGGTGCTGAACCCTCAGCAGGAGGGCAGTTTGGTGAGTATTTGGTTGACAGACTTTGTCCCTATAAGGGAAGTTGGTCCCCTCTGTATGATGCTCTCACATGTACACACCGAGAGCTGGTCACTAGGAATGGTAGGAGGTTCTAGAGCATTGCTTTCCAAAAGAAATGGTATGAATGCCACGTGCGGGTATAAATCTAGCAGCCACACTGGAAATAGACGAAGTTAATTTTTACAGTATATTTTATTTAACCCAGTAAATCCAACATACTGTCAATTTAACATTTCAGGCCAGGCTTGGTGGCTCACGCCTGTAATCCCAGCACTTTGGGAGGCCGAGGCAGGTGGATCACGAGGTCAGGAGATTGAGACCATGGTGAAACCCCATCTCTACTAAAAATACAAAAAATTAGCCAGGCGCGGTCGCGGGCACCTGTAATCCCAGCTACTTGGGAGGCTGAGGCAGGAGAATGGCGTGAACCCTGGAGGCAGAGCTTGCAGTGAGCTGAGATCACGCCACTGCACTCCAACCTGGGTGACAGCGAGACTCTGTCTCCAAAAAAAAAAAAAAATTTTAACATTTCAGAAAAAGTTGAGGCTGGGTGGGTGGCTCACGCTTGTAATCCCAGCACTTTGGGTGACTGAGGCGGGTGGATGACTTGAGGTCAGGAGTTCGAGACCAGCCTGGCCAACATGGGGAAACCCCATATCTACTAAAAATACAAAAATTAGCTGGGCGTGGTGGCGCATGCCTGTAATCCCAGCTACTTGGGAGGCTGAGGTAGGAGGATCGCTTGAGCCTGGGAAGTGGAGGTTGCAGTGAGCTGAGATCGTGCCACTGCACTCCAGCCTGGGTGACAGAGTGAGACTCCATTTCAAAACAACAAAACTAAACTAAAAGAAAAGAAAAAGTTGAGACCTTTTTTTTACTCTTTTTTTCATATTAAGTCTTTAAAAGCCAGTGGGCTTTTGACAGCCACAGCACAGCCCAGTTTGGACAAACCAAATCTCAAATGCTTGGTGGCCACATGTGTCTCGGGGCTCCTGAATTAAACAGTAGATCAAGGGCAGAAGATCTAAGGGCAGCCTTAGATCTTCTGTAAACGTGGAGATCTGGGAATCGGTTAAGGGAGGAAGGAGAAAGGGCCCTTCCAGAGGCAGGGTCCTCTAGGGAGGAGAGTAAATCTGGCTTTTCTGACCATCCCTGGGCCCTAAGGGACAGGAGATTGGATAGCAGTTGTAGCCTGGGTCCTATCCTCTGAAGGGCTGGGGGCGTGGCCTGCCAGTTGCAGAGGGTGGACAGCTGAACTAGTTTTCCCTGTCTGTCCCTCCAGAGTCCCTCACCTTTGACATGGAGTTGACCTCGGAGTGTGCTACCTCCCCCATGTGAGGAGCTGAGAACGGAAGCTGCAGAAAGATACGACTGAGGCGCCTACCTGTGTTCCGCCACCCCTCACACAGCCAAACCCCAGATCATCTGAAACTACTAACTTTGTGGTTCCAGATTTTTTTTAATCTCCTACTTCTGCTATCTTTGAGCAATCTGGGCACTTTTAAAAATAGAGAAATGAGTGAATGTGGGTGATCTGCTTTTATCTAAATGCAAGTAAGGATGTGTTCTCTGAGACCCGTGATCGGGGATGTGGCGGGGGGTGGCTAGAGGGAGAAAAAGGAAATGTCTTGTGTTGTTTTGTTCCCCTGCCCTCCTTTCTCAGCAGCTTTTTGTTATTGTTGTTGTTGTTCTTAGACAAGTGCCTCCTGGTGCCCGCGGCATCCTTCTGCCTATTTCTGTAAGCAAATGCCACAGGCCACCTGTAGCTACATACTCCTGGCATTGCACTTTTTAACCTTGCTGACATCCAAATAGAAGATAGGACTATCTAAGCCCTAGGTTTCTTTTTAAATTAAGAAATAAGAACAATTAAAGGGCAAAAAACACTGTTTCAGCATAGCCTTTCTGTATTTAAGAAACTTCAGCAGCTGGGCGCAGTGGCTCACGCCTGTAATCCCAGCACTTTGGGAGGCCGAGGTGGGTGGATCATGAGGTTAGGAGATCAAGACTGTCCTGGCTAACATGGTGAAACCTCGTCTCTACTAACAGTACAAAAAGTTAGCCGGGCGTGGTGGCGGGTGCCTGTAGTCCCAGCTACTCGGGAGGCTGAGGCAGGAGAATGGCGTGAACCCAAGAGGCGGCGGAGGTTGCAGTGAGCCAAAATCACACCACTGCACTCCAACTCAGGCAACAGTGTGAGACTCCATCTCAAAAAAAAAAAAAAAAAGAAAGAAACTTCAGTTAACAGCCTCCTTGGTGCTTTAAGCATTCAGCTTCCTTCAGGTTGATAATTTATATAACCCCTGAAACAGGCTTCAGGTCAAACCCTTAAAAGACATCTGAAGCTGCAGCCTGGCCTTTGGTGTTGAAATAGGAAAGTTTAAGGAGAATCTAAGCATTTTAGACTTTTTTTTATAAATAGACTTTTATTTTCCTTTGTAATGTATTGGTCTTTTAGTGGGTAAGGCTGGGCAGAGGGTGCTTACAACCTTGACTCCCTTTCTCCCTGGACTTGATCTGCTGTTTCAGAGGCTAGGTTGTTTCTGTGGGTGCCTTATCAGGGCTGGGATACTTCTGATTTGTGCTTTCTTCTTGCCCCGCCCTCCCGACCCCAGTTCCCCTGACCCTGGTAGTGGCATGTCTCCTCCCATGTCTGAAGGTCCCTCGTCCTGTTTGTTTTAGGAATCCTGGTCTCAGGACCTCATGGAAGAAGAGGGGGAGAAAGTTACAAGTTGGACATGATGCAGACTATGGGGCCCCAGCGATGTGTCTGGTTGAGCTCAGGGAATATGGTTCTTAGCCCAGTTTCTTGGTGATTTCCAGCGGCACTTGTAATGGCGTCTTCATTCAGTTCATGCAGGGCAAAGGCTTACTGATAAACTTGAGTCTGCCCTCGTATGAGGGTTATAGCTGGCCTCCCTCTGAGGCTGGTGACTCCTCCCTGCTGGGGCCCCACAGGTGAGGCGGAACAGGTAGAGGGCCTCCCCGTCTGCCCGCCTTGGCCAGCTAGCTTGCCTCTCCTGTGCATACGGGAACACCTAGCACGTGCTGGGTGGGCTGCCTCTGACCCAGAGGCGTGGCCAAATTTGGCGACTCAAAACCACCTTGCCTCAGCTGATCAGAGTTTCTGTGGAATTCTGATTGTTAGATCAAATTAGCTGGTCTCTGAATTAAGTGGGAGAGGACCTTCTCTAAGATGAACCGGGTTCGCCCCAGTCCTCCTGCCTGGAGACAGTTGCTGTGTCTTGCAGAGCTCTCGCTTCTCCAGCAACACTCTTCAGTACATAATAAGCTTAAGTGATAAACAGAGAATATTTAGGAAGGTGAGTCTTGGGCTTACCATTGGGTTTAAATCATAGGGACCTCGGGAAAGGGTTCGGGCTTCTCTGGAGCAGATATTGTCAAGTTCATGGCCTTAGGTAGCATGTGTATCTGGTCTTAACTCTGATTGTAGCAAAAGTTCTGAGAGGAGCTGAGCCTTGTTCTGGCCCCTTAAAGAACAGGGTCCTCAGGCTCTGCCCGCTTCCTGTCCACTGCCCCCTGCCCGTCCCCAGCCCAGCTGAGGGAATCCCGTGGGTTGCTTACCTACCTATAAGGTGGTTTATAAGCTGCTGTCCTGGCCACTGCATTCAAATTCCAATGTGTACTTCATAGTGTAAAAATTTATATTATTGTGGGGTTTTTGTCTTTTTTTTTTTTTTTTTTTTGGTATATTGCTGTATCTACTTTAACTTCCAGAAATAAACGTTATGTAGGAACTGTCTGATAGCATGGCAGCTCTGTCTGGCTGGTGGAGGCTTCCTTTTCCCCTGCCTAAGTTCTGAGGAGGCCTCACACACAGGCGGGGCCTGGGATGGGGGCCGGAAAGGGTCTTGAGAGGAGGTGGTTGCCTTAGTCCCCCACCCCACCCCCTTATGTTAGCCACCAGCCCGGAGGTAACGGGTGCCTGGAGGAGCAGGAGGTCAATAGTCCAACGGCAGAAAGGTGTAAGAGTGGAGGCCTCCCTCCCCGGCCCCCTCCTACCCCCTAGAGCGGCCTCGTCCTGTCTGGAGTCAGATAAGCCACCTAAGCGGGGTTGGGGGTTAGATACTCCCACCGCACCAAGGCTTCCCCTTCCACAGTTGGCTCCTTTATCACTTTGCCTTCAGTTCACCGAGTGGGGACAACAGGCAGACACCCGGTGGTGGCTGCAGGGCCTCCAGACAGCCAGCGGTGATAATGCAGGGAAAGGCGCTCTGATCTCAGCTACACGGGCACCCACAGGGCTTCTCCCCACCCCTACACATGCCCCAGCGCCCTGGAGACACGCCTGGGAGCTAGGAGCTAGCGCCTTCCCTTGCAGAGATGGAGCAGATTAGCCCGGTGGGGCGGTGGCACCTGCCCTTCCCCTCCCCTCCTCTCTTCTCCCACCCCCGCGTGCCCCCTGCTCTGGGCCCCCTGCACCTCCCTCCTGGGGCCCACGAGCCGCCCCCCTCCCTTACTTGAGCTCTGAGCTCAGAAGGAACCTGCCCGCAAACCTGGCTCCCAGCCCGCCCAGGGAGCATGTGTTCCTGTGCCCAAGGGCCCCAGCGACAGTAGAGACTGGCCGCAGCCAGCGGCGCGGGGGTCCAGCCGGGGCGAGCCAGTCCCCCTCCTGCACCCCCGCCTCACACAGTTGCCGGCAGCCAGCTGAAAACAGCGCAGCCGCGTGGTGCCACCTGCTGGTCTCTGGGAAGGAGGAGGATGGGACGTTGTGGCTCTGGGACTGCCCTTGACCTGGAGGGTTGAGAAGTATCTTGGCCCCGGGCCCTCAGCCGCAAGCTTCGAGGCTGCTGGGAGCAGCAGCTGCTAAGGAGAGGCCCGGGTCAGAGTTCTGCCCACCCGTGCCCATCTCCATCTTTTCCCCAAACCTCGAGTCCCCTGCTTTTTAGGGAATCTGTGCCCCTTAAACTGGTCCCTTACCCCTCTGAGAAGCATTGACAGTATTTCAGGGGTGGCCAGCACCCTGAAAACCACAGCAAAGCGGGCAGAGTTAAAATTTAAGACTAAAAATGACAGCGTCAGGCATGCACGGGGGAAGGAACACAACAACCCAGCTCCAGGGGTTCCCATCACCCAGGGAGGCCACCAACGCCCCAACCAGGAGCCATAGCAGCATTTTTATGAAAAAAATATTTTATTCCAAAACACTGTTTACACGAATGTGTGGTCTTTGTACAAAGTACAAAAGAATCCCTCTTCTCATCCCCACCTCCTTTTAGAGAAGTTTAAACCTTGGGCTCCCAATCTTCCATGGTCAGCTGCCCCTGACTGCGAGTCCTATAGCCTCAGAGGGAGGAGCGTGTGTGGTTGGGAGCAAGGCCTTCCCAGATCACAGCCAGTTACGCAACATCGCAAGGCCTGCTCCTGGCCCCACCTCCCAGCAGAGTCAAACCAAATCAGCTTTTACCCCTCACTCCAGATTCCACAGACACGCAGCACATGGCTGTTTGCAGCTTGTCTTTCACTGCAGTTTTTTTTTTTTTTCCAGGAGGCAAGAGGACCAACCCTCCAAGTCCCGGGGCCCCTGTCCACCCACCATATCCTAGACCCAATCTTTTCTTCCTCTTCATAGACAAGGTTACGAATAGAGAGGCAAGGTAAGAAGGCTGGGGCCTCAAGGAGGGGAGAGAATATATATCCCGGGGAACGTGGGCAACAGCATCATAGACTTGAATGAAGCCCAAGGCCAAGCAGCCAAGCAAGGACTAATTCAGAGCAGCTCAGAAACCCTCACTCAAACCAGCGGCCCTGCTATGCCAGGCCCAGATGCGCTCTCCGAGGGTTCACAGAGAGTCTGGAGTCCACATTCACTAAAGTATAAAATACTACTCAAAAATGAACCCCAGCCTCCCTCCTGAGATGAATCGGTTACATCAACACATGAGGACAGATGCATTTACATAGACACACACACGCACATGCGCGCGCGTGCGCGCGCGCGCGCACACACACACACACACACACACACACACACACTCTGTCTTAGGAGGGCAAAGCTTCTCACTCCAGAGTGAAACTTCAGCTTAGAAACGTTACCTGTCTCCCCTCCCCTTCTGAATCATCTCATTCAAATAGCTGCTGAGCAGATGAAGGGCACAGAAGGAATAGGTTTGACTGCACTGAGTGCCTGCTGTGACAGAGGCTCAGTATCTACCACGACAGAGACGGACTCAGCGCGCTCTTGGATGCCATGATCTGAAAAGAGGCCACCGCTGCTACAGCCACATCCCAGGACTGCACAGGGGAGGCAGGCGTAGCTCATGCACAAGGACACACACACGCACATGCATGCCTGCAAAGGTGTCGGTGTACACAGCCATACTAAGCTCACAACACGAACGCTTCACATTGAATATTGTTTCCAAAGAGAAGCATGGGACTCAAACATTCATGAGAGGGAGCCTCTGGCAGAGGTGAAAAGACCGGCAGGGGGCGAGAGGCGGGAGTCAAGACTGTCCATTGGTCGGCGTAAGAGTTCCTCCACATGCCTGGCCACATCCATGGTCTCATCCAGGTCGAATTCTCCATCCTGGTCAAGGACAGGGTCAGGGCTGGTAAAGAGAGGGGGATGTCAGAGGGAGCTGGCATTTCTCACAGCCTCAAGCTCCCTGGGGACAGCCTCCAGCCTGCTCTCCACTCAAACTTGTCTCATGAGAACAGGACCAGTTCTGGCTGGATGCCCTCACCCCACCCTGAGCTGGGTAGCAGTCAGCCCACTGGCTTCTGCAGACCCCCACTCTATTCCCATCTCTTGCTAACTCACTGAATAATCTTAGGGAATTCATTTCCTCTCTCCCTGTCCTCATCTGTAAAACCAGGTGACTGACACAGTGGGCTCCGTCCACCTGCAATTATGCTCAGCTGCGTGGTAGGCATCGTCCCGTACACTGAGCACCTAGAACGGCTGAGCCTATTGAGCACATGACTCCAATGTTTACAGCCACCTGGAGAGTGGGTATTGACCCCGTTTTATAGACGAGGAAACAAGGCCATGTCAGGAAGCTTGCTCTGGGCCACCTGGCTGGGAGGTGGTGGACTCCGGATTGGAACCTGCGATCTTCAGTGGTCCCACTGGAAGGTGGTACCTCCCAGACATCCAGCCCTGGCCATCCACAGTGAGGAAGGGAATTAATTCTCTACCTTGTTCCCACCAGACTCTTGAGAAAAACCACCCCATTGATAGCTACCCTGTATCAAGCCCTTCCAAGCCCCTCCCTGTGGAAATGCTTCACCCACAGTGTCTCATTTTAATGCTCCTCCCGTTCTCATGAGGCAAGCGTTCTTGCCTCCGTTTTACACATAAGGAAACTTGAGCTTCAGAGAGGCTCAATCATTTTCCCAAGATTGCACAGTTGGTACTAGAGTGAGGACTGGACCCTGCTATGTCTAGCTTCAAAATGCTCCGTCTTCCTGGCTGATCTCACTCCTCCTGGACCGGGGCCTAACCAGAGCTCTGGATTCCTTTGCCCACCAGCCCTCCAGGGGTCCAGCCTGGGGCCAAGCTCCCAGTTCTTCCCCTGCGGACCCCCATGAGAACGCCACCTACTTCTGTGGGTACATGTTATAGTGAGCCTGGGGGCACACAGCTGGGGAGGGGGCCTGGTCCATGTACGTGGCGCTGCCACTCCCGGCATCTGCAGATGCGTTCACAAACCTGCAGAAGGAAGAGAACAGCTTCAGCCGCCAGGGAGGCCGGGGCAGCTGACGGGGAGGGGACCGAGGGGCATGTTTTTCTTTCTCGGGGTGTAGAAGGACAAAGTGCCCACTTGGCCCTGGAGCTCCAGCTACAGGAGTGGGCACTCGGGTACTGGCACAGCGTGACCAAGCCCAGGTCCCTCCCCAGGGCTGAGACAGGTTTCCTGGGGGAGCAGAAAGCTGGGCCCAGGATCAGGATGAGAGGCAGGAGGCAGAGTCTGGGGAAGGAGGAAAGAGGCAGAAGGAGGGCCAGAGCCACCTGGCCACTTACTCAGGGACCACTTGCTTGATCTGTGGCTTCACGTATCCATCAACGGCTTTAGCTGCCAAGGGGAGAACCGCAGTGAGAACCAAAGTCTCTGGGAACTCCCAAGTGTGGTAGAAGTCCATGCCCCACACAGTCTCCCTCCTGCCCACATCACCTTGTGGTCTCAGCTGGGATGAGAGTTCCCAAGGGCCCCCAATAAACACCAGCTGATGAATCCTGCCTGAGGGTCACTGACACCCCTGGCTTGAATCCCATCCCTTCTCCTGGTTCTTTTTCTGGCCATTTGCTTTCCCTCTCCCTGCCCCCACCCCTGTCAAAGAAAGAGAATGAACAAGCAAACCCAACCAGTGGATTTGGGGCAGCTGGAAGAAAAGAGACTTCTCCCTTTTGCTGCCTGCACTCCACTCGGGGGAAGGTTTGTGAGCAGGGTGTGGAGACAGCAGCTGGTGAGGTGGGGAGCAGAGCACTATGTGTGGGCTCAAATGATCCCGGTCACTCCCTACAGCACTGCCACCCCTTCCTCCGAGGGTGCAGAAGTGAGAATCCATGCAGCTTTCACTTTGCAAAGAGAGCTGGGACAGGTTTGTCGTTCCCTCTCATTTGTGAGCCCTGAAATCCTCTCCATCACCCCATGGGCCAAAACCCACAGGGGACATGGCCCCTGGGCTCCTCCTGAGGAGTCCCCACGGTGCAGCCCAAGGCTTTGTCTATGGGCTGGGGAAGAGCCCGGGGGAGTCAGCCGGCAGGGTCCTGGGGCAGTACCCACCCAGCACTGGAGTGTAGTACTTGGAGAAGACCTCATCCTTGGGGCGGTCAGGAAACACATAGATGAGATAGCTGAGGTCCCCCAGCCGGTCAGCCAGGGACCTGATGGAGAAATCCCGTGTGGTGAATGGTTTCAGGTTCCACAGGTTGCGTTCCGCTGTGAAAAGAACAACCTCATTCCCATAAGCCACCAGCAGCAGGAGGAGGACCAAGGTTGTGGGGCTTTAAGGCAGGCTTGCAAGAGAAATATGGGCTTTTATATACGAGCTTGCGCTGCAACCCCAGCCTGTAGGGAAGAAAGCCGATGCAGGATGTTCTACTCAGCAAACCAGATGAGCAGATACTAACAAGGCTGGGTCGTGGCAGAGCGGGAGAGCTGAAACTGCAGGAGAACTCGCCCAACCGTCCTGGAGTCTATGGGGCTGGGGACTTCAGGTTCTCCAGAATGGAAAACGATAGAAAGGGAATACATTTCCAAGCCACAGCCCTCTCGTACTAAGCTTCCCACTGGGTACCTTCTAAGGACACAAGCCCGATGCGGGGGGCGGGGGGAGGGGGCAAGGGAACAGGAGACTGGGTCTTGGGGCTGGAGTGTGGGCAAAGCGGGCACTCACGGGAGTCAAACTTCCAGGCGATGGTGATACCCCCAATTTCTGAGTCACTAAAGCGCAACAAGAAGGTCCCATCGGGCTTATTGATGAGCAGGTCGTGGGCCTGTTGCTTATTCACAAAACCTAGGATGGCCCTGGGTGCATGGAGCATTGAGCGTCACCACTGGGCCACAGCCACAGTCCCTCTGTGCCCACGGCTGGCCCCTGACCCTGTGGCCCCCGTTCCTTACCCATCATTCCAGTGGGGCTTGTGGTGCTTCTTCAACACCTCCATCACCCCGTCAAACCACTGCCAGAAGGTGTAGTTCCAGCCCGGCAAGTTCTCCTGAGGGCCCAGGAACCCCCGAGTCAGGGCTGGGGCCCCAGGTCACAGGTGGCCCACAAAAGTCAGGGCCCTCCTGCCCCCACCCAGCCTTCTCCCAGTTCTTCACCGCTGCTTGCCACCACACTCCAGCAGACCATAAAGCGATATAGCCCCCAACTTGTACCCTAGGGACCCAGAGAGGAAACTTGCTTCTAAGACACAAGGGTCCAAGACTAGCCCATGGGTGGGAGTAAGGTGTAGAAAATACTCCAGGCTGCCCGGGCACAGTGGCTCAAGCCTGTAATCCCACCACTTTGGGAGGCTGAGACGGGCGGATCACGAGGTCAGGAGATCAAGACCATCCTGGCTAACATGGTGAAACCTCGTCTCTACTAAAAAATACAAAAAAAAAAAAAAAAAACTAGCCAGGCGAGGTGGCGGGCGCCTGTAGTCCCAGCTACTCGGGAGGCTGAGGCAGGAGAATAGTGTGAACCCGGGAGGTGGAGCTTGCAGTGAGCTGAGATCCGGCTGCTCCACTCCAGCCTGGGCGACAGAGTGAGACTCGTCTCAAAAAAAAAAAAAAGAAAAGAAAAGAAAATAATCCAGGCTGGATGGGGCCTCCAAAGTCATTCCTCCAAAGTCATCCCCTTATTTTATAGGTGGGGAAACTGAGGCACAGAGAATGGATGGGTCTTCAAAAATTAGTGAGGAAAGAGGCAGAAGCAGAGCCAGAGCCATAGGCGTGGTGGCTCACGCCTGTAATCCCAGCACTTTGGGAGGCCAAGGTGGGCAGATCACCTGAGGTCAGGAGTTCGAGACCAGTCTGGCCAACATGGTGAAACCCCGTCTCTACTAAAAATACAAAAATTAGCCCAGCATAGTGGTGGACGCCTATAATTCCAGCTACTCAGCAGGCTGAGGCACAAGAATCACTTGAATCCAGGAGGCAGAGGTTGCAGTAAGCACTCCAGCCTGGGTGACAGAGTGAGACTCTGTCTGTGAAAAAAAAAAAGAAAATTAGCAAACACATCTAGGCCCAGAACCCAAGGATCCCGACTCCCAGCCCTGGGGCCCTCCGTCATCTCACTCTGGCTTCGTCACTGAGCACAATTCCTATAGCCCCTGCCTGTATTCCTGAGGCTGGGGCCCCATCTCTCCTGGTTGTAGGAGAGGGTAGTTGGGGGTGGAGAGTGGGGTGCTAGACCAGGCAGTAACCTGTGAGGCAGAGGAGCGACAGACCCCCATGGGCCCTGGTGGACGGCTGGTGGCCGGGTCCCTCACCCTGTTGAACTGGGACCAGGACACGGACAGGCCGCTGTAGTCCTCCAGGTGGCTGCTGCTGTTGTTGAACAGTTTCTGCGCCAGGAACACAAGGTTCTCCTTGGTCAGGCCCCGGTTGCTCTGCACTTCGGCCTTGAATTTCATGTTGAGCGCCTCACACAGCTGTGGCCACAGCACTTTGTCAGGCACGGCAAATGGCACCCTGCCCTGAGAGGGAGAGAAGAGAGGGGAAAAGGTAGATTAAGGGAGTTGGAAATGTTCACACACACACGAGATACACAGACACTGAGAGACAGGGGAGACTGAGACAGATCCAGAAAGGTGACACAAATGCAAGGGTAAGAAATGCGGCGGCTTTTATACACTAGCTTGCGCTGCAACCCAGCCTGCAGGGAAGAAAGCTGATGCAGGGGGTGGGGGCACAGAAGACAGCCAGCAAGGACCCAAGCCATCTGCCAAAGGAGGATCCCAGACCAGGATCCAAAGACCAAACTGACCTCACAGACCCCAGTCCAGGAACCTGGAACCCAGACAGAGTACCAAGGCCATGGCCGAAGGCAGGCGCCCAGCACCCCAGCCCTTCTGGCCTCACCTCACCTCTGGGCTGGCCCTGGGGTGGGGCTGACCCCAGGCAAGTCCTAGGGCCCGGGTGGTGGGGGGGCTGGGGTAGGGCTCCCACGGGGACTCACCGGCTCAGCAAAGGCGTTGTCCCACAGCACGGTGGCCGTGGCATTGTGGTCCTGGCTGCCATGGACGATGACAACCACAGGTAAGGAGAGAGTCTACAGGAGTCAGAGGAACCCAAGTTGATGGGGCGTGACCACCACGTGCCCTCTGCTTAGGCAACGTGCCCAGTCTTTTTTTTTAATGTATTTTTTTTTTTTTTTTTGATACATTGTTTCACTCTTGTTGCCCAGGCTGGAGTGCAATGGTGCAGTCTCCGCTCACCACAACCTCTGCCTCCCAGGTTCAAGCGATTCTCCTGCCTCAGCTTCTCATGTAGCTGGGATTACAGGCATGCGTCACCACACCTGGCTAATTTTGTATCTTTAGTACAGACAGGGTTTTTCCATGTTGGTCAGGCTCGTCTCAAACCCCCAACCTCAGGTGATCCACCTGCCTTGGCATCCCAAAGTGCTGGGATTACAGGCATGAGCCACCACGTGTGGCCACAATCCACTTTATTTTTTCTCGAGACAGGGTGTTGCTCTGTCACCCAGACTGGAGTGCAATGGTGCAATCACAGCTCACTGCAGCCTTGACCTCCTGGGCTCAAGTGATCCTCCTGCCTCAGCCTCCAAAATAGCTGGGACTATAGGTGCATGCCACCATGCCTGACTTTTTTTTTTTTTTTTGTAGATACAGGTTCTCACTATGCTGCCCAGGCTAATCTTGAACTCCTGGACTCAAGCAATCCTCCCTCTTCTGCCTCCCAAAATGCTGGAATTACAGGTGAGAGCCACCACACCTGGTCCCAACCCACTTTCCTCACCCACAGTTCCAAACACAGACCCCTCCCAACAAAACGTAGGCACAAGCAAACAAACAAAAACTACAACCAATTTCTTCTTAGCCCATTGCCTAAATTGTCTGGGTTAGTCCCAGATTACAACCTAGCAAACAGGTACCCACAGAGTCAAAGCAGGCTGTCCGATGGCAATGCAGCCAGGAGTCCCAAGGCAGGCCCCTCCACCTCCTGGGTGAACTGCAGCAGTTGGGGCAGGAGGGCTGGGGGCCTCACCTTCACCTGGAACACAAGCTCATTGCTGCCAACACTGAACTGAGACTCAAACAGGACTGTGAACTTCTCCTCTGTCACGGACTCTGCACCCCGCCGGTCAGCACGCTTGATCCTCTTCAGTGACTGCAGGATGGGAGGTGACAGGGGAACAGGGAGACGGCGGCTGCTTACAAGGACTCGGCTCTGGGCAGACCTGCCCTCTGAGGGTGGGCCCTGTCCTCACCATGTTCCTGAAGTGGGCGCTGAGGGTGCCCGTGGCTTGGTGGTACTCCATCACACAGCAGTTGTTCAGGATCTCACCACTGCACTCGCTGCAATGGAGAGGGGAGTCCCAGCTCCACACAGGCCCCAGGCCAGGAGCATGGTCCTGTCCACACCTTGGGCTGGGGTCTTCACTCAGGTCAGCCCTGCCAAAAGCCCCTGCCCCCATCCCCTAAGAGTGTTTCTTGGCATCTTTCTGGGTTGACTTCTCCATCAACCTGGTGCCCAGCACCCAAGGCACGGTCTCCAATGGTGAGGTCTGGATCTATTATTAGAAATTCCTCAGATACCAAGATTGATGTGAGGGGCTTTGGGGACTTCCAGTAGCTTCTAATGCACTTAAGATAAAAACCACAACCACAGTCTATGAGTATCCTCGTGTTTAACACCTACCTACCTCCCTGGCCTCACTGAACTCCTCTCCCCTCACTCAGGACACGCAAGCCCCATTGGCCCTGGCTGTCTGCTGAACATGCCACGCTTGGACATTGGCCCTTGCTCTTCCTATCACCCCAAACGCTCTTAGCCTTCTCCTCCTTCAGGTCTCAGCCCAGATAGCTCCCCAGAAAGGCCTTCCTGGACCACTTATCTGGTGAAGATTACCAGGCTGACCTTCCCTCACCCCCGCCTTTAACACATCTCCAATACTAGCAGATTGCTCTTTCTTCTTTTTTTGGAGACACAGGTTTGCTCTTTTTGCCCAGGCTGGAGTGCAATGTGCAATCTCAGCTCACTGCAACCTCCACCTCCCAGGTTCAAGTGATTCTACTGCCTCAGCCTCCCAAGTAGCTGGGATTACAGGCACGTGCCAACCACACCTGGCTAATTTTTGTATTTGTAGTTGAGATTGGGTTTTGCCATGTTCCCCCCGCTGGTTTCGAACTCCTGACCTCAAATGATCCTCCCACCTTGGCCTCCCAAAGTGCTGGGATTACAGGCGTGAGCTACTGCGCCCAGCCTAGATTGCTCTGTCTTAACTTCTTTTCTACTATCATTGGGTTGGCCCTGCCTGATCTTTTAAAGTGTATTTTCATCAGTCTCCCCAGCTGCAATGCAAGCTCAAAGGCAGTGAGAAGATCATTTGTCTTCATCTTCACCGCAGATCACATGGTAGGAAATCAGTAAAGTTTTTTTGTTTTTGTTTTTTTGTTTTGCTTTGAGACAGAGTCTTGCTCTTGTTGCCCAGGTTGGAGTGCAATGGTACGATCTTGGCTCACTGCAACCTCCACTTCCTGGGTTCGAGCAATTCTCCTACCTCAGCCTCCCGAGTAGCTGGGATTATAGGTGTCCACCACCACACCGGGCTAATTTTTGTATTTTTAGTAGAGACGGGGTTTCACCATGTTGGTCAGGCAGGTCGTGAACTCCTGACCTCATGATCCGCCCGCCTCGGCCTCCCAAAGTGCTGGAATTACAGGCATGAGCCACTGCGCCCGGCCCTTTTTTTTTTGAAACAGAGCCTCGCTTTGTCGCTCAGGCTGGAGTGCAGTAGCACAATCTTGGCTCACTGCCACCTCTGCCTCCTGGGTTCAAGTGATTTTCTTGCCTCAGAGTAGTTGGTAGTTGGGACTAGAGGTCCAAGTAGCTGGAGCTACAGGTGTATGTCACCAAGCCTGGCTAATTTTTGTATTTTAGTAGAGACAGGGTTCACCATGTTGGCCAGGCTGGTCTTGAACTCCGGGCCTCAAGTGATCTGCCCGCTTCCACTTCCCAAAGTGCTGGGATTATAGGCATGAGCCATCTCGCCCAGCCTCAGTAAACATTTTTAATTGGATGACAAGGGATGGGGCCATGTCTTCCACATCACTCATTCACTCACTCATTCATTCACCCCCTGCATACGTTGTGGGTGGCCTGCCCTGACACTGGACACTACCTCCCCACTCTGCCACACACAGCCTCTCTGTACTCTTCCCTCAGGACGCGGCACATGGGCTCTGCCTGAAAGTCCTCCCTCTCTGCTACTTCCCTCCCTATCACTAGCTATCTCTAATTCCACCAGGAGCCTAAGACTGTCATTTCTTTACTCCTGCATCAAGACCCCCTTTCTCAGTGCCCTACACATCCCCCTGCCACATGGTTACACCATCAGGCATTTCCCAGCATCTGTTGCCTGCTCTGCTGGTCAAGGCGCTGGGCAAGGAGACAGCCCAATTCTGTTGGGATCACAGTTTCGTCCTCGGTGCGTAGCACAGGTTCTAGAACACGGCTGCAACACCATACTTTGTGTGATTTTTTTGGAGACAGGGTCTCACTCTGTTGCCCAGGCTAGAATGCCATGGCGCAATCATACCTCACTGTAGTATCAAATTCCCAGGCTCAAGTGATCCTCCCACCTTGGCCTCCCAAAGTGCTGGGATGACAGGGGTGAGCCACCGCATCTAGCCTAGCACCATGCTTGTTGCAAGAACGGGGAAGGTCTCTGAGTAGGAGGAGGGCAGTGTACCATCTGTCCAGATGTAATGATGGTTTGACATGATTGAATTTACAATGGTGTGAAGCCACACACTTTCAAGAGAAAGTGGTATGACAGTCTCTCTCAATGCTGGGCAGTGGCAGTGAGCCTCAGCTCTCCGGCAGCCACACCATCCCCAGGGTAAAGAACTGATACTCGGCTGGGCGTGGTGGCTCACGCCTGTCAACGCAGCACTTTGGGAGGCTGAGATGGGAAGATTGCATGAGTCCAGGAGTTCGAGACCAGCCTGGGCAACATGGTCAACTAGGGGACAAGACATGGCTGGATGCAAGGACAAAGACAGGGGGTGCAGGTCCCCCACACCTAAGTCTGGGCAGGGGAAGAGAGAGGCACAATTACTTGCGCGTGTTCTCGTTCTTGAGCAGAGACTTGGCCTGCTGCTCACTGATGATGGTGGCCTTCACCTGGGGCGGGTTCATGTGCACGTTCAGCTTCCCGCCCACCAGCAGGCGCACGGTGGCTGCAAACTTGGTCTGGGTCTTCAGGACCTGAGGAGGCTGCTTCTCAATGATGAATGTGCTGCAGGGGACACAGGGACAGACGTACGATGCGGGGTTGGCACAGGGGAAAGGGCTCTCAGTCCTCCTGTGGTGGGGGTGGGGCTGCCTCCCGCGGGGCTCAGGAGGTGAAAAGCACGGCCACAGCCTCTGTTCCTGGGGAAGCCATGAGAGTCCAGGGAAAGGATGGAGAGGGGAGTGAGATAACACAGCAGCTGGCATGGGCTGCGGCCCAAGGGCATCTCTTGCAGTGTCCACAGGAGAAACCGGGCAAGGGCGGCACCCAGCAGTCACAGCAACTGGAGATGGAGTGGGGAGGGATGAGAGGCACAAAGCGGATCTGCTGGTCTGGAAGGCACCTGCGGCCCCCCACACGCAGTCTGGAGCTGCCCCAAGCTCCTGGGCATGGCCAACAGGCAGCAGTCACCTGGTCACCAGGGCTGAGATGATGTCCGTGATGGTGGCGTTGGCCTCAGCCAGCATCTCCTCCACTGGGCCAGGGATGGGCAGCTGCTGGCAGAGGTGCTCAGCCCTGCGGATCTGCTGCCGGTTCTGCCAGATGATCTCGGCCAACTTCTCACACCTGCACGGGAGCCCCAAGGCCAACAGGAGGACAATGACTTCTTCAGACAGACGCCAGGCCCCAAGACACAGCTCCCCCTCCTGCAGGAAGGCTCTGTGCTTTCACCACACCTCCCACCCATGGGAAGAGCAGAGCTCCCTGCCTCCCAGAATTAGAAATGTACACAGGAGGGGCGACCCTGCCTAGGCCCAAACAGCCCGAGCATCACCCCACACCCCCGAGCTCTCTCCCACCCCCAGGACAGCAGCCCCCTTCCTGGGGCAGGTGCACGGGATGGGGGACCAAAGTCTGATTCAGGAACCAGGCCCCCTGGAGAAACAAGAGCTGTCCCAGGATGGAGGGGGCCTGCTGCAGGAGCCAGCACAGGAGGCAGAAGCAGCCAGGGTCCCCACCAGCCCCTCCTGCCCTGCCCTCTGGCCGCCCCACACCATTACCAGGACTGTAGCACGTCCAGGCTGCCCTCGGGGGGCCCGCCGTTCCCGGCCAGCTGCTGCCGCCGCTTCCACTGGATCAGCTCGTCATCTAGGATGATGGTCTGCTGCTTCCGCAGCAGCTGCAGGGTCTTCTGGTGCTTCTCGGCCAGCTCCTGAGGGAAGGGAGGAGAGCAGCCCCTTCTGGGCTCCCAGAGAACACTGCAGGGCCTCGCTGGGAAATGGCAGGGCAGGGCCGAGTTGCTCTGCCTCGCATGGCCCCCAGGAAAAAAGGCCTCCTGCCCTCCCAGGTTCTGCTCTCATCCAGGCCCCAGTCCTCCCTCAGGTCCCCAGAGACTGACTTCATGGCACCCACGCCCAGGAGAAGGCCAGGACCCCACTCACCACGCGGTACTGCTGCAGCGTCTGTGCCTCGCGCTGCAGCCACGTCTCCAGAGACACCTGCTTCTGCCGGAGGGCTGTCTCCCGGCTCAGACGCTCCTGGGGGCTCAGCTGGGCCAGCGGGCCAAACTGAGCTAGAGGAAGGGATAGGAAACCATGACCATCACCTTCCAGTGTCCAACAAGAGGCCCAGGGAAGCGCACTCACCCGTTCTGGAGCGAGACCCTCCCAGGCTCAGATACTGCATGAAGGGCAAGTCAGGGTTCCTGACTGACAGCGGGGGCAAGATAAATGGGCACCTCAGGAGGTGCCTCTGGGCCCTGCTCGCTGGCCTCCTGACTCTGAGCGTCCCCTCTGGGGGTACCCGAGTGCTGGGGCAGCTGGGGAAGAGGCCTGCCTGTCTGCTGCCCGCCTGCCCCACAGAGCTGCCAGCCCTCTTCTCACAGCCTGGCATTGGTCTAGGCTGTCTGGGGTGCAAGTGTGCCCATGTCCTTGACTGTGGGTGAACCTGGGCAAATCGCTTTCCTTTCTGTGGTTCAGCTCCCCAATGTGTAAAACGGGAGAATCTCAGTACCTGCCTCAGTGGGGCGCTTAAAGATGAGAATCTCAGTACCTGCCTCAGTGGGGTGCTTGAAAATTAAATACATGAGGACATGGAAGATGCCAGAAAGCTTCCTGGCATGGGTGAGCTCTGTGTGAGGTTCGCCCTTCTTGGTTAATGGGGAACAGGACAGAGAGAAGAGGTGACAGAGACAAGCAGTTGCTCTGCCCCATCCCTCCCGCAGCGAGGCCTCCTCAGGGATCCCCGGCCCCGGCGGCTCTGTCTCGTCCCTGAGCACAGCAGTTCGCCCTCAGGGGAGGATGAGATTTTCGAGGGGCTGGAAGGGGCCCAGCATGTTTGTCCAGGTTGGCTCACTGTGAGCCCAGCTCACCAACCAGGGGAGACAGACAGACAGACAGCAGAGGAGAGCATGTCCAGCGCCACTGGGGATGCAGAGCCACCAAGATTCTCTCAGGAAAGGGAGGCCGGAGGGAGGTGGCTTCTCTCCACACCATCTGTGAGGAGTCATTGATGGTGGGACAGGGAGTAAGTCAGGCCTCACTACCTTTTAAAAAGTGTCCATCATGGGGCCGGGCGTGGTGGCTCAAGCCTGTAATCCCAGCACTTTGGGAGGCCGAGGCAGGCAGATCATGAGGTCAGGAGATCGAGACCATCCTGGCTAACATGGTGAAACCCCGTCTCTACTAAAAATACAAAAAATTAGCCGGGTGTGGAGGCGGGCACCTGTAGCCCCAGCTACTAGGGGGGCTGAGGCAGGAGAATGGCGTGAACCCAGGAGGTGGAGCTTGCAGTGAGCTGAGATTGGGCCACTGCACTCCAGCCTGGGTGACACAAGCAAGACTCTGTCTCAAAAAAAAAAAAGTATCCATCATGTGGCCAGGTGTGGTGGCTCACACATGTAATCCCAGCACTTGCATGTAAAAAAAAAAAAAAAAAGTATCCATCGCCGGGCGCGGTGGCTCAAGCCTGTAATCCCAGCACTTTGGGAGGCTGAGACGGGTGGATCACGAGGTCAGGAGATCGAGACCATCCTGGCTAACACGGTGAAACCCCGTCTCTACTAAAAAATACAAAAAACTAGCCGGGCGACATGGCGGGCGCCTGTAGTCCCAGCTACTCGGGAGGCTGAGGCAGGAGAATGGCGTAAACCTGGGAGGTGGAGCTTGCAGTGAGCTGAGATCCGGCCACTGCACTCCAGCCTGGGTGACAGAGCAAGACTCCGTCTCAAAAAAAAAAAAAAAAAAAAAAAAAAAAAGTATCCATCATGTGGCCAGGTGTGGTGGCTCACGCATGTAATCCCAGGCTGAGGCAGGCGGATCACTTGAGGTCAAGAGTTCGAGACCAGCCTGGCCAACATGGCAAGACCCTGTCTCTACTAAAAATACAAAAATTAGCTGGGCATGGTGGCGCACACCTGTAATCCCAGCTACTTAGGAGGCCCAGGCAGGAGAATTGCTTGAACCTGGGGGGTAAAGGTTGCCGTGAGCCGAGAGTACCACTGCATTCCAGCCAAGGAGACAGAGCAAGACTGCATCTCAAAAAAAAACCCAAAAAGTATCCATTATGAAATACGTAAGACACAGGGAACATGGAACACAGGAGCACCTGTGTATCAATAACCCAGCCTAAGAAGCTAGACATGTCCACAGTTACAGCCACCACCAGCAGGCCCACCCCACCCTCCCACCAACAGCCCCTCTCCACTACGCTGGGACTATTAATCCCTTCCCATCTCCTTCTCAACAGCCCAGCATCCTTGCTTGAGCTGAGTCAGAAGATGCGCGCATCAGCATGTCTCAGTCGAGCTCCTGGCTGGCCCCTGAGGGTCATGTCACCCTGACCCCAGCCCTGCCCCATGGGATGCACAAGCTGGGACAGACAAAAGCAACTCTATGTAGCCAGGAACAGCCCAGAGCTAGAACTCAGAAATATGGCTCCAATCTCACTGCAGGTATCGAGCAGGAAGAGGATCATCCAGGCACGGACAGATCCGAGGCGTCTGCATGGCTACCACGGGAATCCTGCCCAGCCACAGGGAGGGTGGTGGTGATCCCAACACCTGGGCCCAGCCTTCCTATGCAACAGACCCACTTAGGTCTCTCCTGGAAACGTGCAGAAGCTTTTGGGAAGGAGGCCAGGGAGACAGGAAGCAATTTCCCTACTCCACCGGAGGCAGCTGAGCCTTCCCTGGCAAAAGCAGATCAACAGTCTGTGTTTCTGCCGAGTGAACTTGACAAATGGGACTGAGAAGACACTGCATGATGGATCCAAACCCAACCTGAATCCAAACCTAATACACCACGCAGCACAGGAAACAGAAAAGCCAGGCACGGGATCAGAAATACTGTTGACAGTCTAAGGACTTGGGTAGGAATAACAGCCCCAAATCTTCCGTTTCCATTCTCAGAAGGAGCTGCCCTTCTTCTGGGGTCAGTCTGGGATAGATTCAGATGAGGGGAAGTTCTCTTAGAATTATCCTGCCAGGGCTGGGCGCGGTGGCTCACGCCTGTAATCCCAGCACTTTGGGAGGCCGAGGCAGGCGGATCACAAGGTCAGGAGATCGAGACCATCCTGCCTAACACGGTGAAACCCCATCTCCACAAAAAATGCAAAAGATTAGCTGGGCGTGGTGGCGGGCGCCTGCAGTCCCAGCTACTCGGGAGGCTGAGGCAGGAGAATGGCGTGAACCCGGAAGGCGGAGCTTGCAGTGAGCCCAGATCGTGCCACTGCGCTCCAGCCTGGGCGACTGAGTGACACTCCATCTCAAAAAAAAAAAAAAAAAAGATTTATCCTGCCAGTATTGGCTGGGCTCAGTGGCTCATGCCTATAATCCTAGCACTTTGGGAGGCTGAGGCGGGCAGATCGCTTGAGGCCAGGGGTTGAGACCAGCCTGGCCAACATGGCAAAACCCCGTATCTACTAAAACTACAAAAAAAAAAAAAACCAAAACCAAAAAAATTAGCCAGGCGTGGTAGTACATGTCTGTAGTCCTAGTTACTCAGGAGGGTGAAGCATGAGAAGAGTTTGAACGTGAGAGGCAGAGGTGGCAGTGAGCTGAGATCATGCCACTGCACTCCAGTGTGGGCAATAATAAATAAATAAATAAACAAATATTTAGAATTATCCTGCAAGTATTTACAAAATAGCTACAACATTCAGGCACTGAGCTGGTCTCAGTGTACACAAAGCACTGACAGTGCAGGGTTAGGAAGAGAGCTTAAATAGTTACAATAGAATTCTAAAAAAGTTAGCTGGGCGTGGTGGCCTGCACCTGTAGTCCCAGCTACTCGGGAGACTGAGGCACGAGAATTGCTTGAACCTGGGAGGCAGAGGCTGCAGTGAGCCGAAATCGTGCCACTGTGCTCCAGCCTGGGTGACAGAGCAAGACTGTCTCAAAGAAAAAAAAAAAGAAAAGAAAAGAAGAAAGGTCTAAAATCAATGACTTAAGGTCTACCTTAAGAAACCAGATTAAAAAGAGTAAAGGAAAAAGCAGTTTGATGCCCCTTGTTCTCACTAAGAAGGGGTGGTACATTTCTGGGGTCAGTCTGGAATGGGACATATTAATAGATGGACCACATCCCATGACTCCTCAAATTGTACCTGCCGTTAATTCCTTCCAAGCTAATTTGATTTTTTTATTTAGCTATATCTTTATCGTGGGAGCCATTGGCAAACTATGGACCTAGGACACAGGAGAATTTTCTACTGTCACCTCTTCTCCCAGGCCCACATCCTATCTGTGAGGCTCAAGAAGGCCCACTCTGGAAGTTCCACCTCTCCCAGCCCGGTTCAACCAGAAGATTTCCAATCCAAGTCCTCCCTCTGGTTAGGGAACACTGTTCATATTTACCTATTTATGTAGATATTTACAGAATATATACCATTAAGGAGAGAATATTGGTTAATAAAGTATAGGAATTTTACGATATATCTCTAGCTGAGATCCAGTTCTGTAACTTACAGACAACCTAGGCCAAGTTACTTGTTCTCTTTGAACCTCATTTTTACCAAAGGAAGGATAACATAACTGTTCACTTCATAGGATTGTTGAAAGGGTTGAATTAAATAATGTGTGCCAAGTGTGACCCACGGCAGGGGCTCAGTCACTGGGAGCCATTGCTTCTACCAGGCTTTGGGCAAAGTGCTGAGGAGATGGACACTGACCAAGCCCTACCCTCCAGGAGCCCATAGAATGTTCCTCACGCCCACCCTCAGGATGCACACTGTGCCTCCACCGCACCTCACCTTGGATCCGCAGGCTCTCCTGGTACTGGATGATGAAGTACTCCTGAGTCTGCTGCAGCTTCTTCAGCTCATTCTCTGTGTCCTGCGTGACCAGTCGCAGCTCCTCAAATGTCTGGTTGATCTGAAGGTGTTTCTGGGACATGGCGTCAACCAGGATCCCAGCCGGAGAACTGCACTGGAGACAGATGGAGTGGAAGTAACTCGGGGAAAAGAGGATGGGAGGAAACACCAATACTACAGACTCCAAACCCCAAACTAGGGCAAGAAGGGAGGGTCATTTGCATCAGAAGGAGTCATTTGCCAGAATTGGGATAGAAAAGGGAAAGACAGAGGAGAAACAGGTGACCTGGCAGATAACAGCAGATAACTGCACCTTCAAAGTACAAATGTCTATGTCAGAGCTGCCTCCACCAGAGTATCCAAACAGGGGCCATCTAATTTCCCTCCCAGGGACTAGAACTCAACACGTCCCAGGTGTCACCTGGGTTTTCCCACTAATGATGATGACCCCTCGCTCTACATTTATTTGCTGACCCAATGCCGTGGACTGCAGTAGATCCTAGGGACATAGGGAAGAACAGGGCTCTGTGAACACACGTCATCTCACTTAAGACCCCCTTGTGATCGAAGGAAGAGGAAAGAGGCTGAACCTCTCACAGGCATCCTGGAGACCCCGAAATGAAGTTAGGGGAGAGGCATCAACAAGCTCTCCCTGGATCCAGCCATTCCTTCAGCACATTCAGGAGAATCGCTTGAACCCAGGAGTGGGAGGTTGCAGTGAGTTGAGATTGCACCACTGCACTCCAGCCTGGGCAACACAGCGAGACTCCGTCTCTCTCACACACACACACACACACACACACACACACACACACACAAATAGAGAGAGTGGGGTAGAAACCAGGTCACAAAAGAAGGGAGCACATGGCTGAAGGCGACCAAGTCCTCAGAGCCTTTCCAATGAACTGTTCTCAGAATAAAATCCAAACCCCTTCCCATGGTGTCTGCTGGCCATAGCCCTGCCTACCTCCATCTCCAGCTCCCTGGGAATGTGTGCTTTCTGTTTCTGCTCCTTGAACACACAGGCATGTTCCTGCCCTGGGGCCCTTGCACTTATTGTTCCAACAGTCTGGAACATTCTGGTATCAGATCCTCCTGAGGCAAAGCACTTTAACTGGTACCATTGCAGAGGGGTCATCTCTGATGAGCCAATTCACAGTAGTGCTGCTCCTGTCTGAAAGTGTGTTGTTCTTGTGTTTGCTTACGTGTTTCTGTCTGTCTCCCTGCACAAGGTTGTGAGGTTCCCAAGGGCTAGGACCTTGTCTTTCCTGTGTGCTACAGAATCCACAAGGCCTAGAATACCAGTGGTGTTCAGGAACAGCTTTATGGCTGGAGGAAGGAATGAGCTGCCAGACCATGGCAACACCAGCACCGTGGACATGGATTTGTCAGTGAGGTTGAAGTCATTTTTAGGTTTGCATGTAGCTCTGTGATGGCAACAGGTCACGGGCATGGGGGCTGTGCTGGAAGACCCTTTGTGACCTGGTTTCTAACCCCTTTTTTTTTTTTTCCCAAACAGAGTCTCGCTCTGTTGCCCAGGCTGGAGTGCAGTGGTGCAATCTTGGCTCACTGCAACATCCCCCTCCTGGGTTCAAGTGATTCTCCTGCCTCAGCCTCCCGAGTAGCTAGGACTATAGGCACCCGCCACCATGCCTAGCTCATTTTTGTATTTTTTAGTAGAGACCAGGTTTCACCATGTTGGCCAGGCTGGTCTTGAACTTCTGACCTCAGGTGATCCGCCCGCCTCAGCCTCCCAAAGTGCTGGGATTACAGGCGTGAGCCACCACGCCTGGGTGTCTCTATCTATCTATTTTTTTTTTTTTTTTTTTTTTTTGAGACAGAGTCTTGCTCTGTCGCCCGGGCTGGAGTGCAGTGACCGGATCTCGGCTCACTGCAAGCTCCGCCTCCCGGGTTCACGCCATTCTCCTGCCTCAGCCTCCCGAGTAGCTGGGACTACAGGCGCCCGCCACCTCGCCCGGCTAGTTTTTTGTATTTTTTAGTAGAGACGGGGTTTCACCGTGTTAGCCAGGATGGTCTCGATCTCCTGACCTCGTGATCCACCCGTCTCGGCCTCCCAAAGTGCTGGGATTACAGGCTTGAGCCACCGCGCCCGGCCGTCTCTATCTATTTTTATCCATGGCAACCCCCCACTTGGTTCCTTCTCCCCAGTTACACTGACCAGTTACAAGTCTTCCAACGTGATAAGAAGATTCATGCCCTCCTGCTCTCACAGCTGCTGTCTTTTCACTAGAAAATTCATCCCTCCTCTCCTGCCTTTCTCCACTGTGGTTCAGACATGCCTGTCCTCACGACGCTCCCCTGCCAGCCTGCCCCAGTCTGAGTTGGGTGCTTTTTCCACGGTGGCCCGCTTAGCACTCAGCTCATCTCTAGAGAATCCATCGCTGCCAGAATTCCTTCCAGGCAGGAACCAGGGCTTTATGTGTTTCTCTGATGATAGCCCAGCATCAGATGTACAGTAAGACCTCAGTAAATATCTACTGAGTAAATCCTGAAATCCGTGTCCACAACAATAAATAAATAATAGGCCGGGCACAGTGGCTCATGCCTGTAATCCCAGCACTTCCGGAGGCCGAGGCAGGTGGATCACTTGAAGTCAGGAATTCGAGACCAGCCTGGCCAACAGGGTGAAACCCTGTCTCTACTAAAAATACAAAAAGTAGCCGGGCATGGTGGTGGGTCCCTGTAATCCTAACTACTCGGGAGACTGAGGCATGAGAATCTCTCGAACCCAAGGGGCAGAGGTTGCAGTGAGCCGAGATCACACCATTGCTCTCCAGCCTGGGATGATAGAGTAAGACTCAGTCTCAAAAATAAACAAACAAACAAATAAATAAATAATATGACCTTTGCTCTGGTCACTGTTGTAAGATTTCTAACTGTTACGTCATGTTGTGAAATTCCTTTTGCTCTATTGCAGATAGTAGAGCACTGTGCCATTGCCCATGTAGATGCCCGGTGCTCTTATTATTTCAGAACTGGGGCGATGCGTCCCCGTTACCCCTCCCAGGGCCTCACTTCTCTGAGCCTGCCTGTGTTAGTTCTTCTGACACGGATAGGTATGACTGCTCCATTTTACAAGAGTAGGAACAGGCCAGGCGCAGTGGCTCACACCTGTAATCCCAGCACTTTGGGAGGCTGAGGCGGGTGGATCACGAGGTCAGGAGTTCAAGGCCAGCCTGACCAATATGGTGAAACCTTGTCTCTACTAAAAGTACAAAAAAAATTAGCTGGGCATGGTGGTGGGCACCTGTAATCCCAGCTACTCGGGAGGCTGAGGCAAGATAATTGCTTGAACTTGGGAGGCGGAGTTTGCAGTGAGCAGAGATCGTGTCACTGCACTCCAGCCTGGGCAACAGAGCAAGACTCCGTCTCAGGGGAAAAAAAAAGCAGTAGGGGCCGGGCACGGTGGCTCACACCTGTAATCCCACTACTTCGGGAGGCCAAGGCGGGTGGATCACGAGGTCAGGAGATCGAGACCATCCTGGCTAACACAGTGAAACCCCATCTCTACTAACAATACAAAAAATTAACTGAGCATGGTGGTGGGCGCCTGTAGCCCCAGCTACTCAGGAGGCTGAGGCAGGAGAATGGCATGAACCTGGAAGGCGGAACTTGCAGTGAGCCGAGATCCAGCCTGGGTGACAGAGCAAGACTCTGTGTCAAAAAGACAGAGAGGAAGGAAGGAAGGAAGGAAGGAAGGAAGGAAGGAAGGAAGGAAGGAAGGAAGGAAGGAAGGAAGGAAGGAAGGAAGGAAGGAAGGAAGGGAGGGAGGGAGGGAGGGAGGGAGGGAGGGAGGGAGGGAGGGAGGAAAAGAAAGAAAGAAAGAAAGAAAGAAAGAAAGAAAGAAAGAAAGAAAGAAAGAAAGAAAGAAAGAGAGAGAAAGAAAGAGAAAGACAGTAGGAACAGAAGCTCAGAGAGATTAAGCAACTTGCTCAAGTCACACAGCTAGTAAGTGGTAGAGCCAGGGACTGGACCTAGGGGGTCACTCCACTCTGGCGTGCAATGCTGCCACCTCTCACACTTGCCCACGTCCCTCATCTTCTTGGTGCTCTCCTCGTGCTGCTGTTTTCTATAAACACAGTTGTTTCTGGAGAGAAAGGCATATGGAAGGACTTCTCAACACCCCTCCCCATCCCCAAGGGACACTCACATTGTTGGCTTCTCGGACCAGCCTCTGTTCATTGTACAGAATGTGCCGGATGCAGCGGACTAGCTCCATGGGGCAGCGGTCATACGTGTTCTGAAAGAATCCAACAGCAGCCTCCAGCAGCCAACCTCTGCTCCAGCCATGCCAGTCCCATGCCATGCCCAGCCCTTCCTCTCCTTCAGCCTCTGCCTCAGCTTTTCCCAGGGAGGCTCCCAGACACCTCTATCTTTCTGTTCCTCATCCTCATCTTCCCCTCCAACATCTTCATATCTGGTTTGGAGTGAATTCAAAACCCACAGTTTATGAAGTACTTTCCCTTTTTTTTTTTTTTTTTTTTTGAGACGGAGTTTTGCTCTTGTTGCCCAGGCTAAAGGTGCAATGGCGTGATCTCAGTTCACCGCAACCTCTGCCTCCTGGGTTCAGGCGATTCTCCTGCCTCAGCTTCCCAAGTAGCTGGGATTACAAGCATGCACCACCACGCCCAGCTAATTTTGTATTTTTAGTAGAGGCAGGGTTTCTCCACATTGGTCAGGCTGAACTCCTGACCTCAGGTGGCCCACCTGCCTCGGCCTCCCAAAGTGCTGGGATTACAGGCATGAGCCACCACGCCCGGTCTTACGAAGCACTTTCAATGTACCATCTCTTTTGACTCTAACACAGGGGTCCCCAACCCCTGGGCCATGGACTGGTACAGGTCCGTGGCCTGTTAGGAACTAGATCACACAGCAGGAGGTGAGTGGCGGTGAGCAAACAAGTGACGCTTCATCTGATTTACAGCTGCTCCCTATTGCTGGCATTACAGCCTTAACTCCGCTTCCTGTCAAATCAGCAGTGGCACTGGATTCCCATAGGAATGCTAACCCTATTGTGAACTGTGCGTGCGATGGATCTAGGTTATGCACTTCTTACGAGAATCTAATGCCTGATGATCTGTCACTGTCTCCCATCACCCCCAGATGGGACTGTCTAGTTGCAGGAAAACAAGCTCAGGGCTCCCACTGATCCTACATTGTGGTAAGTTGTATAATTATTTCATTACATAGTACAATGTAATAATAATAGAAATAAAGTGCACAATAAATGTAATGCCCTTGAATCATCCCAAAACCACCTCCCTGCCCAATCCCGGTCCATGGAAAAATTGTCTTCCATGAAACCGATCTCTGGTGCCAAAAAGTGGTGGGGGACCACTGCACTAACAGCATGGAAACCCTAGGACATAAGCAGAAACTATAATCCCCATTTCGCAGATGAGAAAACTGATGCTGAGAGACATTATGTACTTGTCCAGATGCAACCAAGTGAGAAAGCAGATGACTCCAGACTCAGGACATCTGATGCCAAGGTCAAGGTACTTCCCACCACCCTGCCCCTGGCCTCCTATGTTGGTTCCCCTCAGGTTTCTCCTGTTTTTCCCCTCTTCTGGGATGAACCTGTATTTCCCTGGCACCCCGCTGTCTGTATTGAAGGGCTCTCTAGGAAACATAAGTGAGTTCTAATAAATGCTTAACTGTGATCACTACCCACACCCCTTTCCTGCTTCCACAAAAACTCCCTCTCTTCCTCCACACCCCTACTCCTCAAGTAAAGAAGAAGCTACATCTTATTTCTAAACCCTCAATTCAAAGCCCTTGTGTCCAGCTCTTGTCTCTGGGACAGCTCCTCTCTCACCTTGAAAAAAGCCCAAGAGGGAGGTCTGGTTGCCTCATTTCTAGAGTGCTGGTCTTCCCTTCTCCAACCCAGGAATCCTTACTCAGTCTCCCTCCATCCCTTCTGCTGCTTCCACAAGACCAGTTCACCCATCTCCCTCTGTTGGCAACAAACACCTCCCACCCTTGCTTTGCAATATGCTAAAGAAATCTGACAGGTCTAATTTAGAAAGAGGGGGTGGGGGAAATCAAAGAAAACTTCCCAATAAGTTCGTGGTCACATGGTGAGTCAGTGGCCAGGCCAGGAAAAAACCCAGGGGTTCTGATGCTAGAACAAGATGATGCTGCCTCCCCGTAGGTGGCCCAGAGCCCACACCCACCTGGAGCTGCGTGGCGTAGTGCCCCAGCTTGATCTTCAGTAAAAACCCATCTTCCCCGACCTGGTGCTCCGCCTTCTTCTGCAGCTCCTGCACCAGGCCCTCCAGGAGCTGGGTGGCTTGGGCTCTGTCCTGGGGATTGTCCAAGTCAATGGCATCCCTTGGGGCGGGGCAGGAGAGAAAAATCTACTGTGGCACCTCCTTGGGCAAGGAGGTCAGAGACCCAGAATAAAGTGGAAACCCCAGGCTCGTGACCGAGGGCACCCCAGGGCCCACAAGACTTGTTTCCAGCAGCTCCACAGACATCCGAGTCTAAAACCATTCTCTGTCCTCCCAGGCTTCCCCTTTCACAGGGACACCACCCCTTCCGCACAGAGAAGGACAGGCAGGACCAGAGTCACACCAAACCACCACAAGTAGAATTAGAGGCCAAAGGGCCTGGATGATAGGGACCCTCTGAGGAGGAGCAGGGCGGGACGTGCCTACCATGGCTGGCTCTCAATCCACTGGGCCAAGTAGTGCCGGACCTCGATGGGGAAGTGCTGGCCGTACAGCACCTGCATCTGGCGCAGCGCATCTCCCTGCAGCTGCTGGGCCTGGATCCAGCCCGCCATGGCCGTTTACCTAGGGGGAGCGGGAGCGCTGAAGCGCTCTCCTCTGCAAAGGCCAAGGAACAGGGCCTGCCCCTGGCCCTGCTATGCCTACTTATCCCTGGACCGCGGTCAGGCCAGGCCCCTCCCTTCCCACAGACAGCTTTCTTGTTCGGGAACAGAGATGGTGAGGAGGGGAGGGCAGCCCATCCCCTCCAACGAGGAACCCGTTGAAGGGGAGGAGAAGGTGCTCTGCAGAAGCAGGTGCCCTCCCCGTCTTCCTCTCCCCTTGCCCCACCGGAGCTTCCCCAGTCGGGGGTACGGCTAGAAACTGAAAGAGAAACTTGAAGGCGGGAGGCCCACAGGCTCTCTGGAGAGGGCTGCAAGGAGCCCCCCAGCCCGCCTCGGGCCCAGTTTCTGGGAAGGGGAGATATTCCAACCCAAAGTTAGGCCAGCGCCGACAGCTCCCACTCGACGGCTAGGGCTTTTCGGGCACGTGGCTGGGGCTGTTCAGGAGAGAGGGCTGGGGACTTGGGCGCTCCCCTTTTCAGCTGCTCCCCCAGCTGTGCACTAGTGTCTCCCCGGGTCCAGCCCGACAGTGCTCCCTCTACGACGCGTGCCAGGACAGCGCCCTCCCTGGCCACCACCCTTCATCCCCGACCCCTGTCCCCACGTACCCCCGTCCCTCCTCCCTTGTCTGCGCTGTGCTAACTCCCTCGCGGTGCCCGGGACTGATCCCCGCGCTGCGCCCGGCCGTCGGGCTCCGGGTGTCGGAGGTGCCGGGGCGGCAGTCGAGTGTCCCCTCTCCGCGCGCCGCCCAGGACGCGCCACCGGGCCACCCACCTGGTGGGGCCTGGCCGTCTGGCAGCCGGGCCGGCTCTGCGCCCCGCGGCTCTCGCTCCCGGCCGGGGCTCCTTGCGGCGGCTGTTACTACAGGAAGGAGCGGAGAGCAGCGATTTCCTCCTCAAAGGTCAGCTGCCTGCGATAGACCATACACAGCGCGCGAGCCCGCGCCAGCACCCCTCCCAGCCCCGCTCGCTCCCTCCCTGCCTCCGCCCTCGGTCGCCGGCTCCCCTGCGAGTGCGCAACAGCGGCTGCCGTTCCGGCGGGCGGCAAGGCGGGGCGGCGCCGGGCGTGGGGGCTGCCCCGACGGCGGGGTCCCCCGGGAGTCCCAGCCGGCCCTCGGCTGCGGCTCCGAGGGAGCGTCCCGGACCCGGGGCGGGTCAGAATAGCCGGGGTAATGTGGTTGGTAGGGGGCGCTGGGAAATCCCGGGCTCTGGAAATCCCAAACCTGGGCCTCAGTTTTCTCATCCGCAAAAAGGGAGGAGGGAAGGGTGGACCAATTGGCGATGCCTTCTAGCTCTGACGCGTGTCATCTTTTGAGCCCCTAGAGTAAAAAACAAATGTGTGGGGTGTGTGAGTACACGCGCGTGTGCGCGCGTGTGTGTCTTGGGGGCCACAGGTTTTGTGACCTCAGAGGCAAAACTGTAGGGAGGGGAAGGACTGGGGATTCTAGAGAAGCCCACCACCGCAGCACCTCCCTCCTTTTACTCCCGCCATCTAAACTCAACCCTGACGGAGGAACTGGAAAGAACCTTGGCAGTCATGTGTTTCAGCCCTCCCCCTCTCCATAATTTGCAGGTAAGAAGTGGAAGTCTAGAGAGGGGAAGGGGCTTGCCCAGGGCCACACAGTGGGCGCGTGGCCTCACCAGCCGACTGTGATCCATAAACTAGCTAAAGTCCCCGTTCACCCAGCCTAGTTATTTATGAGGCTGGTTCTACCTTCAGAAAAGTCCAGGAAGGGACCGTCTTGAGTCCTCCCAACTTCGAAACTGCCTACAGGCCTTGCCACAGCAGTGAACATCCTGTCTACAGCCTCAGTCCCCCTCTCCAAGAGGCCCCTTCCCACGAGGCCCAAGGGATTTGGTAAGGTCGGGCTGGATGCCTTCCATCCCCTTTGCCCAGCTTCCCTCTCCTCTGGGCCTCCCCTCTGCCTGGCAGCGGGTTGGCAGCACCAGAGGAGGGGCCAGCCCAGCTGCCCACTCACAGCACAGCTGAGCCAAGACTGCATGTCCTGGGCTGGGGGTGGGGGGCGGGTGCATTCTCATCTGCCTCCCTCCCCATCTGCTTCTCAGAGCTGCCCTTTTCTCTCCATTCCCACTCTCCCTTCTTGCCCCTTACTACCTCTCCCGGTTTCATTCTTTTAACTTCAGAGGAAAAAAAAAAAGAACTTTAAAGCTGCAGAAGCCAAAATGTCTGGGTTCTCCCCACCTTCCCTGTGTGGTCACAGTGTCTTCGTTGGCAGGATCACGAAGAAAGGAATTGAAAACTCTAAGGGGGTGCATGGAGGATGTAGGGAAGCCTTGCTTCCCAGATACTCTGCAGGGGGCCCCAGGGAGGAGGAAGTATAGCCCCTCTCCTCTCCTTTCCCACTCTGAGCAATGGATTTGGCAGGGGAGGATCAGACACAGAGCTAGGGGGTCACCTGGAATGAAAGCCAAGTGCCACAGCTGGTGACCATAAAGATGATTTACAAGTGGAAAAACAAAGGCCAGAGAGGGGAAGTGACTTCGCCACTGTCATGCAGCCTGTCGGTGGCTGGATACAAACCCATTGCCACATTTGGGTGGGTCCCACTTGGCACCTGTGCCCTCCAGCAGTTCCCTTCAGGCAGGTGTGGAAGTCAGTTGATGGGAGCAGATTCCTCAGGTTTTCAAGTCCTCTCGGCCAGGTCTGGAGGGCAGAGGGCCACCCTTGCCATGCACTGACATCTGGGCACCTGACGGGGTGGGGGTGCCTGCTTAAGAGAGGGGGTCCTGCCTGCTCTGTTCCAGGCAGCCGCCTCTCTAGACTCCTCCTCCAGGGCCTGCAGAGGCCTGTTGCTCCAGCAGGCAGCCCTACCCACCAAACATCTGTCTTGGTTGGGCTGGGCTTGGCTTTAGTGTGGGTAGTCCTAGGTCCTAAAAAGCTAGCATTGAGATGCCAGAGAACAGAACAGGAAGGATGGGCCTAAAAGGGTGTGTGGCTGTGTTTTCAGAGCCCTCCTATGCCACCCACCCCCTGACCCTGTGCCCAGTGGCTGTGCCCTTGGTTGACAGTCTCCTCATTTGGTCTCTGACTATAAGGCCCCGAATATCTGTGTCTTTCATTGCATATTTCCCCCTCTGGCTATTTTTTTTTTTTTTTTTTTTGAGATGGAGTTTCACTCTTGTTGCCCAGGCTGGAGTGCAATGGCTCGATCTCGGCTCACAGCAACCTCAGCCTCCCAGGTTCAAGCGATTCTCCTGCCTCAGCCTCCCGAGTAGCTGGGATTACAGGCATATGCCACCACTCCTGGCTAATTTTGTATTTTTAATTTTGTATTTTTAGTAGAGGCAGGGTATCTCCATGTTGGTCAGGCTGGTCTTGAACTCCCAACCTCAGGTGACCCGCCCGCCTCGGCCTCCCAAAGTGCTAGGATTACAGACATCAGCTACTGCGCCCAGCCCCTCCTCTGGCTTTTATTCTCTCTGTGTCTCTCCCTGTCTCATTAGGTCTCCTTCTGGTTCTCTGATTCTGTCTAGGTTTCTCTCCATTTCTTTGTGCCTGTTCTCCCTTTGAGATGCAGTGGGGAGGAGGAGGAGCTGTGGAACTTTCCCAGGATGGGCAAAGGGCACCCAAGGGAGTAGAAGGAAGGGTGTCAGAGTTGGGTTAGGGGAAGAGGTGACTGTAGTCGTGGCTCGAGATAACACAACTACCTGAAAATGTCAAATTTGGGGTTTCTTTTTGCTTTCAGTCCCCTGGTTTGGCCTCTGCGATTTCCCACCACAAAGTACCCTGGTGGTTCTGGGGAACCAGACTGTGGAGGAGAAAACTGAGGCCACGGGATGGGGGTTCAGGAAGATCAGAAACTGTCGAGGTTCTTACTGAGCTGGGGTCCGAGGCTGGCCTCCTTGCCCCTAATTGCTCTTCACCCCCAAATCCAAGTCACAGCATTAGATGGGGAGTGAGGAAGGATTTTAGATCTCTTACGGAAATGTATTCCCCAGGCTGGGTGCAGTGGCTCACTCCTATAATCCCAGCACTTTGGGAGGCCAAGGTGGGAGGATCACTTGAGGCCAGGAGTTTGAGACCAGTCTGACCAACATGGTGAAACCTCGTCTCTACTAAAGATACAAAACAATTAGCCAAGCATGGTGTCACGCACCGGTAATCCCAGCTACTCGGGAGGCCGAGGCACAGGAATCTCTTGAACCCGGGAGGGGGAGGTTGCAGTGAGCTGAGATTGCGCCCCTGCACTCCAGCCTGGGCAACAGAGTGAGACTCCGCCTCAAAAAAAAGAAAAGAAAAAAGAAAAAAAAAGAGAAATATATTCTCCAAAAGAAGACCTCCTATATTTTATTAGGAATAATAATAGTCTGCAGCCTAGGCTGCAGTTGGCACACTATATTCGTATCCTGAACTACATCGAGGTGCATTTGTGTACAAACATGGTTGTGCTCTTCAACTCAATGGATCCTTTCAATAACCTTGAAGGCAGTCAGAGCCAGAATCACACCCTTTGATTAGTCCATGAAAGAAACCTGCCCAAAGCTGTTTGGCCAGTAAGTGCACATATGGCACCAGGATCCAAGTTGCCGGGCCTTGTGAGCAGGGTCTCAGTATAACCTTTCTAGAGTTCCCCAAGCCCGGCACACACCAGGAGAGTGAAGAGGCCTCCCTGGGCTGGGCTAGCCCACCACTGTTCTGTGGTGCGGAGCATAGCATCTCCATTCTCACCCAGGCTACACCCCTGCTCTATTGAGTGGGACAGTGTGCTCTGTGCACACTTACACGAAGGTGGCTTTGAGTTTATGGATTAAGAGAATTATCCCAAAGGGCCAGGTACGGTGGCTCACACCTGTAGTCCCAGCGCTTTGGGAGGCCGAGGCAGGTGCATCACCTGAGGTCAGGAGTTCAAGACCAGCCTGGCCAACATGGTGAAACCCCGTCTGTACTAAAAATCCAAAAATTAGCTGGGCGTGGTGGCGCATGCCTGTAATCCCAGCTACTTGGGAGGCTGAGGCAAGAGAATCGCTCACACCAGGAAGGTGGAGGTTGCAGTTAGCTGAGATTGCGCCATTGCACTCCAGCCTGGGCAACAAGAGTGAAACTCCATCTCAAAAAAAAAAAAAAGAGAGAATTATCCCAGGTCCCCTTTCTGCCTTGCCCTTGGCGATCAGGTCTGCCCATGCCCCTACCCTGGGGAGAACAGACTGAGGTCACCTTGACCTGACCTTCCTTGGGGGTGGAGGGAGGTGTACAGAGATGCCTTTGTTTCCTGTGCTCCAAGTCCCTTCTTCAAGGAGAGTTCCTGTTACATGGGAGTCAGAGGGGAGGTGGGGTGGGGGTGAAGGGCCTTCCCAAGAAAACTGGAGGCTTTCTAGGAAGTATCTCTTTGCCCTGCGGCAGAGGGGAGAAGCCCTGGAGCACTTAAACATCCTGCTTCACCCCCACCTTGCCTCTGCTTGGACAGTCTACCTGTACTCCAGCCCCCTCCGAAGAAGGCTTCTAGAAGTGGGGCCATGGGCCCATGCTCAGGGTACACCCCACCTCTGAGGCCAGGCCCTGGGACCTCCCTGTAGAAATGCCACCGCTGTTCTTGTCCATGAAGACAGAGCAGGACCTAGGGAGGGTGTGTGTTTATATGAACAGGGTGAGGAATTCTGTGCACATTTGGGGGAAGGGAAGGAGCTGCTGGAGTTCGGGTGAAGCCCGTTCCTGCAGCTGTCCCCTATCCACCACTCTTCAGGGAAGTCGCCTTACAGTGAAGTCACCAAGAGAACACAGGCCATCCTGCCTGAGGCATAGTGACTGTCCTCTGTTTCTGGGAATAGCGTGAGGGGAAGGGTGTGGGGCTGGACAGGGTGGGTAGGAGGGGAGTCCTGCCTCCTCTGCCCAGCTGCCCAGCCTGCCTGCCTGGGGGAGAGGCTTGTAGGCCGGTTTCTTTCTGGACAAAGAGAAGAGGATGCAGAGTCTGTGCCAGGTTCACATTTCCCAGCCAGTCAGGTGGGCAGGAGGAGCCCACCCTTTGCAGCCCCCTCATCGCAGGGCCAGGCCCAGGATTCTGGAGAGACGAGAGAGGGCACACAGAGCCAGGCAGCTGAGTGGAATTGGCAGTGTCCTGGGCAGCCCTGGGTCAAACCTGGCTTCTCATCCTCATCCATGATGACTATCAGGCCTCTCTTCCCGCTGAGCTAGTTTCTCCTCCTTACAGCCCAACAAGAAATCTTTTGTGCCTCGGCCGGCCCAGGACCCGATCTCAAGCCCTCTGAGGGTTGTGTGCGAGGGGGCTGAGCATCTTCCACGCCACCTCCCAGTCCGCTGCCACTTTCCTTTGTTATGACTGGAGGGGATTCCTTTCTGTACAATCTGTTTCTCATTGTTTCTTCGTTTCTTTAGTCTCAGATCTACCCACATCTTCCTTGCTCCAAGCCTCAAAAAAATGCTTCGGCCAGGCCGTTCCCCTTACACTGGCCTCTCAACTCCAAGCACTAGCCCCTTTCATTCCATCTACCTGGAATGTCATTCCTCCCTTGGCCACCTGGTAAAACTGGCCTCATCTTTCCTAGGGTTAGTGTGGCCTAGAGGAAAACACAAATGCTTTGGAGTCATAAGGTCCTGGTGCAGACCCTGGCTCTGCTGTAGGATCTTGAATGAGTGAGTCTGCCTCTTGGATCTAAGCGTCCTCACTTGTAAAGAAATAGCAAGACCCACTGCCGGGATTTCTGTTAAAACCCAGTCACAGGCCGGGCGCAGTGGCTCATGCCTGTAATCTTAGCACTTTGGGAGGCTGAGGCGGGTGGATCACCTGAGGTCAGGAATTTGAGGCCAGCCTGACCAACCTGGCGCAGACTCTGCATGGTGAAACCTTGTATCTATTAAAAATAAAAAAATTAGCCAGGTGTGGTGGCAGATGCCTGTAATCCCAGCTACTTGGGAGGCTGAGGCAGAAGAATCACTTGAACCTGGGAGGCGGAGGTGGCAGTGAACTGAGATTGCACCACTGCACTCCAGCCTGGGTGACAGAGTGAGACTCTGTCTAAAAAAAAAGAGTCAGTGCCTGGTGCATTGTAGGTGCTCAGAGGCCTTGGCCAGTAGAGCTGGGTGTTTTCTCCTCTGCCCTTCAATCCCATCTGTATTACAGGCCCCTTCTTATGGCCCTAACACACTGCCTAAAGGGCTATGTCCCACTGCTTGTCCACAATAGAGGCTTCATAGATATTTATTGGATTAATGAAGGCCCCTAAAACAGCACAGAACTTCTGGAGCTCTGACAGTTCAGGGCAGCCCCCTGTTCACTGACCGCCCCCACCATGGTTCCCAGAAGGCTCCCCTCCGGCTGCCCTGGCCTCTGCCTGCTCTGGTCCCACTGACCTGCTTTTCCACCCGCAGTGGCAGCAGCAGCCTCATCTTTGCCTGGTGCTGGGCTGAATTTTGAGTTTTTAACCTGCCCAGCAAGCCAGCAAGATACTGGCTGCAGTGGCACTCTGCTCCCTCCTCTGTGTCTGCCCCACCCTCCCTGGAAAATGCTGCATCTCCCCAGGACTCTGTGTGGAGAGGGCCCAGAGACCCTGTCCCAAGAGGTGGGGTCGGGGATCCTTGGCCTTTCCAGACTGCCAACCCTTTAGCCTTTAGCTCTGACTGGAAGGGAGCCCAGATCGGTGAGACACACAGGAGCAAGACTGAGAGCGGGTGTGTGAGACTCCGGGTGGCGAGTCCTCCATGCATCCGCACATCCATCGCTCCTGCCCTCTCCCCTCCCCTCCATGTGACAAAGCACCGGCTCTCTCCTGGCCCAGCACACTGGCTGGGATTGCGCTGAGGGAAAGAAAGACAGAAAATGCTTTTTTATCAAGTTCCAGGCACAGTGCTTAGTTGCCTTCACAAATACTCTCCTTTTTCCTTTAAAAAAACTGTCCATTTTCCTAATGTTTTAATAGGGAGCATCTGCACATGGGGTATGTATTTTGTAACAAAAGATTCAAAAGGGTATGTGGTGAAAAGTTAGTCTCTGCCCTTTCCTGTCCCCCAGGGCCTTTCTGGAGGGGCAACAACAGTTGCTAGGGTCTTTTGTGCATTTAAATGCACATCTGTGCGTTTAAAACAGATATTACACTTTACCTCCGCACTATGACTTACACATGATGGGAAACTGAGGTCTTCAGAGACATTAAGTACCTAGACCAAAGTCACACAGCTAGTAAGTTAGCAGAGCTGGGATTTAGAACCAGATCTAACTTTTCACCACCAATTCTCTGGCAGAATTAAGCAGGGGCACTGACAGAGCCCTCCAAAACTGCAGAGCCCGTTCCAGACCGAGGCCACGCCATTCTGAGGCCTTGGAGATCTGGTGGCCCCACCTTCTTATCTGTTGAGTGTCCTATATCATATCCACATGGCTCCAGGGTCCTGTACTGACCTATCTCCCTATGGAAGGATTCATCCCCATAGGGAAAAAGGGATGTTCCCACAGTGCCCTTTCTTAGCAAATGTGTGGCCAGTGGTCGCCCAGGGTCAGCCTGACTCCTGGGATGCAGGAGGGAAGCCACAATAACAAAGGTCTCTGGTTTCTGGCCACAGGGGATCATGGTTGTGGCTTCAATGACGTTCCCAGAAAATGACCTCATGATCTCTGAGGCAGGAGTGAGGGAAGATGTGAAGTAGGGGAGCTGCCTGCTCCGAGAGCCATGTGTTCATCCATGAGAGAGAGAGGGGAGGAGGCTGCGGGCAGTCCTGGATGGGAGCAGGGGCATGCATGGACAAGAGCTGTGGACTAGACCCCCAGGCTCTTCCCCCAAGCCTCTCTCCTGGCTCAGGCCAGTGCACTAAGGGATGAGGCCCTCCAGTGGACATTGCTGCATCTCCAGGTACCTCCTTGGGTCATTCCCTCTGGGTTGGACTGTGGGGTCTTTCAGGATCCTAGTTTCCTGTTCAATTTCTTTCTTTCTGTCATGTCTTAAGTCTGGTGACCCCTTAACTTAAGGGAATATGTTCCCAAGGCCTAGAAGAAGAGGGTCTCACCCCATCAGAACTGTCAAGCAGAGAAGCAGGTGTCAGGCCTTCCCATCCCAGGATGATAACATTCTGTTTTGCTGAGGTAGTCACCCAGAACATTCTGTCCTTGGCATCTGTGCACACACCCAGCCAGGTCTAGCTCAGCCAGGTCTAGCTTGGTGCCGGTGACCATCAGTCAGACATGTGCCTACAGATGGAAGAATCAAGAGGCATTCCCACCCACCCTTCAGGACATTTTTTTTTTTTTTTTTTTCCTGAGATGGAGTTTCGCTCTTATTGCCCAGGCTGGAGTGCAATGGTGCAATCTTGGCTCACTGCAACCTCTGTCTCCCAGGTTCAAGTGATTCTCCTGCCTCAGCCTCCCAAGTAGCTCGGATTACAGGCATGTAATCCTGTAATGGCACCACCATGCCCAGCTAATTTTGTATTTTTAGTAGAGACAGGGTTTCTCCATGTTGGTTGGTCTCGAACTCCCGATCTCAGGTGATCCACCCTCCTTGGCCTCCTACAGTGCTGGGATTACAGGTGTGAACCACCGCGCCTGGTTCCCTTCAGGACATCTAAACAAACCAGCTGGCTTGAGTCCTAGACCTTGGCGGGTCTTGGGAAGAGGAGTATTCATCTGAGCTGCTACTAAACACCACAGTAGTAGTTAACCACTATATAGTGCTTTACAGGGAAGCACCTTATGTGTAGTAAACACTTATTTCTCGCAACCCGATCAGGTAGGTACTATCTCTAGCACCACATTACAAACAAGAAGATAGAGGAAAACACACTCAAGATTACCTGGCTCAAGGAATTGACAGAGTCTGGTTTGAGAACCTGTACTTTTTTTTTTTTTTTTTTTTTTTTGAGACAGGTCTCACTCTGTCTGTCGCCCTGGTTGGAGAGCAGTGGCACAATCATGGCTCATTACAGCTTCAGGCTGGGCACAGTGGCTCACAAATGTAATTCCAGCACTTTGGGAGGCTGAGGGGGGACGGCTGCTTGAGCCATGAGTTCTGGAACAGCCCAGGCAATATAGTGAGACCGTGTCTTTACAAATCTTTTTTTTTTTTTTTTTTTTGAGATGGAGTCTCACTCTGTCGCCCCAGGCTGGAGTGCAGTTGTGCAATCTCGGCTCACTGCAACCTCCGCCTCCCGGGTTCCAGCAATTCTCCTGCCTCAACCTCCTGAGTAGCTGGAACTACAGACGCATGCCACCACGTCCAGCTAATTTTTGTATTTTTAGTAGAGACAGGGTTTCGCCATATTGGCCAGGCTGGTCTTGAACACCTGACCTTGGGCTCCCAAAGTGCTGGGACTATAGGCGTGAGCCACCACGCCCAGCCTACAATAATTTTAAAAAATTATCTGGGAGTAGTGGAGCACATCTGTGGTTCCAGCTACTCATGAGGCTGAGGCAGGAGGATTGCTGAGTCCAGGAGGTTGCGGTGAGCTGTGATTGTGACACCACACTGAGACGTTTTTTTGTGAGACTCTGTCTCCAAAAAAAAAAAAAAAATAACAATAATCACACCCTTGACCTCCCGTGCTCAAGTGATCCTCCCACCTTAGCCTCCTCAGTAGCTGGGACCACAGGTGTGTGTCACCACACTGGGCTAGACCCTGTACTCTTAATGACTGCATAGTCCTTGTAGCCTCCATTTCCATTCCTAGAGCATAAGATTTGTACCAAAAATATTTATTGAGTGTCTGTTCTGGGCTTGAACATGAGTAGGGGGATTTAAAAGTGAATAAGATACTGTGTCTGCCCTTGGGGATGGAGACAGAAACATGAAAACATGAAATTGTCCTTCAACACAAGAAGCGCTGTAATAGAGGCATGAACAACGCAGTGGGAAACAAGGAGGGAGGCCATGCTGCCTGAAGCAAATGTCACGGAATTGCAGGCATCAAGAAGGCAGGACATTCCAGGCAGAGGGAAGAGCATGGTGCAGGGATGAAAGCTCACAAGAAAGAGAAACATGCGCCAGGTGCAGAGGCTGACGCCTGTAATCCCAGCACTTTGGAAAGCTGAGGCGGGCAGATCACAAGGTCAGGAGTTTGAGACCAGCCTGGCCAACATGGTGAAACCCCTAAAAAAATACAAAAATTAGCCGGATGTGGTGGCATGCGCCTGTAATCCTAGCTACTCAGGAGGCTGAGGCAGGAGAATCACTTGAACTTGGGAGGCGGAGGTTGCCGTGAGCTGAGACCTCACCATTGCACTCCAGCCTTGGGCAACAGAGAGCGACTCCGTCTCAAAAAAAGAAAAGAAAAGAAAAAAGAAATACGGAGAACATGGAGCGCCTGAGTGTCAAAACATCATGCATGGGCAGTGACTGTCAGGGAGGTTGCCAGAGAGCTCGGGGTTGGTTGGCCCATCCATCCTGCTTCCTGCTTCCTTCTCCGGCCTCCAAGCTCCCTGAACCTACTCTGTGCAAAGCACTGTGCCAGGTGTTGGCCCAGAGTGTGGGACTGGAGCAGTGGCCTGGGTAGGGGACGAGGGTTTTTTGACGAGCTGGAGACCTTTGTGGTTGGTGTCATTCGGGGAGGTGAAGAAAAAGCCGCTGGAAAGAGCTGCCCAGGGAGGACTATGGGAGAACTTGCAACTCTGGGCCATCTCTGGACATGAACATTTTGCATACACACAGGGGAGCTGTGTGCGTCTGAGTGGGGCCAGGAGGGGTCCTTCTCTCTCTTTTGGCCCATGCAGCTGGGCTTCTGGAGCTTTCCTATGTCTTGCTTTAGTGCTAGTCCTTGGAGGGTTGCCAGGGAAACCGCTGGCCAGCTCCGGGAGAGAGACGAAGCAGAGGGGAGGAGAGTGGGTGACTCAGGCTGGCTTCCCACACACCGCAACCCCCTCCCCAGCACGTGGAAAGGATCTGGGGGACCCCCTTCCCCTGGATCCTACAGGTGACCCTGTTTATTCTTTCTTCTCTAGAGAGAGCAGTCCCTCCCGCAGCTCTGACTGGTGGGAGCCAGCCAGATTTCCCCAGGAAGGGAACCGGCCCCAGGCGCCCCGTACCCTGTAGGTTCACCCTGGAACACGGACAGGTGCATTCGGCCTGGGTGAATGTGAACTCCTGCCGTGCCCATGCAGGCGGCAGGAGCCCTGGCTGAGACGCCCTCCCGGGGGCAAACCCAGGATAATTATTGATCGGGGCCGCTGTGGACTTCTGACCTCGGCCTGGGAGGGAGAGGACCCGGAACGCGGGCCTGGGCTCCCAGGGAGGGAGGTGGGCGGGCCGCGGAGGGGGCCAATCAACACGACCACGACAGTGCGCCCTAGCCCTGCCAGTGGTGGTCGACTCAACCCAAACAAAGCAGCATGTGTTTGCGGTGCGGGGTCGGCTAGGGAGCCGAGCCGGGAAGACACCCCACCGTCGCAGAAAGGGGGTGCGCGCGGCGCCGGCACCGCCCCGCCGAGCGCGCCGCCACCTCGGGTGCGCCGAGGGGGTCCAGGTACCTCAGGAGCGGCCGCGGAGGGGGCGCGAGAGACCAAGAGCGCCCGAGGGCTGGCGAGCGCGCGCCGGGCGGAACCAGGAAGCGGGGCGCGCTCCGGGCTGCCAGCGGCGCGCGTACCCGGGCCTCCGCGCGTGAGCGGCGCGCGCGCCCCCGCGGGCCCCGGCGGGAGGAGAGTCGGCGGCTGGAGCCGTCACCCCGGGCGGGGACCCAGCGCAGGCGACTCCGCGCGGCGGCCCGGCCGAGGGAGGGAGTGAGCGGGCGGGCGGGCAAGCCAGACAGCGGGGCCGGAGCAGCCGCGGGCGCCCGAGGGGCCGAGCGAGGTAGGCGCTGCGGGGCGAGCCCGGGGCCCGGGGCCGGGGGAGCCAGGCCGGGGAGCCAGCCCGGGCGGGGCCCGCTCTCCAGCCGCTCAGCCACCCGTCAGGGCCGCGCGGCCGCCATCGCTCCCGGGCCGCGGTGGCTGCGCGCTGGGCGAGGGGCGCGCGCGGGGAGAGGGGGTCCGGGCTGGCTGCCGGGGAGGCTGGGGGCAATGCGGGGCGCGCGAGGGGTACGTGCGAACGCCGCGGCGCGTTGGGGGGCGTGCGCTTTAAAGGCTGCGTGCGCGTGTGTCCGAGTGGGTGTGTGGGGACCCCGCGCCGACCCCCTAGGAGCTCGGGGGGCTGCTGTCAGCCGCCTCACACTTTCACGTTGCAATTCCGAATAGCGCCAGCCGTCTTCCTTGCTTTAACTTCTTTTTTTCAAAAGAGGTGCCCGGGACTCCGGGGATGGGATGAGCCTGCGGGGGTGCCTGGTGCGGTGGGGGGTATTAGCAAAGCTTCAAGAAACAGGGCCTTATAAGGAGTCAAGACAACAAATACGAACGTTTCGATAAGACTCTGGGGGGCGGGATCCCACATCAGGACCCGCCAGGCCTGGGCTCGTTCGTGTGGCCGTGGGATTCAGTGTGCTTTTTCTTTCTAGTCGGGGATAAAGGGTTAAAAGTGCTCCTGGTGTCGGGGGTAGATATGGAGAGTCGGAAGGGGAGTTGCTGTATCACAAAAGCTGGTCTGAGGCTAAAGGAATCTGGCAAGATGGTCGGGGTGATCAAAGAGGAAAGAACTCACACGGAGCAAGAGGCGGTTGCAAACACTTGTAGCCAGCAGTGATGGAAAAGGCAAAGAAGAAAAACAAGTGCCAGCTTTTAGGAAGACGGGGTTAATGAAAACCACAAGAATTTTAAAGGCTAAAAGAGATACCGATTCTCTCTTTCCCAAAGAGCCAGAGTCAGTTCTTTTCTTCTTGGTCCCTGTGATCCCGCCATAGCTTGTATCAAATAAATGGTGCCAAAAGTGGGTCAAAGAATGTTAGAGCTGGAAAGGAACCCAGCGATGATGCCACATTCTTGTATTGTACAAATGAGGAAACTGAGGCCCAGATAGGTGGAGTAAGTGACCTGCTCGGGTGACATGGCTGTTTGTTGAGTATCCAGGAAACTTCAAGGACTGAGATTCGTGCTCTTCCCAAAGCACCATGCAGTATATAGATCTTTGCCTAAATACAATTCCATACATTTTCTCTGCAGTGTCCTCAGGGAATGCCCTTTGAAAGGACCAGCGTGACACCGAATATCATGCTTGGGCTTATGTCATTTTTTTCAGTCTTCAAGTGGTGTTTAGGTTTGCTTGGATCTTAGGTTTCCAAAGCTGTTGGATAGCTGCCTGGGCCATAATAAGCTTTCAGCTGTTGGGTCTACATTATTTCAGATAATTTTGTTATTGTTCAATTAAGATAATAGAACTGTGCCTCTCTCCCCAACATTCTGTTATTGTCCATTTGCTTATGTTATATTGCGTTATGTTCATTGCCTGTCAGTTCCTATGTGAGGATGTATTTTATTGAGTGTGCCTTTCTTGTTTTAAAATTTCATTTTGTGACACTGTAAATATTGGAGTGGTTCTGATCATTTCAAATGAGGAGAATCTTATTGATTGATTTTATTTTAAGACTTCGGGTTGTTTCGTTTATTCATTTGGCTACCAGTTTCCATCTCATGGAAGATCATAGTTGTTGGAATGGACAGGGCTAAATGAGAGAAGGGGCTGTGGATTTAAAGAAAAACTTCCTATGTGACAATTTGTGTTATCTGTTACATTTAATTCAAACAACACCACGCCTTGGGTCAGGTAAGTGTGTTATCTAGGAGATGACTTTTTGCTACTGTAGCCTCTGGAAGATGAAATTTCAAGCTCCAGATTGAGACACAGGGAAGGAATGGAGATTTTTTTTGTTGTTGTAAAGCAAACCATCAGAAAAAAAAAAAGTTGATTTCTATCACCAGCAGTTTGGTTATTGCATAACTTGAAGCTAAACTCTGCACAAAATCTTTGCTGTATACCCAACTAAATAAACTATCCCACCTTCTCATCAGTTCTCACCTTTTCAGTGCTTGCATTTTTTTTGCCCACAGGTTGTTAATATGGATTGTGTTAAGAAATTTAAGGTGTGTACTTCCTAGTATGTATGATAGTAGGAGAAAAATGTGCTATCATCGTTTGGAGTGTTACAACATAAATATTTTGGTCAACACTTCCTATCCTGCTCTGACTTTTCATCTCATCTCCATTTTCTTCCTCTCTTGATTGTTTTTGTGTCATTTACATATGTAAAAGCCACATCAAGACGAAAGTTGCCGCTTATTACTTTTTGATACTTAAGTCGAGTTTTTTCACATCATAGTATTGTTAGTATTCAAATTGTCTGTAATTTTTGTTAGGCTTATATATTATGAATCCATTTGTTGTGGTTTATTTGGCTTATTGTTATGTAGGTAGGTGACACAGTAGTCTTATGGTAAAAGGAAGACGTTATAGATAGGTAAATAACATGCTCAAGATTAGATGCAGGTTACAGGTGGAATCGAAGGAAGACTAACTATTTTCGTGCCCTACAAACATGTCTGTATCTCATAAAGTTATTCACAGATTTCTGGACATTCTATCTGTGACACATTTTTTCCCTTTCTGTTAAGAGTGTAGATTACTGCATTATTCCTACAAAAGGAAGCAAAATAACCCTAGTTTGTATGATTTTTCTGATAATTTGAAACTTATTCTTTTAAAAAGCTATCTGGCAATTCCAGGTTACTGGACTCTTCAGAATAATATCCTTTTATTTTGATACTATGATGTATCAAAGTATCAAAATACTTTAACTGTGCAACTTAATAAAAATAATGCTTCAAAGTTAGCTCCACACTATTGCTGTCCTCAAACATGTGGTATTTAAAGGAAGAAAATGTTTTTAATTCTGAGCTTTGTGAATAGACCTCTTCTAAAATCAGAAGTGTTTTTTTTCCCCTGCAATGTTGGAAAAACAACAGTTTTATGCTTGCTTCTGGGAATAAGAAAGTCAAAGTTAACAATCTAGTTTCCATTGATCAGACAGTTTTTGTACAGCATCAGAGTGATAAACATTTTTTAAAATTGTATTCACTCTTAATTATAGTGGCCTTATTTGAAGTAAAATCTTGACATTGGGTGTTTTATTAATGATGATCCTCTGCTACCGAAAAGCCTATGTCAGTTTGGAGAAGATTTTGCACGTCTAAATCTATGCCGTTTTTACTAATCAAAAGAGAAGAGTAATTTACAGGTGTTAGATTTTTAGTTGGTTGAATGAGACCCTCACTTTTGATGGTTTCAGAGTTGAAATGACATTTTATTACTTTTGTTAGTTTGGGTCACACCCTTCACTTCCTTGGAAGGTATCTTTGAGGTTTGGTTTCCTTTTTTTTAAATGGTAATATTGGGGTGGGGGTGCTTCCTGTTTGTATTTTCAAAATTAGGTCCACATGTTAACCTTCTTGTAGTGTCACATTTTTATTTTAAACTTATACAGACAAACATCAGATGCCATGTGGTTTGTCTCTGACCCTTTGCGCTACTTCATGACAGCTTTACTGAGGGAAGCCTGAATACCCAATTGGGAAGGCAAAATGTTCTTGTCTTTTCCCAACTCTCTTCAAAGTTTAACAGCCTTAGAACAGCAACAAAAGCACAATTAACAGAAAAATGGAGGTGCTGCTATCTGTTTCCTCGCAGGTACTTGGAAAATGTACAGCACTAAGATAGAATTGAAACATGTTATGTAGAGCCTTGAATGTCGGTGCTTCAAAGAGGAGTTGCCCTGGGTTTACATGATACAGAACCCCATGGTTTATATTAAGTAGTAACGATAGCCATTTTTCTGGACTTGCCTAAAAGCCATACACAGTGTCATGGAAAAGAGTTAAGAACGAGGCGAAATTTAGGGTATGGTAGTAGAGCCGAGGAGGAATCCCCTTCAGCCTTAAAACTCTTCCCTGACTCTCCTGGATAACTTAAGTGGTAGGTCACTTTTAATATAAATGTTGCGGGATGAGTTAAGTGGAACCTTGAGAAATATGTATAGATTGTTTCAGTGATTAAAGCAAGTGTTCTTTTCCTGGCCTTTAACTCGCTTTATTCTAAGAAGTGTAATGACTAAATAGACTCCTAATTGAATTGACATTCAGATGTGTTTGCAGTTCAGGGGGAGTTTACCTCTTCTAAATTTTCATTTGGATTACATTACTAAAAACAGTATTGCATTAGCATGGTGCATAATTATGTGGAATTCAATTTGCAAATGAAGTTAATACTTGGAGTATCTTGACTTCCTATTCCCCTGCTGCCCCAATATTCAAGAAAGGAGAAGTTATAATTTGTCACATACAAGAGAGTTTCTTCTTTAGGTTTATTCTTAATAACTATGTCCATTTTCACATGGATGACACCATTGAGATGATGAATACTTGTATTGATTGATAAGGAACATTCATCTTTTTCTACCTGCTTTTGGAAGCTAGCTTGCAAAATCTACTACAACATTCACTCTTCATGTATTCTTCTATTACCTTTAGTACCCTGAATAACCTTTTTAAAAATTTTTGCACTTTTCTATTATGAAGAGAAATAGCTTCATAGTCTATGCTAGTTTTTTGAGGTGCTTGTGCTGACTCATTTTTTAAATTATACTAAGATACAGAGCATGGTTTGAGAGCAGTAATGAGATTCTCAGAAAATATGAAAACTTTCCTTTCTGACTAGTTAGAGAAAGGTTGGGGAAGACAAGGGGAAATACATCAATGAGCCAATCAATTATTGTTATTTGTTGGGATTAATTTGGTGACTAATATTTTTAATGCCCATCAGGCTACTAAATGTGAATTTGGCTTTACCGTGTAATGATAGCAGGACAAACCCAACAGCTTTCTAACGTTGCTTGTTTTCCCCTGGTAGGGGATTTCTTTGCATATGGGAAATCAGGCCGAAGTTGCCAGTAACAGCCACATCCATGATTTGTATTAAAAATAAGTATTCATCATTCTGGGCTAGAGCTCTGCTTACCACGGCTCACCTGGGAAGATATTCTGCTTATGTATCTAATCATTATGATGCCATCTTTCAATAGGTGAGCAGACAATTAACAACTCCTTCAAATTATGTTCAAAACCCAGAGTTTGAGAAAATGTTCCAATGCCTTCAAGTATGAAAATAATAAAAATATGACTTAATGCTTACCGTTCACTGACAGTGTGCTGGGCAGACATTGTTTTCAGTTCTGGGCCTGTGTTAACTCGTGATTCTCAGAGGAGTGGGTATTATTCTGAGATAGAAGATGAAGAAATGGCCACAGAGAAGTTAAGTAATTTGTCCAAGGTCACATTAGTGGTCTTGGCAGGGCTGATTCCAGAGGCTGCATCCCTAACCTAGTGTACAGCAAAGGCGAGCCGGCCACTGCCGCTTTGTTATAAGGCATTTTGTTTCTTTGAGGCTTGTATTTCTTTGTGTTCCCAAATGGAGTCTTGTTGGTTTTTGAATAGAAAATATTTTTATATGTTTAGGATTTTTTTAATGTTGATGAAGATGGTGATAAATATTTTTCCAATTAAGGTATATAATTCTGGTGGAAATTATATTAAAGCAGAGAAAGTCTTAATTTTTATTATAAGTTGTCTTTCGTTCTTCTTCCCCTAACATTACCATATACATCATAGAAGAAGAACTATAAGCTGTCTCCTTGGCCTCTGTTTACAAACAAAAGGATCATTTGTGCCAGTGTAGTGGGTTTGTGTTGACATACACATCTGTACTGAGAACTCAACAATCCTACTCATTTTATTTACAACTTTATTTTGAGGGGATTTCTGGTCTGATTCTTGTTGCATTAAAGCTTTTTAGAGCTATTAGTCATGATTTCTGAGATAGATTTAAAATTTTACTTATTTGGGGTAATTTATTATTATTATTATTTTTTGAGATGCAGCCTCGCTTTGTCACCCATGCTGGACAACCTCTGTCTCCTGGGTTCAAGAGATTCTCCTGCCTCAGCCTCCCAAGTAGCTAGGACTACAGGCGTATGCCACCATGCCCAGATAATTTTTGTATTTTTAGTAAAGACAGGGTTTCGCCAGATTGGCCAGGCTGATCTTGAACTCCTGACCTCAGATCCTCCCGTCTCGACCTTCCACAGTGCTGGGATTACAGGTGTGAGCCACTGTGCCCAGCCTATTTGGGCTAATTTTTAAGACAACTGAACTATTTTATGTTTAGAGCTCTGCAAAGGCCATTAGAAAATAGTCTCAGAATTTTTTTTTTTTTTTCCCATTTATGATGGTTACTTTCTCTCAGCACTTTTCCTTGGGAGTGGATTGTGAAGTTAAGTCTTGGAGACAATTCACAACCCTAAAGTGTAGTGCTGTAACTTGGGGAGATCAAGTCACAGACAAGAAGAACTTCAGTTCGCTGTGCAGAGAGTATAAACTTGTTCAAATAAACAGAGGATGTTAGCTTCCAGGATTGTCAACTATCACCTTTGACCAGGGTTGAATTTTCTTTGAGTGTTGACAGAAGTTACAATGTCAGTGGAAAAAGCTTAATGTGAGGTATCTATAACTCAGAATTTCCTTGTTTGTGTCAGTGAGATCCTACAATTAAAGCTGTTTCTTTTTTTCTGTGTCTGATGAGTTTTAAAAGCCTTCACTGGGGTTTTCCAGCCTTTAGGTGAGAGTAAGTTAAAAAGTTTGTGAAAAACTATTTTTTGTTGTCTAAAATTCAGAGCCTAGGTCGGGCCCAGTGGCTCACACCTGTAATCCTGACACTTTGGGAGGCCAAGGTGGGCGGATTACTTGAGGTCGGGAGTTGGAAACCAGCCTGGCCAACATAGTGAAACCCCATATCTACTAAAAATACAAAAATTAGCCAGGTGTGGTGGCGCACGCCTGTAATCCCAGCTACTCAGGAGGCTGAGGCAGAAGAATCGCTTGAACCCAGGAGGCAGAGGTTACAGTGAGCTGAGATCGCGCTACTGCTCTCCAGCCTGGGAGAGAGCAAGACTCCATCTCAAAAAAATAAATAAATAATTTCAGAACCTATAGCTGGTGGCAAGTCACTGTTTTTGGAGGAGTGGGATTTTAAAAAAATCTAACCTGGGCTAAATGTTAAACTACATTAATACATGTCATTGTAGCCTGTATAAAAAGACACTTGAACATTTAATCTGTTAAAGTACTAAAAATTGGAATTCATCGGTTTTGTAATATAGCATTCATTCTACAGTATATTTAAGTAGGTAAAATGTTCTGTTAGAAATAATGCTAATTCTTTTTTTTTGTTTAGTGTTTCTAAAAATCTTTTGGCCATCTTTTAGATTTAGGTAAAGTAGCAAATTAGAGATCTACAGAAATCTACAGCTCTTTAAAAATGAAACAGTTTACCCTGTCAATTTGTTTTCAGGATTTGTGATCTGTTTCTGATGCCAGAAAGGTGAGACTCCTATCTCATTTCTGATAGAAAGTGAGGGAAAGCTATGTGTAGTGAGAACTGGATACTAGATTCTTATCCCAAAAGGTATGGAAGGTTTAATATGTAAGGATACAATGTAAATAGTCCCTCTTTTTGTATTTTCCTTTGGTTATTGTTATATAACTATAGTCGTGTGTCACTTAATGATACATGGTGACAAAGTTCTAAGAAATGCATTAGGCGATTTTGTCATTGTGGTACCATCATAGAGTGTACTTACACAAACCTGGATGGTAAACCCTACTCCACACCTAGGCTGTATGATAAAGCCTATTGCTCCTAGACTACAAACCCATATAACATGTTACTGTATTGAGTACTGTAGGCAATTGTAACACAAGGGTAAGTATTTGTGTATCTAAACATATCTAAATATAGAAAACGTACGGTAAAAACATGGCATAAAGGATAAAAAATGGTACATCTGTATAGGGTACTTACCAGGAACAAAGCTTGCAGGACTGGAAGTTGCTCTGGGCAACTCAGTGGGTGAGTGGTGAGTGAATGTGAAGGCCTAGGACATTACTGTACATTACTGTACATTTTAAAAATACGTCTGGTTAGGCTACACTAAATGTATTTTGAAAGTTGTTTCTTTCTTCAATAATAAATTAATCTTAGCCTACTGTAATACTTTTACTTTGTAAACGTTTTACTTTTTTTTTTTTTTTTTTTTGAGATGGAGTCTTGCTCTTGTCACACAGGCTGGAGTGCAGTGGCGCTTCTGACCTCAGGTGATCCACCCACCTTGACCTCCCAAAGTGCTTGGATTATAGATGTGAGCCACCGTGCCCGGCCAGCTGTTTACCTTTTTTTTTTTTTTTTAGATGGAGTCTCGCTCTGTTGCCCAGGCAGGAGTGCAGTGGTGCGATCTCGGCTCACTGCAAGCTCCGCCTCTCGGGTTCACGCCATTCTCCTGCCTCAGCCTCCGGAGTAGCTGGGACTACAGGCGCCCGCCACCTCACCTGCCTAATTTCTTTTTGTATTTTTAGTAGAGACGGGGTTTCACCGTGTTAGCCAGGATGGTCTCGATCTCCTGACCTCGTGATCCGCCCGCCTCGGCCTCCCAGAGTGCTGGGATTACAGGCTTGAGCCACCGCGCCCGGCCAACTGTTTACTTTTTTACACTTTTAAATTCTTTTGTGATAACACTTAGCTTAACACATAAACATGTACAGCTGTACAACAGTATTTTCTTTCTTTATGTTTTTATTCTTTTACTTTATCTCTTTTTAAAACAATTTTAATTTTTCAAAACTTCACAAACTTTTTCTTAGAAGTGAAGACATAAACACACACATTAGTCTAGGCCTACACAGGGTCAGGGTCATCGGTATCACTGTCTTGCACCTCCACATCTTGTTCCACTGAAAGGTCTTCAGTGGCAGTAACACATATGGAGCTGTCATCTCCTATGATAACAATGCCTCCTAAGGACCTGCCTGAGGCTGTTTTACAGTTAACTTTTTTGTTTTAGTAAGTAGAAGGAGTACACTCTAAAATAATGATAAAAGTATAGAAAATACATAAACCAGTAACATAGGCATTTATTATCATTGTCAAGTATTATGTACTGCACGTAATTGTATGTGCTAGACTTTCACATGACTGGCAGTGCAGTGGGTTGTTTTCACCAGCATTGCCACAAACATGTGAGTCATGCGTTGCATTACAACATTATGATGGCTACAGCGTCACTAGAGGATAGGAATTTTTCAGCTACATTTTATTATCTTTTGGGACCACAGTCATATATGTGGTCTGTCATTGACTGAAACGTCATTATGTGGTACCTGACTACATATATGGAAACCCTGAGTATAGTCATGTTTTACAAATGGGGTCATCTTGCTGTGAGTTCAGATGTCAACTAAAAATACTAATTTCATTTTAATGTATGAAGAGATTGGCCTTTCTCCTCATGTTGAAGGTATCAAAACAAAATAGAAAATATTTGGCTTCCTGAGTGGCATGGCTACAATTCACATGCCGAGTTGGTGATGAAGCAACATCCCTTGACTTTGCAATACCAGGAAAATGCATATAATTAAAAAAAAAAGAGACAGGGATCTTGCTGTGTCTCCCAGGAGATCCCTCCCACCTCCACCTCAACCTCCCACAGTATTGGGATTGCAGGAATGAGTCACTGCACCGGGTCAAAAAGCATATAATTTTAAGGGAATGAGTTCTTTTTTTTCTTTTTTAAGACAGTGTCTTGCTCTGTTGCCCAGGATGAGTGAAGTGTGCCAGGAATGGGTCCTTAAGTAAGAAAACTTATTACTTTAGACACACATTTAAAATTTTGTCCAAAAATGTGATATTCTCAAAATGTATGGTTTTGAATTTTATTTATTATTTTAATTTATTATTATTATTTTTTAAAGAATGGGGTCTCACTATGTTGCCCAGGCTGGTCTCAAAGTCCTGAGCTCAAGTGATCCTCCCACCTCAGCCTCCAGAGTAGATGGGACTGCAGGTGTGAGCCAGTGAGCCTGGCTAGTTTTGAATTTTTATTACCCAAATATGAAGAGGTCTAGTTTGCACAGAACTTAACATTACATTCCAGTTTTGTTGGTAAATTTGAACAGGATATAAGTGGCTTTAATAAATAATAAAAGAAGATATATCTTCTTATAGATATACATACATCTTTTTATATGTATACATAAATATTTAAAACTTCTTCTTCTTCTTTTTTTTTTTTTTTTTTTTTTTTTTTTTTTTTGAGACGGAGTCTTGCTCTGTCGCCCAGGCTGGAGTGCAGTGGCGCAATCTCGGCTCACTGCAAGCTCCGCCTCCCGGGTTCACGCCATTCTCCTACCTCAGCCTCCCGAGTAGCTGGGACTACAGGCGCCCGCCACTGCGCCCGGCTAATTTTTTTCTATTTTTTAGTAGAGACGGGGTTTCACCATGGTCTCGATCTCCTGACCTTGTGATCCGCCCGCCTCGGCCTCCCAAAGTGCTGGGATTACAGGCGTGAGCCACCGCGCCCGGCTAAAACTTCTTTATGCCAAAAAAAGCCAGAAACCAAAGCTAAGTGACAAAATAAGAAAAATATTTCTAACATATATGACAAAGCATTGTGGGTAAATATTTGTAATATATAAGTAATCTATAAAAGTAGTAATAGAAAATGAACAAAAGAAAAACTACAGATAGCCAATAATCATGTGAAACAGTATTCGCCCATACTAGAAATCAAGAAATGCAAATAAAAATGACAAGTTTTTTCAGTTAACAGATTTATGAAGACTAAAAATGTTGAAAAATAAGGGCATTGTTGCTTGGGAATGTGACACTTTCATGCTCATTGGTTGAAATGTAAATTGGTGCTTTTTTTGGAGGGCAGTTTGATACATGTATTGAGAGTCTTAAGAGTGCATACTTAGGCCGGGCATGGGAGCTCACGCCTGTATTCCCAGCACTTTGGGAAGCTGAGGCAGGCAGATCACGAGGTCAGGAGTTCAAGACCATCCTGGCCAACATGGTGAAACCCCATCTCTCCTAAAAATACAAAAATTAGCTGGGCATGGTGGCGTGTGCCTGTAATCCCAGCTACTGGGGAGCCTGAGGTTGTCAGAGGTTGAGGGAGTTAGAGGTTGCAGTGAGCCAAGATCGCATCACTGCACTCCATCCTGGTGACAGAGTGAAACTCCGTTTCAAAAAAAAAAAAAGTACATACCCTTTGACTTAGCAGTTTCATTTAGATGAATTTCATTCTAGGACATCTGAAATACGTTTAAAGATTTGTACAAAAGGACAAATCTTAGGCCGGGCGTGGTGGCTCAAGCCTGTAATCCCAGCACTTTGGGAGGCCGAGGCGGGTGGATGACGAGGTCAGGAGATTGAGACCATCCTGGCTAACCCGGTGAAACCCCGTCTCTACTAAAAAATACAAAAAAAAAAAAAACAAAAAAACACTAGCCGGGCGAGGTGGCGGGCTCCTATAGTCCCAGCTACTTGGGAGGCTGAGGCAGGAGAATGGCGTGAACCCGGGAGGCGGAGCTTGCAGTGAGCCGAGATCCGGCCACTGCACTCCAGCCTTGGCAACAGAGCAAGACTCCGTCTCAAAAAAAAAAAAAAAAAAGGGACAAATCTTAAAATAGCAATAAATTGGAAAAATCTTGCTGTTTCCATTAGAGGTTTGATAAACTAAATCATTTATTACACCTGTGTATAGCTATCCAATGGAATACTGTCCAGCTATTTAAATTATGTTATAAAACAATATTTAATGTCCTCCACAGAATTCACTGTGTATTACTAAAAATGAAATTACAAACAATCATATACAGTTGTGCCTGGAAAAAAGAACAGGTGCTGAAAAACGATTTCTTCCGGGTCGTGGAGTTCCGTGTGTGTGCACGCATGCACGTGCTTTGTAGTATCTTTCCATTTTTCTATAATAAACAGATTATGGCTGGGCACAGTGGCTCATGCCTATATTTCCAGCACTTTGGGAGGCTGAGGTGGGAGGATCACTTGAGTCCAGGAATTCAAGATCAGCTTGGGCAACATAGCAAGACCCTATCTCTACAGAAAATTTAAAAGTTAGCTGGGCGTCGTGGCACATGCCTGTGGTCTCAGCTACTTGGGAAGATGAGGTAGGAGGATCAGCTGAGCCTGGGAGTTCGAGGCTACAGTGAGCTGTGATTGAGCCAGTGCATTCATCGTGGGTGACAGAGCGAGACCTTGTCTCAAAAACAACAAACAAAACAAAAGACCCGATGGTAATACAGGGAATCCTTTTGTAATCAGGAAAAAAAGGTTATCTTTAAAATGACTGTGTGTGTTGATTTGTCTTAGAATGTAGAATTTGTTTTTTGTTTTCAGTGTTTTCTTTTTAGAACCAGAAAAAGGAGTTTGTGATGTTTTTGTTAATTATTTGGTATAGTATCCTGTTCTTTGACATCTTTTGTCGAATTATATTAAAATCATCATAATTTCATTTAACATTTTTAGAGTTAAAATAACTTGAAATTCAGGACTGTGTTATTTCCTATGCTTGGTGGTAGCCTGTATATTTTTACACAGAAGTGTATGGAGAATTCTATTGTTTTATAATATCATAAATTGTTAGGGAGACTAAAGGATTGCTTGAACCTGGGAAGTGGAGGCTACAGTAAGCTATAATGGTGCCACTGCACTCCTAAGCTCGGGCAATGGAGAGAGACCCTGTCTCTCTTTAAAAAAAAAACAAAAACAAAAACTGTTGTTTTTGGTTTTATATATATATAGATGCTCTGCTAAGCTATTCATTTCGTATTGAAGATGTTTTGAAAAAAATGGTCGAGTTTGTTTTAACCTTGGACTTTGTATTATTTCAATATATTTTCTGCATTGGCTTTTCCCCTTCATCGTGATACCTATGAAGGCTGCTAGGCTATGAATTTCTTTTTCTTAGAACTCCATTAGTCACACTTAATGAATTCTCTAAATGTTTATTATGGTACTCATTTGGGAATATCTGGTAAAGGAAATCTCTAGTGAAAGATACTTTCTCTTGGGTATAAGTCATTGCTAATACCAGAGATTTATGTTGTGCCTTAATTAAATTTACATTAAATAGTTTCTTTGTAACTAGGATTAGTGTTTACAAGAATTTTCCTGTATGGACAACATAGCAAAACCTCATCTCTACAAACAATAAAAATATTAGCACGGGGTGCTGGTGTACGCCTATGGTCCAGCTACTCAGGAGGCTGAGGTCAGAGGACTGCTTGAGCCTGGGAGGTGGAGGCTGCACTGAGCTGTGATTGCTCCTCTGTGCTGTAGCCTGGGTGACAGAGAAAGACCCTGTCTCAAAATAAAAATAAAAGGATTTTAACACTTTACGGAGTTTAAAGAAGAGGAATGAAAGTAAATTATGAGTTGATATTTTAAGAGAATTTAAATGAAATTACAACCTTAAAAATAGACATTTTTGAGCCCAGTAGACTTACTTATTTCATGTAAAATTTAAGTAAAAATCTATTTTAGGCCAGGTGAGATGGCTCACACCTGTAATCCTAGCACTTTGGGAGGCCGAGCGGGAAGGATTGTTTGAGGCCAGGAGTTCGAGACTAGCCTGGACAACATAATGAGATCCCATCTTTATTTTTATATTAAAAAAAATCTGGCTGGGCATGGTGGCCTATGCCTTTAATCCCAGCACTTGGGAAGGCTGAGGTGGGCTGATTGTTTGAGCCCAGGGGTTCAAAAGTAGCCTGGGCAACATGGTGAAACCTCATCTCTATAAAAATACAAAAATTAGCTGGACGTGTTGGTGCGTGCCTATAGTCCCAGCTACTTGGGAGCCTGAGGTGGGAGGATGACTTGAGCCCAGGAGGCAGAGGTTACGGTGAGCTGAGATTGCACTGCTGAACTCTAGCCTGGGTGACAGAGTGAGACCCTGTCTCAAAAATAAATAAATAGGCTGGGCACGGTGGCTCATGCCTGTAATCCCAGCACTTTGGGAGGCTGAGGCGGGCGGATCACGAGGTTAGGAGATTAAGACCATCCTGGCTAACACGGTGAAACCCTGTCTCTAATAAAAATGCAAAAAATTAGCCGGGCATGGTGGCAGGTGCCTGTAGTCCCGGCTACTCGGGAGGCTGAGGCAGGAGGCTGAGGCAGAAGAATGGCGTGAACCCGGGAGGCAGAGCTTGCAGTGAGCCAAGATCAGGCCACTGCACTCCAACCTGGGCGACAGAGCGACACTCTGTCTCAAAAAATAAATTAAATAAATAAATAAATGAATAAATAAATAAAAATAAAAATTAAAAGATCTATCTTAACTTGGATTGTGCCTTGTAATTTATTATAGTGAAATTGCTATAACAGAATTTTATTTTAAGCCAGTTTGGGGAATACCGAAACATTTTTAAAAATCACATAGTACTTTTTAGTGCTTTTAAAACCTAAATCCATAAAGTAGTTAATTAAAATGCAGGATGTTAATAAGTGTTTTTCTGTATTAAAGATAAAACTATAAACATGTATTGTTCAATATGCCTACATAAATAAATCATTCTCTTCTTTTTGGTTCTTTTTTGCTTATCACCTCTTACCTCCTCTGCTTCCTAAAAACGTGATAATGTCATTTAATTCACAATTATGTTTTCTGGCCATACATGGTGGGTTACGCCTGTAATCCTAGCACTTTGGGAGGCCAAGGTGGACAGACCACTTGAGTCAGGAGGTCGAGACCAGCCTGGCCCACTTGGTGAAATCCTGTCTCTACTAAAAATACAAAAATTAGCCAGGCGTGACAGTGTATGTCTGTAGTCTTAGCTATTCAGGAGGCGGAGGCAGAAGAATCACTTGAACACAGGAGGCAGAGGTTGCAGTAAGCTGAGATTGTACCACTGCACTCCAGCCTCAGCAACAGAATGAGACTCCGTCTCAAAAAAGAAAAAAGTGAGACTTACAAACTAGAACTAGGAAACTAAGCGAGAATTGTGCAGAGTATGTAGAATATTTATGTTATAGACCAGCACTGTTCAATACAAATATAATGTGAGCTCCAATTGTAATTTTCTTAGTCTGTATCACAATAAAAAGTAAAAATAAACATAAAATTAATTTTAACAATATACTTAATATATAAAAATTGTCATTGGCCGGGCGCAGTGGCTCAAGCCTGTAATCCCAGCACTTTGGGAGGCCGAGACGGGCGGATCACCAGGTCAGGAGATCGAGACCATCCTGGCTAACACGGTGAAACCCTGTCTCTACTAAAAAAAATACAAAAAACTAGCCGGGCGAGGTGGCAGGCGCCTGTAGTCTCAGCTACTCGGGAGGCTGGGAATGGCGTAAACCCGGTAGGTGGAGCTTGCAGTGAGCTGAGATTCGGCCACTGCACTCCAGCCTGGGCGACGGAGCGAGACCCCGTCTCAAAAAAAAAAAAAACAGGCATTTCAACATGTGATCAATATAAAAATTGTTGATCAATGAGGTATTTTGGGCCAGTTTGGGGAGCCAAGGCAGGAGGATCACTTGAGTCCCTGAGTTCAAGACCAGCCTGGGCAACATAGTGAGATCCAGTCTCTAGCAAAAAAAAAAAAAAAAAAAAAAAAGCGGGGTATGGTGATGTGCACCTGTAGTCCCAGCTACTTGGGAGGCCAAGGTGGGAGGATCACTTGAGCCGAGGAGGTTAAGGCTGCAGTGAGTCATGTTTGTGCCACTGTATTCCAGCCTGGGCAAGAGAGTGAGACCCTGTCTCAAAAAAAAACCAAAAAAACAAAAAAACAAAAAACCACAAAAACATAGAGATATTTTATGTTCCTTTTTTTGTATGAATGCTTCAAAATCTGGTGTGTATCTTACACTTATAAAATCTCTCAATTTAACCACCAAATTTCCACCAGAAATGCAAGAACTGTGTTCAGATTTCATAAAACTTTTAGTTGATTGAGCTTCACATACTCAAGGTGTTCCAAACATACTGAAAGGTTTTCCAAGTATTGAATTGAACACCAATTTCCAGGTTTACATTTAAGTTAATTAAAATGAGATGAAATTTGCAATTCAGTTCCCCACTCACACTAGCTACATTTCAAGTGCTTCGGTAGCACATGCTGCTAGAGGCTACCGTAATAGACAGTGTGGTTATAGGCCTTCTAACGAAGGGAAATGAAATATAGGCTGTCTCCTGTTTTATAACATCTGGCTTACAATCAACAAATACAAAAGGGTCGCTTGGTGTAGCAAACCACCATGGCACATGTTTACCTGTGTAACAAATCTGCACATCCTGCACATGTATCCTGGAACTTAAAGCAAAACAAATAGGGTCTCTTGCCCTGTGGGAAGTGAAGCCACTGCTCTGTCGGGAACAAAAGTGTCTCTCTCTCTCTCTTTTTTTTTTTTTTTTTTGAGACAGAATCTCACTCTTTTGCCAAGTAAAGTGGCATGATCTTGGCTCATCGCAGCCTCCCTCACCAGGTTCAAGTGATTCTCCTGCCTCAGCCTCCCAAGTAGCTGGGATTACAGGCGCCCGCCACCATGCCCAGCTAATTTTTGTATTTTTAGTAGATATGGGGTTTCACTATGTTGGCCAGGCTGGTCTCAAACTCCTGACCTCAGGTGATCCACCCACCTCGGCCTTCCAAACTGCTAGGATTACAGGTGTGAGCCACCGTGCCCAGCACATAAGTATCTCTTACCCAAAGAAAGTGATGCCCTTAAAGCTTCTTACCAGACCATCACCCCTAAGACACAGCCAGACATCCATAGATGCACCCTCTTGTTTGAAAACTGCTGCACCCTTGCATGACTGAAGCATTACCCACGTCCTTGGAGCTCCTGCTTTCAGAGGACCTCTCATTTCTTGGGAGTAGAAAAGCCCTCTCTGGCCAGGTGCAGTGGCTCACGCCTGTAATCCCAACACCTTGGGAGGCCAAGGTGGGAGGATCGCTTGAGCCCAAGAGTTTCAAGTCAACCTGGGCAACATAGTGAGATCCCATCTCTGAAAACAAAATTCTAAATAAAAATAAACAGACCACCCTGTTTTAGGTATAACTCAACTGTCAAATCACTTTTAGGCAGGGTGTTTTGTTATTTTTGTTTTGTTTCAGAGTGTTGTTTTACTTTATTTTTGAAACTGAGTTTGTCTAGAAAAGCATCATATTCACCTTTTGGTCTTAGCTACTCTTCATTTTTATGAAATACATCACGTTGATGCTTAAAATTGGGGCTCTAGTTACAGATGAAATTTTTCCTTTCAGAAGAGAGTTTCCCCCAGAGTTGCTGTAGTCTTAGGAGATACTTAAGGGAGGGGAATCATTTTTAGTTTCCCTTAGGTGAGGCGGTAGCCTCCCTAAACTGCCAAGTTCCCACCATGACTGGTAACGCCACTGTGTGAGGAATACGGAACAAACGGAGCTTCAGAAAGGAGAGTTGTAGAGAGATTCTGGAATCTAGGTAATGCCACTTCCTACTTAGTTTATCTTAATGGTTTTCTTTTTATATGGAATCTCGCTCTGTCGCCCAGGCTGGAGTGCAATGGTATGATCTTGGATCACTGCAACCTCTGTCTCGCGGGTTCAAGTCATTCTCGTGCCTCAGCCTCCCAAATAGCTGGGATTACAGGCATGTGCCACCACGCCCAGCTAATTTTTTTTTTTTTTGAGACGGAGTCTGGCTCTGTCGCCCAGGCTGGGGTGCAGTTGTCGGATCTCAGCTCACTGCAAGCTCCGCCTCCCGGGTTTACACCATTCTCCTGCCTCAGCCTCCCGAGTAGCTGGGACTACAGGCTCCTGCCACCTCACCCAGCTACTTTTTTGTATTTTTTAGTAGAGACGGGGTTTCATTGTGTTAGCCAGGATGATCTCGATTTCCTGACTTCGTGATCTGCCCGTCTCTGCCTCCCAAAGTGCTGGGATTACAGGCGTGAACCACCATGCCTGACCTAATTTTTGTATTTTTAATACAGACGGGATTTCGCCATGTTCGTCAGGCTGGTCTCAAACTCCTGACCTCAGGTGATCCTTCAGCCTTGGCCTCCCAAAGTTCTGAGATTACAGGCGTGAGCTACCATGCCCAGCCTTAATGGTCTTTTTAAAGGATACCTGATTTCAGAAGGAACCTTTAAAGAAATGGCTAGAACTTTTGTGTTTCTTTGGATATGCCTGACATCTAAGCCAAATTAGTTGACCTTTTAATGTTAAATAAAATATTCAATAACTTTTACTAATGGGTGGGCTTTAGGGACCCCTTTATTTTACTGTGTTGCCAAAAGTAGGTTCATTATAACATTTAAAACATTCTGATGTAATTTATTGAATGTAAAATTAATTATTCCTCAATAAATTTGAGGATGATTTCCATAAAGGGAAACAAATTCCTTTCTTCCAAATATACTATGACAGCCTGTTTTGAAATATTTAAAATATGTCCCTAAAGATGAAAATTAAAGAGCAGACATGAAGTTGTTATGCTCTAAGGAGTCATTCTTTTGATTTAAAATTCATTATAATTCCCTGGTTGTCTAGTGGTTAGGATTCAGCACTCTCATAAAATTCATTATATCGATTCTACAAAAGTATATTGTGTTGAATTAAGAAACACATGGACATTTTTAAGTATTTCAAAATATTTTTGTTATACCTAGGTTTTCACTGTGATGGTATTTGCCGTTTTAGTAGAATTTGACCTATATTTTATTCTATGGGAAAAAGAAGAAAGTAAACATTGGCTAGCCATCTGCCACCCTGTACTGCTATTTGTCTGTGGTCCCATTGGGAATTTTTAACTCCATGCTCTATGGTTTTAGTGCTTTGTGAAGATTGAATCTGCAAATCATCTTTGAAAAATAGAGGATTTGATTTGATTGTGGCAAGCATGAAAGTTATCCTCTAAATAAAACTGTACATCCTGGACCAAAGCTGGAATAATGCCACACTGAAATGATCTTAACTGTGGAATCCTTGATTGGACCCCATTTGTTTTGCACATACAATAGCTCCATAAAGATGATCGGCTTTCAGCAGAGATGAACAGATGTTCTGATTTTATCAGAAATTGCTTTTGCAACTCCAAGACTTCACAAAAGCCAGTAATCCCCCTGTTAGTCTGACGTTGTGGAGATGCTTTTAAACTTTTTTCCAGATACTGGTTTAAATGCACAGACTTTGTTATTGACCTGTAAGATTCAATTGTCAGGTGGTATCTGTTTTCCCCCAATAGAAATAAAGAGAAGAAGATTAAAAACAAAAACTAGAAAGTATAGCAGGGATGCAATTATTTAAAGTATTTAATATTACATACCAGAATCTAAGTTCCATAAAGCATGTCTTTTGTTCACTGCCGCATTCTTAGTACCTAGAACAGAGCCTGACATGTAATAGTTACTCAATAAGTATCTGTTAAATAAGTATGGTAGTCTTGCCTTATCCCCATGGGATGCCTGAAACCTCAGATAATACTGAACCCTATATATATATTTTTTTCCTATACATATATAATTATGATAAAGTTTAATTTATAAATTAGGCACAGTAAGAGATTAAGAATGCTAATAAAATAGAACAAGTATTACAATATACTGTGACAACAGGTATCTGAATGTAGTCTATCTTTTTTTTTTTTTTGGAGACGGAGTCTTGCTCTGTCCCCCAGGCTGGAGTGCAGTGGCGCATCTCGGCTCACTACAAGCTCCGCCTCCCGGGTTCACGCCATTCTCCTGCCTCAGCCTACCGAGTAGCTGGGACTACAGGCGCCCGCCACCTCGCCCGGCTAATTTTTTGTATTTTGTTTAGTAGAGACGGGGTTTCACCGGGTTAGCCAGGATGGTCTCGATCTCCTAACCTCGTGATCCGCCCACCTCAGCCTCCCAAAGTGCTGGGATTACAGGTGTGAGCCACCGCGCCTGGCCGAATGTAGTCTATCTTAAAATACTGTATCTTACTATGCTGTACTGTGGTTAACAGAAACCATAGAAAACAGAATCTCAGATAAGGAAAGACTACTGTATTCCCCTTTAATCTCAATATAGCAGGTGTGTCCAGAGAGCTTCAACCTTCAGAAGGACTGAATGTGTGCCTTTTACTGTGGAAGAAAGAAAAGAGAGGGGGCTGGGTGCAGTGGCTCATGCCTATGATCCCAGTACTTTGGGAGGCTGAGGCAGGAGAATCACTTGAGCCAGAATTAGAGACCAGCCTGGGCTGCAGAGTGAGACCCTATCTTAAAAAAAGTTGGGGGGATGGGGGAGAAGAGAGAGGGGACAGCAAATATCTCTTTGTTTCCTTTGGATTTCAGAATTAAAGATGGAAAAAAATGTGAGTTTATTAGGCAAAAACTTTTTTTTTTTTTTGAGACGGAGTCTCGCTCTGTCGCCCAGGCTGGAGTGCAGTGGCGCAATCTCGGCTCACTGCAAGCTCCGCCTCCCGGGTTCACGCCATTCTCCTGCCTCAGCCTCCTGAGTAGCTGGGACTACAGGCGCCCGCCACCGTGCCCGACTAATTTTTTGTATTTTTAGTAGAGACGGGGTTTCACCGTGGTCTCGATCTCCTGACCTTGTGATCCGCCCGCCTCGGCCTCCCAAAGTGCTGGGATTACAGGCGTGAGCCACCGTGCCCGGCAGCAAAAACTTTTTTTTAACCCCATTTTAAAGATTGTGGAGATATATATATATATATCATAAAATTTACCATTTTTAACCTTTTTTTTTTTGAGATGGAGTCTCGCTGTGTCACCCAGGCTGGTGTGCAGTGGCATTAGCTCATTGCAACCCCCACTTCCTGGATTCAAGTGATTCTCCTGCCTCAGCCTCCTGAATAGCTGGGATTACAGGTGCACGCCACCATGCCTGGCTAATTTTGGTATTTTTAATAAAGGTGGGGTTTCACCATGTTGACCAGGGTCATCTGGAACTCCTGACCTTAGGTGAACCGCCCGCCTCGGCCTCCCAAAGTGCTGGGATTACAGGCGTGAGCCACTGCGCCTGGCCATTTCACTATTTTAAAGTACAGTTCAGTGACATTAAGCACATTCACATTGTTGTGTGACCGTCAGCACCTGGTCCATCTCCAGAATTTTTTCATCCTAAACTAAAATCCTGTATTTATTAAACGGTAATGAGAATAAAACTCTCCATTTGCCCCTCCCTGCAGGCTCTGACAACTACCATTCATTCTTTCTGTCTCTATGATGGCTTGACTACTCCAGGCATCTCATATCAGTGGAATCATGCACTGTCTGCCCCTTTGTGTTCATTCCTTTTTTTCAATATGATCCTTTTGCTTGGAGACTTCACAGTTTTCCTTTCCTTTGATTGTTTAGTTTTTGCTTTGTACCTAGACCTGGCCAGTGATGGCATATGCAATAAGTATGCAAAGACAAGTTAATTCAGCAGCTTGTTGCATACCACTAGGGGGTTATTAAAGCTTTGAAAATGTGATTCCTCATCTGTATGTCTGTGGCTTATCTACTCCAAGTCTTGCTGGTAAACCTGCACTGACAGTAATAGCAAAGATTAGTCTTTCTCCATGTTTCATAAAACAAATTGTTCTCATTCTTACAGCCTGATTATGAACTGGAAAATTACAGGTACATTGTTGTAATTGTTTATACAGACAATGAGACATACTCTCCACAGGGGACCTCAGCTGCAGGGAAGGTTCTGATTGCGTGTCATTAAGAAGTGACAGTTACGAAACTTTTTTTTTTTTTTAAGACGGAGTCTTGCTCCGTCGCGAGGCTGGAGTGTAGTGGCGCGATCTTGGCTCACTGCAACCTCTGCCTCCTGGGTTCAAGCAATTCTCCTGCCTCAGCCTCCGGAGTAACTGGGACTACAGGCGCATGTCACCACGCCCAGCTAATTTTTGTATTTTTTGTAGAGACAGCGTTTCACCATGTTGGCCAGGATGTTCTCAATCTCCTGACCTCATGATCCGCCTGCCTCAGCCTCCCAAAGTCTTGGGATTACAGGCGTGAACCACCACACCGGCCTTCTTTTTTTTTTTTTCATTTTTTAAAATTTTCTATTCTCATTACATCTTCCTTTCTCCCCAGTTTTCCTTCCTTTCCTTTCCAGTTTGTCCCTCCCTCTCTCTCTTTCTTCCTTTTTTCTTTCTTTTTCATTCTCATTTTTCTGAGTACTTGCTAAACACACAGCCTGACCCTAGGGGTCCAAATATAGGTGAAACAATCATAGCTCTCTAGCAGTTCACCTGGAGGGAGAGAGAAAAAGAGAGTAAGAGAACCAAAATGAAGGGGAAATATTCTTAATTCTTTTTTTTTAAGGACAGAAACTAACTTGTTGAAGAAAAAGAGAAATATGCTGGGAGTTCTGATTGGTAGGAACAAAGAGAAAGAGGAGAGCTTTGAAGAATGATTTGAAAAGTAATCTATGGAATTTAGCGTTAAAGCAGGATCTTGGGCTGTAGACTGCTTTATTATTATTATTATTTTTTTAAGAGATAGAGTGCAGTGGTGCAATCATAGCTCACTGTAACCTCAAACTCCTGGGCTCAAGCTATCCTCCCACCTCAGCCTTCTGAGTAGCTAGGACTACAGGTACATACCACCATGAGTGGCTAATTTTTTAATTTTTGTTTTGTAGAGATGAAGTCTTACTGTGTTGCCCAAGCTGGTCTTGAACTCCTGGCCTCAAGTGATCCTCCTGCCTCAACCTCCCAAAGTACTGGGATGTTGTGGACTCTTTTAGAGCCTCTTGAAATAGAGCTAGTAAAGTGATTTTCTGTCACTGTATCTGTGCTCATTTACATTGGGCAGATCACTTCTGCTTGACTTCATAGTTTCAACCTGTAACATGAAGGGTCAACAGGTAGATTCGGAACCATCAGAGTTTAGGCCGAAGCCCATAGAATAGGAAAGTTATTTTTAAAATTTATTTTTATGATGTCTACAAATGCAGGTGTTAAAGTGCCAGAGACAGAAGTATTGACGACGAGAAATTATCCAAAACCAGGCCAGGCGCGGTGACTCACACCTGTGATCCCAGCACTTTGGGAGGCAAAGGTGGGAGGATTACTTGAGGCCAGGAGTCAGAGGCTGCAGTGAGTCGTGTTCATGCCGCTGCTCTCCAGTCTGGGCCACAGAACAAGACCCTGTCTCCAAAAATAATAATCATCATCCAAAACCAAGACCAGCTCTTATTGGAAAGGTGGAAATGGTTGTGATGGAATTCAGCAACACCCATACCTTGATATTTCTGACTTTCAGGATGTTAGGAGACTCTTTCAGCCCTTCCTGTTTAAATATGAATAGATACGTATTGCCATTATTGCCCTGCCTCTGCTTCTCCCAAATTTAGATTGCTAGTATTTATGTAAGTTTACTAGTTACAAATAGATTCTTGCATTTCCCATTTCTTGTCATAGGGCCCTCTTTCAGTTCAATATGCTTTTATTGGCACTTACTTTGGTTTTCTTTACAGCAGCAGCTGCTAATTAGTGACAACTTTTGAGCAAGCAGCTTGTCATTTTTGGCAGAGATAGGGGACATCCATAGCAAGTCAGGACTATATTTTCATTTGCTAAATTTACTTTGCTACATGGAAATACATCTTGGATAAAAAATAGTCTGTAGTCAAAGGTGGCTGTGTTTACTGAATTATCTTCCTGAGTTGGCATTCTTATCTTATAGTTGAAGAACTCACAGAGATGAAAAAAAAAAAAGAAGAAAGAAAGAGGTTCAGTGTCTATCAGACTGATGCCATAAGTCCTGAGTCATCCTTCTAACATTAATCTACATTCTGGGTATAGAACCTCATCATCTTGTTTTGGCACAATCATAGATCTTTCTGGATTGTAGTTAGTGGCATACATGGTAACTGAAGGAGTGAATTGTTGACAAATGTGCTTTGCAGTTATACTCAGCTTCTTTCTTGAGATATAATTAAAAGAAAGGTTAGTTTGCTTAGAGAAGATGCTTTCTTTGGAATTTCAGCTCATCTTAGCATCATCATATTTCATGTAATTCTTCTCTTTGAAATTGCTGCAATAAAGTGTTAGCTCTATTTTACAAACTTGTCACGATGTTTACGAGGGTGGCGCAACTTGCTATTATGTTTACCTTGATTAGCACCAATGATGAGTCAAAATCTCCGTCATGGTTTCTATAAAGTGTGATTCACGCCCATTATTCCTGTAATAAGGATTCAAGTTAATGACCTCCACAGTGTTAAAAATATCCTGAAGGAAATAACTGACCTACCATCCATTTCCCCCAATTTAGGTCCTTTTTGTAACATGGAGGTCTATAAAAATTGTATTCCATACACAATTACTGAATACCAACCATGTGTATGAAGTACTATATTAGGGAAATCAAAATGAATCAGAGAGACATGGTCCTCTCTCCAGGATGGTTTATAGTCTATTAGTTGGCCAGCAGATAACTTAGTTGTTCGGTTCTTATGCCCAGAGTGTAGGGTAAATTCTAATTCTAGAGGAGGAAAATATCCCATCTTTTAAAAATAGGATGATCAAAATGATCAAAGACATTGGATACAAATATTGTATTGATTCTATTTCTAGCTAAAGGTGTTAAAGATTGTTTGAGGCACCTTTCCTAGGCTTATGGAACTGCCAGGCATCCTTGTCCCAAATTTCCCCTTGACATATCACACAGCACTGTTAACTTCAGACATTGCCTTCTGTATCAGAGTTTCTATTTCTTGATGGCATAGCTTGGAGAACCCAGATGATCTCCTAGCATTCAACTCATATTTAATGTACATCAATAGTAACATAGTTATTTGTATATTTTCTTTTCTTTTTTTTTTTTTTTTTTTTTTGAGACAGAGTCCAGGCTGGAGTGCAATGGCACAATCTCGGCCCACTACAACCTCCACCTCCTGGGTTCAAGCCATTCTCCTGCCTCAGCCACCCCAGTAACTGGGATTACAGGCATGCACCACCATGCCCAGCTAATTTTTTGTATTTTTAGTAGAGATAGGATTTCATCATGTTGGCCAGGCTGGTCTCGAACTCCTGACCTTATGATTCGCCCACCTTGGCCTCCCAAAGTGCTGGGATTACAGGTGTGAGCCACTGTGCCCAATCTATTTGTATATTTTCATTTTAACATTTATTAATTATAGTAGGAATTTATCATATATACCTTGTCTCCAACCCAGTGCACAGTAGCATCAGGGAAGTTGCTGTTTAGTTATTGGTATCATGTGAACAGGTATCCAGATGGCAGCTAACTTCAGTATCCTTTGTTATCCTGTCTTACACACCGGAATGTTTTACAAGTTGGTTTCTCATTTCTATTAATGATATTGCCCCCTGTATGCAAAATGTTTTCTGCCATTAGAAAGCCTGAGTTTCAGATGTTCTATGATAAATATTGGTGATGGATAATAATGTAACTAGTGGAAACCCATTAAGGAATTTTCGAACAAGTTTAACAAAGTTAACAATTCAGCTTCTTATAGGAAATGTTGCATTGCTAATTCTGACCACAAGTGGTCAGGATCTAGGTTTTGGCCTTATGGGAAAGTTACCCATGCCCAGGACAGTTCTCGTTATTCTCCTCCCACTCACTTTTACAATCTAAAGCTTTTGGCTAATTTCTGATTGATTTAAAAGAATGAAGGTGAACCCCCACCCCCCAAATATGGCGTCCTTTGGTTGTGTTTGGAGGTTTGTCTTCTTGTTGCTTACCCTGAGGGAAGGGAGTCTCATTTAAAGCCTTGTTTTTGGATTGTCAAATAATCTTTCTGTATCCATTTGTGAATTGCATTTTGTGATAATTTATTTTGTGGCACATGCTATAAACGAATCTTAAACTGCAAGTATCTCTGTCAGGAAAAACTCATTTGACTAGGTAATGATTTTTTTTTTTTGAAACAGAACTTCACTCTGTCACCCAGGCTGGAGTGCAGTGGCGCAATCTCCACTCACTGCAACCTCCGCCTCCTGGGTTCAAGTGATTCTCCTGCCTCAGCCTCCCAAGTACCTGGGACTACAGGTGCCTGCCACCACGCCTGGCTAATTTTTTGTATTTTTAGTAGAGATGGGGTTTCACCGTGCTAGCCAGGATGGTCTCGACTCCTGACCTCGCGATCTGCCCGCCTCAGCCTCCCAAAGTGCCAGGATTACAGGCATGAGCCACCGCGCGCCTGGTGATGATTTTCAATAATTAAAGCACTGTGGTTCACAGCCTGAGCTCCGAAGGTGGACAAAACTCCTTGAATATTTATTACTACTACTGTTACTATAATTCTATTACTACTACTACTAGTACTTTATTTTTCTCATTTCCCATGCTTATTCCTTTGCTGTTATTTAAGGTTTGGTGATTAAGTATAGGAAGGGCTTGGAAATGAAGTCATTTATTTTGTTTCCAACACAAAACAGTTTCTAGTGTGGGTGTGTGGGTAGCTTAATTTAACATAACAAACTAATACGTTTTTCCTTGAACTCCATACTATCTTCATTTCAAACTAGGTATTCTCAGAGTGGGGTTAAAATACTCTCCATCATCAAAGCCCAAACTTTTTAGAAGATCTTGCTTGTCTCACAAAAACCCTGGTATCTCTGTTGCCACCACAACCTGAAACTAACGAGTTAGAAACCACACAGAGCCCACGACATGCGGTAGGAGCCCGTAACATTTTCTCGCAAGTTTTATGTAGATAGTTAAGCCCGGAACTGATCTGGTTGAGAAAATGTTTAAAATCATCATTTTCCCTTCCTTCTCCTACACTTTTATACTCAGAAGGGCCTAATTTTGCTCCTCTAGGAAGATTGAATGCATAGGCTTTCATGTAGTTTAAAACTCTCTTAATTTAAAGAAGTCTGGGTTTGGCGCAGTGGCTCATGCCTCTCATCCCAGCACTTCGGAAGGCCTAGGTGGGTGCACTTGAGTTCAGGAGTTCGAGACCAGCCTGGGCAACATAATGAAGCCCCCTTTCTACCAAAAACACAAAAAATTAGCCAGGCATAGTGGCACACACCTGTGGTCCCAGCTACTCAGGAGACTACAAGAGGATTGCTAGAGCCTGGGAGGCGGAGGTTGGAGCGAGCTGAGATCATGCCACTGCACTCCAGCCTGGGTGACAGGGTGAGACCCTGTCTCAAAAAAAAAAAAAAATTATATTTTCTATTCTCTTCCCCTTTTTGTTCTGTGTTTTGCAGTCTTTTCTCCATGTCTAATCTAAGAAACATATATTCATTGTATATATGCCTACTGGTTGTCAGCATTGAACCCTGCCTGTGCCCTAGCATGTTGTACAATGACTGACTTGACTTTATTGTGAGAATAAGAAAGTTCAAAATGTATTCGTTTTTTATCAGTCGACTAGGGACCTTATCTGTTGCTGCATTTATTATCTCTAAAATATCATCATCTTTTTCTTTTTCTTTTTTGAAATGGAATCTCGCTCTGTTGCCCAGGCTGGAGTGCAGTGGCGCAGTCTTGGCTCACTGCTACCTCCATCTCCCAGGTTCAAGCAATTCTCCTGCCTCAGCCTCCCGAGTAGCTGGGATTACAGTCGCATGCCACCACATCCAACTAATTTCGTGTATTTTTGGTAGAGATGGGGTTTCACCATGCTGGCCAGGATGGTCTCAAACTCCTGACCTCAAGTGATCCACCAACCTTGGCCTCCCAAAGTACTGGGATTACAGGCCTGAGCCACCACACCCGGTCTACCGTCTTATTTTTAGATGGAACTTCTGGACATTGGTATAAAATCTAGATGGTTCCAGTCCTGACCTTTTCCTCATGTTTAATCTCACCTTCCTAACACTTCCACCACTGTTGAAAAAGTATAGCTCCATATGATCTTACTGCCCTTCATTCAGTCAAGCGAGACACTGACATTGCATAGATTCTGGGTCTCACATTTGCTTTGTTTTTATCTGGAGCTTTACTGGAAACTAAATGCTATTGCGTACTAGCTGCAGAAGCAGGAGGGGAAGTTGGCAAGAATTCGCTGCTTTCTGTTTGGTCTGTCTGAGGCAGCTGACCTTTTGGAAGGAAATCGCTGCTCTTTGCTTCTTCCGGTAACAGTGCTGCCTATGAAAGAACACATACACAGAAGGGCTCTGCCGTTATCCTGGCTGATGCCTTGCAGCATTAGCTGTTAGTTGAGGTGGGAGCCTTTCAGTGCATCTGTTGTGTGCTGTAGGAGCATGCACTCAAGTTCCTACACCATGCTAAGTTGTGTGTAGATCCACTATTAGAGGTATAGTGAGAGACAGTCTGTTACCAGAAAAAGTAGTTGACTTTAGCAAAAGTAATTGCATTTTATTTATTCCCACTATGAGTGCTGTAGTAAATATGGACAATTATTTTGTGCACAATTTCAGTTCATCTTAATGTTAAATGTCCTGGTAATTGCTTTTTGTACCTGGATATCTGCTGTTGTTTGTTTTTTTTTTTTTTTTCCCCCTAGCAGGACAAACATTTCGATTTGCCAAGACATAAGCTCTTATTTAAGATCTTCTCAGAATTAGAATAAGGTTCTTTTTTTTTTTTACGACAAGATCTCACAATGTCACCCAGGCTGGAGTGCGGCACAATCACGGCTCACAGCAGCCTCAAACTCCTGGGCTTAAGCAATTCTCCTGCCTGTCTCCTGAGTAGCTAGAACTATAGGCATGTACCACCACTCGGGGCTAATTTTTAAATTTTTTTAGAGATGGAGTCTCACTATGTTGCCTAGGCTTGTCTCAAACTCCTGGCCTAATCAATCTTCCCATCTCGGCCTCCCAGAGTGCTGGGTTTACAGGCATGAGCCACTGTGCCTGGCCCAGAATTAGCTGCTGCTTTCATACTTTTTTTTTAGAGACAGAGTCTGGCTCTGTCGTCCATCTGGCATGCAGTGGTGCAATCATAGCTCACTGCAGTTGCTAACTCCTGGGCTCAAGTGATTCTCCCCTCATCCTCCCAAGTAACTAAGACTACAGGTGTGTGCTACCATATGCTACTACTTTCTGTTTTGCTTTCTTTGTAAAGACAGAGCCTTGATATGTTGCCCAAGCTGGTCTTGAACTCCTGAGCTCAGGTGATCCTCTGTCTCGGCCTCCCAAAGTGCTGCGATTACAGGTGTGAGCCACTACACCTGGCCAATGTTTAGTTTCTTAACAAACCTGCTACTCGTTGGATCCACTTTTTCTGCAGGACTTGTTTTACTTAAACACAGGTAGTTGAACACCCCACAACTTGGGATTATTTTCAGAAAGCTATAATTAGGTTTCATACCACCCAGTAAGCAAACAAGGAAACTAACCGGCTGATGAGGCATTTCTCTCTTAAAAGAGATTTCAGTTTTGTATTGTTTTAATTAAAACATACTCAGTTCAGTTTTTATTTTATTTTAAGTGACATATTCAAGTTATGTCTAAGTAAAAATGAAACAGATTTTAGTTCATGGCAAATTAAGAGAACACAGCTACCTGGAAAATGGGGCAAACTGCCATGTCCTTCTGCGTTTAGTTTTGGTTTGGTGGATAGGTATGCTTTTCTAAGGTATTATTGGTCTCTTCCCTAGATTTGCTGTTGATGGCAGAGATGGTTGGGTGAAGGTTTATGATGATGTACATAGAAGACATAGAGATTAGTACAGAGAGAAACATCTCAGGGCCTCCTTAGCAAGATTGCCCTGCAGTGCTTCTATTCTTGGAAACTGGTCTGATCTGTTCCACTTTCCTGGGGTAATGAAGAATCCAGGGGGAATGCAAACCCTGTGTTGGTTTTAGGTATAGGTTGTCACAAAATAAATTGATATCAACAAAACAGGAAGATATCCCCCCAGTTCTGTTGGCCTTTGCGTAGGAGCAAAGTTAGGAACCAACAGCTGGTTTCCTGTGATCTGCTCTTGTAACGATAGCTTTCTAGAGGCCTTGAATTGTTACTTTTGAACTGTCAAGGGCCTTCACATAAACCAATTGTGTTCAGGTATGTGATTAGAGGTAAGAGATGTGTTTGTTTGTGTTTAGAAATGGGGTCTCGCTTTGTGGCTCAGGCTTGAGCACAGCGGCGTGATCATAGCTCACTGCAGCCTTGACCTCCTGGGAGTGCTCCTGGCTCAGCCTCCTGAATAGCTTGGACTGCAGAAGTGAGTCACCATGCCCAGCTAGAAAGTTTTTTATTTTAAAGAAATTCTGGTACTGTTGTGAGTGGATTTCTGTGTATTTCGTCATGTTTACAGTTGGTACAAGTTTGCTTAATCATATCAAAGATGAAAGAGAGCCACTAATATATATAAATATATGTCAGAATTACAAATTAATCTATTATTAACAGTCTTAAATCACTACTTGAAAACACATTTAAGGCACTATATATTTGAAAGTGAAATAATTGCATTTCTTTAAAAATTTTTTTTATAATTCTGAATTTTTACCGTTTTCATGTTCTACTTAAATCAAGGCTGCCCAGGTAAGACAGTGTTATAACCTGGATATTATCATGGCCAACATGGCGAATCCCCATCTGTATTAAAAATAAAAAAAATAGGACTGGGCACAGTGGCTCACGCCTGTAATCCCAGCACTTTGGGAGGCCGAGGTGGGCAGATCACCTGAGGTCAGGAGTTTGAAACCAGCCTTGCCAACATTGTGAAAACCTGTCTCTATTAAAAATACAAAAAATATGGCTGGGCATGGTGGCTCACGCCTGTAATCCCAGCACTTTGGGAGGCCGAGGCGGGCGGATTACAATGTCAGGAGATCAAGACCATCCTGGCTAACACGGTGAAACCCCGTCTCCACTAAAAATACAAAAAATTAGCCAGGGGTGGTGGCACATGCCTGTAGTCCCAGCTACTCGGGAGGCTGAAGCAGGAGAATGGCCTGAACCCAGGAGGCGGAGTTTGCAGTGAGCCAAGATCAGGCCACTGCACTTCAGACTGGGCAATAGAGTGAGACTCCATCTCAAAAAAAAAAAAAAAAAAACAAAGCCGGGCATGGTGGCGGGCACCTGTAATCCCAGCTACTCGGGAGGCTGAGGCAGGAGAATTGCTTGAACCTGGGGGGCGGAGGTTGCAGTGAGCCAAGATCACGCCACTGCACTCCAGCCTGGGCACCAAGAGCAAAACTCCGTCTCAAAAAAAAAAATAAAAATAGGCCGGGCGCGGTGGCTCAAGCCTGTAGTCCCAGCACTTTGGGAGGCCAAGACGGGCGGATCACAAGGTCAGGAGATCAAGACCATCCTGGCTAACCTGGTGAAACCCCATCTCTACTAAAAAATACAAAAAACTAGCTGGGTGAAGTGGCGGGTGCCTGTAGTCCCAGCTACTCAGGAGACTGAGGCAGGAGAATGGCGTGAACCTGGGAGGCGGAGCTTGCAGTGAGCGGAGATGGCGCCACTGCACTCCAGCCTGGGGGACAGAGCGAGACTCCGTCTCAAAAAAAATAAAATAAAAAAAAAATTAAATAAATAAATAAATAAATAAATAAAAAATTAGCTGGGCATTGGTGGCAGGTGCCTATGGTCCCAGCCGCTCAGGAGGCTGAGACAAGAGAATTGCTTGAATGGAGTGGTGGGGGTTGCAGTGAGCCAAGATCGTGCCACTGCACTTTAACCCGGTTGAAAGAGCAAGACGATGTCTCAAAATAATAAATCAAATCAAATCAAAATTTAAAAATGCATCTACATGGTTTTATATTTCAACATAGTTTTTACATTTAATTTAACTGGTTGCACCATATCCCGTTAGATTAATATGTTATAGTCTAATCATCCCCCTATTCTGGACATTTTGGTTATTTCTGGTTTCTCTCAATGGTATATATCCCTGGGAATGGGCCTAAATCAAGGCACTCATCAAAGAAAATTTTGCTAGGTAGAAATTAATATTGTAATTCTCAATGGTAAGAGGGAGGCCGTGAACTTTAATGGGGAAAATATTGGTAACATGTAGATTTATTAATAAATTGCCTGTTTTGTTTGTTTTTAACTTTCAAACAAGAGGAAAGGGATTATATTTCATTTAAGTAGTATAGAAACAGGGTATTGTAGGAGCTGAGGGGTTTTTTCCCTGAACTAAAAGATTTGAATTGTCCAAGAGACACATTCTAGGATGAGTTGATCTTGAATTACAGTACAAATATAAACCTTCACTAGAAATTCTGAGGCTGGCTGGGTGCGGTGGCTCACACTTGTCATCCTAGCACTTTGGGAGGCCGAGGTAAGAGGATCGCTTGAGCCCAGGAGTTCATGACCAGCCTGGGCAACATAGCAAGACCCCATCTCTTAAAAAAAAAAATTAGCCAGGCATGGTGGCACACACCTGTGGTCCCAGCTACTCAGGAGGCTAAGGGAGGAGGACCACCTGAACCCAGGAGGTTGAGACTGCAGTGAGCAGCGATTACACTATAGCACTCCAGCCTGAGCGACAGAGTGAGACTATGTTTCAAAAAAAAAAAAAATTCTGAAGCTAACATAGGACTACATGCCAGCTTCAAATCATTTCTTATTTTTCCATAATGGAGATGGTCATTATTTCTGGGCTACAGCAAGTGCTTTTAGTCATCCGGAAAGTGATACAGATGCAGCTTCTTCCCAAAGGGATGGCTGAAGTTGCTGGCTGGATTTGGACATGGAGATAATGATAACACACATATGCTGTGGGCCACCATGGCATGAGAGAGCCCAGCTTGCATGCTGGTAGCCTACAAGCTGCAGCACAATGCCTCAGAAGTTCAGATTTTTATTTACCACCAGGGACAGTTTCACAGTGAGAGTCAAACCTCTGCTCTCATTGCTTTGTTTTTCTTTTTTGGAATTTTTGCCCTTAATTTTGATTTTGAAAAAATTGTAAATGACTGAAAAGTGGAAAGAATAGAACGATGAGTACTCACATATACTTCACCTAGGTTGAGCCAGTGTTCACAGTTGTTAGATTTACTTTCCCACACTCCCCACCACTGTCACTCTTCCGTTTCTCCTTCCAAAGTTAAGTTGTAGACGTCATGACCATTTACCCTCAAATACTTGACATTGTATCTACTCTGAGCAAGGGCATTCTCCTACACAACCTCAATGGCATTGTCACAAGAAATTCAGCAGTGATATAATAACATCTAATATATAATGATATAATGGACTTTAGAGCTGTGGGTGTTTTTGTTTGTTTTGAAACAGAGTCTCACTCAGTTGCCCAGCCTGGAGTGCAAGTGGCGCAATCTCAGCTCACTACAACTTCCGCCTCCTGGGTTCAAGAGATTCTTGTGCCTCACTCAGCCTTCTGAGTAGCTGCAACTACAGGCATGCGCCACCACGCCCAACTGATTTTTGTATTTTTAGTAGAGACAGGGTTTCACCATGTTGGCCAGGCTGGTCTTGAACGCTTGACCTCGAGTGATCCGCCGGCCTTGGCTTCCCAAAGTGCTGGGATTACAGGTATGAGCCACCGCGTCCAGTCATGTTTTTGTTTTTGAATTACGCTCTTGGTGGTTGTGTCTCTGCAGTCTCCTTTAACCTAGAACAGTTCCACCTGTTTTGGGTGGGCATGGGATCGTTGATGAGAGTCTCACAATTTGGATTTGTCTGATTGTTTCTTCATGATTTAGTTTGTGTATTCTTTTCAGCAAATCATATCTGGAGGCACATAATGTCAGTTTATCCCATGATTGGGGATGTTTGATCACTCGGTTAAGGTATTGTCCTCCAGATTTATCCACGGAAATGCCTCTTTTCCCCTTTGTGAATAATAAGTAATATGTGAGTAGTACTTTGAGACTAAATGTTCTTCCCCAACAACTGTCACCTAATGGTTTTAGCAGCTGTGATGATCCTTGTCTGAGTCTACTCTCTTTATTTTTGAGATTGTGCATTTTTGGTCAAGACTTTATATCCTATATTTAGATGAGAGTTTTAAATATATGGTAACCTGCTGATTGAAACTTGATTTTTATATTTAGTAAGTAGGTCCTTTTTCTACCTTCTCCTTTCTTCCCTCCCTTACCCTTTTCCTCTCCTCCGTTCTCTGTTCTTCCCATTATAATATGCAATGATTTGGCTGTGACAAAGATTAATGACTGATTGTCTTCCCAGAATATTATCGTCTCTATGTTGCCTGGGCACATTTTTCCTTGTTTGTTTCTTTGTGAGCCAAATGCTTTTATTCTTTCTGTTCTCTTCCCATCTGTTTAATAATATGATTTTTTTAAAAAGAGAATTGGCTTCCTGATTGCATATAAGGTAGTATTTAGAAAAAAAAAATTAAAGAGCAGATGGCTCCTGTATTGACCTACTTCTAAATGTGATAGCCTTCTTACTTGATATTAGTCCCATTTTAATATGAATGAAGTCTTGATCCTTTATTGCTGCTATTGAATATTTTTTCTGTCCCTCAAAATCCCTATACGAGGCTGGGCATGATGGCTCACGCCTGTAATCCCAGCACTTTGGGAGGCCGAGGTGGGTGAATCACTTGAGGTCAGGAGTTCAAGACCAGCCTGGCCAACATGGTGAAATCCTGCCTCTACTAAAACTCCAAAAATTAGCCAGACACAGTGGCACATGCCTGTAATCCCAGCTGCTTGGGAGGCTGAGACAGGAGAATCACTTGAACCCGGGAGGGAAGCAGAGGTTGCAGTGACCAGAGATTGTGCCACTGAATTCCAGCCTGGGTGACACAGTGAGACTCTGTCTCAAAAAAAAAAAAAAAATAAGAAAAGTACATAGAAAATGGCAGGCCACCTTAAGTCCTCAACATGCATGCAGCCTGGTGCAGTGGTACAAGTAAGTGCAGGTTCTCAGGTAGGTCCAGCCCAGATAGTACCCCTTAGTAGTATGGGACCGACCTGGAGCAAGTGGTTCACCTCTTTTTTAAAAATAGCTTTACTGAGATATAATCATGTACTATAAAATTTACCCTTTGAAGTATATTCTCAGAGTTATACAATTATCATCACTGTCTAATTCCAGAACATTTTCATCATCCCCTCAAAAAGCCCATACCCTTTAGCAATCATTCCCCATTTCTCCCTCCCCTCAGCCCTTGGCAACCACCAATTTATTTTCTGTCTCTATGGATTTGCCTATTCCGGATATTTCATAAAAATGGAATTTACAGTATGTTCCCTTGCATGCCTTTCACTTTACATAGTGATTTCAAGGTCATTCACACTGTAGCATGCGTCAGTACTTCATTCCTTTTTAACGTCTACATAATATTCTGTCTTATTCATTGTATTTATCCATTCCTATCCATATTATCTCTTTATCCTTTGGTGGACATTTGAATTGTTTCCACTTTGGGGTGATTATGAGGTGATTATGAATAATGCAGCTGCGAACATTTGTGTATCTGTTTTTTGTTTTTTTGTTTTGTTTTGTTTTTGAGACAGAGTCTTGCTCTGCTCGCTCTGTCCTCCAGGCTGGAGTGCAGTGGCACAGATCTTGGCTCACTACAACCTCCGCCTCCCGGATTCAAGTAATTCCCCTGCCTCAGCCTCCCAAATAACTAGGATTACAGGCACCCGCCACTGTGCCCGGCTCATTTTTTAAAAAATTTTTTGTAGAGATGGTGTTTTGCCATGTTGGCCAGGCTGGTCTCAAACTCCTGACCTCAGGATCCACTCGCCTCAGTCTCCCAAAGGGCTGAGATTACAGGCATGAGCCACTGCGCCCAGCCTGTGTACCCACTTTTTGGGGACACATGTTTTCAGTTCTCTTAGGCATATACCTAGGAGTGGAACTACTGGAAATGTGGTAACTGTATGTTTACCCTTTTGTAGAATTGCCAGATAGTTTTCGAAAACTGTTTCACCACGATACAATTCTACTTAATCTTGATGACCCTCAATTTCCTCATCTATAGCGTGGGGATTACAATAGGGCCTACGTCTGAGGGATTTAGGATTAAGAGTAGATTCATAAAAGCACTTGTTATAAGTAATATAGGAAGTGCTTAGCTAGCTCTTAAATCTGGATGGGGGATAATAATAACACTGATAACTGTTATTTATTTCTCATCCTATTTCTGAAGTTTATTTTTATTTATTAGATGAATTGGAATGTTTGTTGCTAATAATTCATAAAGCAGTATAATAAATGAAAACTTCAAATTTCATTAGTTGTTTTTTGTACTTTAATTAGTAAAAGTCAGATATGTCCTTGGAAGGAATAGGTAAAGGCATGGCTCCCTGCTGGCTTAGTCTTCTCTGTTCAAGAACATATTGGAAGGAATGGATAGTTTTCTTCTCTTTTTTTTTTTTTTTGAGACAGAGTCTTGCTCTGTCGCCAGCCTGGAGTGCAGTGGCATGATCTCGGCTCACTGCAACCTCTGCCTCCTGGGTTCAAGCGATTCTTCTGCCTCAGCCTCCTGAGTAGCTGGGACTATAGGAGCATGGCACCATGCCCAGCTAATTTTTGTATTTTTAGTAGAGATAGGTTTTCACCATTTTGGCTAGGATGGTCTCCATCTCTTGACCTCGTGATCCACCCACCTCGGCCTCCCAAAGAGCTGGGATTACAGGCATGAGCCACTGCACCCGGCCTCTTCTTCTTCTTCTTTTTTTTTTTAAGAGTTTAGGCTGGCTGGGCGCGGTGGCTCAAGCCTGTAATCCCAGCACTTTGGGAGGCTGAGATGGGCGAATCACGAGGTCAGGAGATCGAGACCATCCTGGCTAACATGGTGAAACCCCGTCTCTACTAAAAAAAAAATACAAAAAACTAGCCAGGTGAGGTGGCAGGTGCCTGTAGTCCCAGCTACTGGGGAGGCTGAGGCAGGAGAATGGCGTAAACCCGGGAGGCGGAGCTTGCAGTGAGCTGAGATCTGGCCACTGCACTCCAGCCTGGACAACAGAGCCAGACTCCGTCTCAAAAAAAAAAAAAAAAAAAGAGTTTAGGCTGGGCACCGTGGCTCACGCCTGTAATCCCAGCACTTTGGGAGGCCAAGGCAGGTGGATCATGAGGTCAGGAGATCAAGACCATCCTGGCTAACATGGTGAAACCCCGTCTCTACTAAAAATACAAAATTAGGCAGGCATGGTGGTGGGCACCTCTAATCCTAGCTACTCAGGAGGCTGAGGCAGATAATTGCTTGAACCTGGGAGGCAGAGGTTGCAGTGAGCCGAGATGGCACCACTGCATTCCAGTCTGGGCAACAGAGCGAGACTCTGCCTCAAAAAAAAAAAAAAAAAGGGCCAGGCACAATGGCCCATGCCTGTAATCCCAGCACTTTGGGGGAGGCTGACTTGGGAGGATCACTTGAGTGAGGAGTTTGAGACTGGCCTGGGCACCATAGTAAGACCTTGTCTCTACAAAAAAAAAAAAAAAAAAAAATTTCTTTAATTAGCCAGGTGTGATGGCATGTGCCCACAGTCCCAGCTACTTGGGTGGCTGGGGTAGGAGTATCCCTCAAGCCCAGGAGTTTGAGGCTGCGGTGAACCATGATCACACCACTGCACTCCAGCCTGAGTGATGGAGTAAGACCCTGTCTCGGATGGATGGATGGATGGATGGATGGATGGATGGATGGAAACGTTTATACTGGAGATACTGGTTGAAGAGAAGGATAGCAAGAGCTATTTGTGGAGGATTGATTTTTGGAAAGTTTGTTAAATTGAGTTAAAATTAGAGATGGGAGAGAGAAGCTGGTTTTGTAAGTTTAAGGCAACAGTAAGAACAGTAGTGAGTACTTACAGAGCACCTGCTCTTAGCCAGACACTGTTTTAGGTATGTACATAAAACTAATTCATTCTTATAGCAGCCCCCTAAGGGGCATAAGTATTATTATTCCCACTGTACAAACAAGAAAACTGAGGCACAGAGAGACTTAACGGGCTGTCTTTGACAGAACCATGTTTAGGTGAGTTCAGCATTATCTCTAAAAGTTTAACCCCAGTTTAGAGACTTTGGCCCTGGGATGGGGAGGTAGGATGGAGAATCGGAATTATAAAATGCTTTAAATTATACACACGAATCCAGCAGACCAAATCTGCTAGATTCATATTATTCATATTATTATATTCATATTGTTCATAATATTATTCATATTAATCCCCTACTCCCACCCCACGCTAGAATTCACTTGCTGAGTTGGCAGATACACGGTGGGCCTTCTAATGTCATACATTACTCTCCACTGCAGTTTAGCTAGGGCAAGACCTTGGTCACAGTGTTCTGGAAGTCCTCAGAGAGAGTGATGTTTTTCTTTGTTATAGTTTATATTTTACTTTTAGAAAGGAAAAGCATCTGAGAAAAGATATTTATGACTGACACAAAATTATTCCAAATCCCACTCACTTATATCATTTATTTATGTGGTGGACATTCATTTTTATGGTTTTTCAGTAAGCCTGTAACATTATGAGCTATTAGACTTTGAAACTTTTATTAACAAGTGCCTGAGGGCCCGAATGATTTATTTGGCTCTCCAAGCCCATGGGTATATCCAGATATATAAGGTTGAGGTAGGTGCTTTATGCCTTCAGAAAGTACAGTGTTCTGCATCCAAGGCTGTTTTAGGTTGTTCTGAAATGCTTGTGAACACAGAGTGCAACTCATTCGAGCTCAAATAGTTCTTATCTTCAGCCTAAAAATAAGATTGTGAATCCATTTCCCAGTCTTTAGAGAATCCCCTGTGATGGTTTACCAAAGAACAAACCACTTCCCTTGTCTGAACATCACGCACTGAAATTGGAGCTACCCGTAAATAAGCAGAAGAGGGCGGGTCCTGAGGACAGAGGTACAGTCCTTGTGGATGCAGAGTAGCGTTCGATGGCTGGATGAACGCCAGTTAGAAGAATGAATGTCAGTTAGATGAATGCCACTCATGTCAGGCATGTGGACATAGCCTGATAAGGGGGTGAAGTGTTCTGACATGTATGAAGAAAAATACTACTTAGCGGCCAGGCATGGTGGCTCATGCCTGTAATCCCAGCACTTTGGGAGGCCAGGCAGGTCACCTGAGGTCAGTAGTTCAAGACCAGCCTGGCCAACATGGTGAAACCCCATCTGTACTAAAAAAATTAGCCAGGCAGCTGGGCGCGGTGGCTCACGCCTGTAATCCCAGCACTTTGGGAGGCAAAGGTGGGCGGGTCATGAAATCAGGAGATCGAGACCATGGTGAAACCCCATCTCTACTACAAATACAAAAAATTAGCCGGCGTGGTGGCGGGCACCTGTAGTCCCAGCTACTCGGGAGGCTGAGGCAGGAGAATGGCGTGAACCCGGGAGGTGGAGCTTGCAGTGAGCCGAGATCATACCACTGTACTCCAGCCTGGGTGACAGAGCGAGACTCTGTCTCAGAAAAAAAAAATTAGCCAGGCGTGGTGGTGGGCGCCTGTAGTCCCAGCTAGTCAGGAGGCTGAGGCAGGAGAATCACTTGAACTCGGAAGGCGGAGGCTGCAGTGAGCTGAGATCATGCTACTGCACTCCAGCCTAGGCGACAGAGTGAGACTCCGTCTCAAAAAACAAACAAACAAAAAACCACTACATAGCTTCTAGGTGTTATTCACATAACTGGGAAAACAGTTGGTTTTTTCCTAAACTGGGTATTTAGAATTTTATGATAGTCTCAGTAAGTCATCTCATATTTCACATATAGATAATTTTCAGTTTAACAGTAAAATAAAAATGACTCTGTACTAGTTAGTGTACTTTTATTTTATACTTTTGAGTAGCAGTGAGCAGAATCTACTCTCCAACTCTATCAAAGCACTTATGTGTAGTGAAACTATATTGTATTTTATCAAAATAAGGTGATTGCCACTTGGTATTTACCAGCTATTATCCTTCAAATGGCATGCTATTTTAGAAAATAATTATTATGGCATGTTCACAACTAGAATCGTAAAAATATTCTGACAAATTCTAAGAGCTCAGCGTTCTACTCTTTGATGAAAACTAAGAAATAATCTAAAATTTAAGGCAAAATAGAGTGACATTTTTTAATACCCCTACATGTATGTTATATCACCACAGTATTTCTTTCCTAAAACAGTAATAGGCTCCTAAATATGCTTGACCAGCGGGGCATGTTAAATATTTGTTTATGTATTTGCTCCACAAGTATTTTTTGAACACTTTTCATGGGCAAGCCACCATACTAGACACTGGGGACACAGTCGTGAATAAGATGTGCTCCTGGCTGAGGGTGGTGGCTCACGCCTGTAATCCCAGCACTTTGGGAGGCCGAAGAGGGCAGATCACGAGGTCAGGAGGTCAAGACCATCCTGGCCAACATGGTGAAACCCCATCTCTACTAAAAATACAAAACTTAGCTGGGCGTGGCAGTGTGTGCCTGTAGTCCCAGCTACTTAGGAGGCTGAGGCAGGAGAATCGCTTAAACCCAGGAGGCAAAGGCTGCAGTGAGCTGAGATTGCTGCACTCCAGCCTGGGTGACAAAGCGAGACTCTGACTGAAAAAATAATAGTAATAATAATAATCAATTAAATAATTGATTATTTAAATGGAAATCTGTTCTGTTTTCATGCCTTGGTATTTCATACTGGTATATTGTTCTATTATGACTTTGAAAAGAGCCGATGGAGTCGGTCAAATTGTATGTATACATTTATTTATGCAACAAAAAAAATTATGATGCTTATGTGCCAGGTACCGTTCTAGACCCAGGAGAAAGCACAGTGAACAAAACAAAGTCATTGTGTTCATGGTGATTTCACCCTGGTGGGAAGTGAGTAAGCAAATATATGATCAATATCAGGAATTGATAAATGATAAGAAGAAAAATAAAGCAGATTAAGAGGGTAGAGAGTGACCAGAATGCCATTTTATTTGAGTGGGCTGGGAAGGAGTCTCTGGTGAGATAAAAGTTGTCATAGCTTTCCTTCTTTTGTCTCTTGAGTCATTTCACGTAATGAATGCAGATGCAAGAGAATATTTGTATCTGTTGGTATCACTCACATATTCATTGAGAGCTATGGTGAGATCCTACTTCTTATTCTTTACTACTTAGGAAGATTAACACCTGAATTCTTCTCTTCATTCTTTTATCACTCTTCCATATACTTAAGTGCCTAAGCACCTTCATTCATCCATCCCTTATATAATTTTTTTTCTTGAGACAAAATCTGGCTCTGTCGCCCAGGGTGGAGTGCAGTGACGTAATCTTGGCTCGCTGCCACCTCTGCCTCCCAGGTTCAAGTGATGATCCTACCTCAGCCTCCTGAGTAGCTGGGACTACAGACACATGCCACCACACCTGGCTAATTGTTTTGTATTTTTAGTAGAGACGGGGTTTTGCCATGTTGGCCAGGCAGGACCCGAACTCCTGACCTCAGGTGATCTGCCCACCTCAGCCTCCCAAAGTGCTGGAATTACAAGCGTGAGCCACCATGCCTGGCCATCCGTTCCTTATCCTTCATCCAAAACTCATGATTTGGTATCTGTTCTAGTTTTCCAAAATCTTGTGATATGATTTATTTGATTAAAAAATACATTGTGCAGTTAAGTGACTTCCAGTGTTTAATTATAAAGTGGAATTGTTTCTGGAGAGAGCTGTTTTTCCTGAGTGTTTTGGTGAACTCACAGCCACTGAAATTTGATGTCTTGGGTCAAATTGGGTCTTACAGTGATCCCAGCCTTAATGCCTAAAAGCCCTAAATAAAATTACACACTTCTCAAGTGTTCTATAGCATTGCACAAGTCTGAAATAGATGACTGGCACTCCCCTACACCTCATCGTTGGCTAACTGACTTGTCCCATAAATAGCTCAGTGTTATGTGATCAGACAACTACAACTAACAGAAGAGACTTTTGCTTCCTAACACACTTGTGCAGTCTCTGGTAGTAAACAAAATCCAAGTCCAAGTCACCAGCCCCTAACTGTAACCTAGTTCTTAGGAGAGTTGTGCAAATCAGTAGCCAAATCATGTGGGATGGAATTCAACATAACCCTGCCTTATACCAAACTCTACATTATGGAAAATAGTGTTAGAGCAAGATTCATTTTCAGTCCTTATAGTTACTTGAAGTCCCTTCCCAGTCTACCCAGATGTTTCTGCCCTAATCTGGTCAAACCCAAAGAGTGTCTGCCAAATGAGTTAAAAATTGTCAGGTGAGTCTGAGGGGGCATCATGGTAGTTTTATAAAGCCTTTTTTTTTTTTTTTTTTAATCAAGAGCATGTTAAAAAAAGAAACTACTGGCTGGGGCAGTGACTCAGCCTGTAATCTCAGCACTTTGGGAGGCCGAGGTGGGCGGATCACAAGGTCAGGAGATCGAGACCATCCTGGCTAACACACTGAAACCCCGTCTCCACTAAAAATAGAAAAAATTAGCCGGGCGTGGTGGCGGGCACCTGTAGTCCCAGCTACTCAGGAGGCTGAGGCAGGAGAATGGCATCAACCCGGGAGGCGGAGCTTGCAGTGAGCTGAGATCCGGCCACTGCACTCCAGCCTGGGCGACAAAGCGAGACTCCGTCTCAGAAAAAAAAAAATAAAGAAAGAGACTACCTGCTATCGGAGCATAATGGTTCATATTTCTAACTCTTAGGTGGAATGTATTATTTTTGTGTCTGGAAGATTTGTAAATGCTATAATTTAACAGAACGTTGCTTCATAAATTCCTTAGCAGTAACTCAGGAGGTGAACCTTGGGACATTTTTTCCAGATAAATCTGTGCTCTGTATGTGCAGAGCATTGCTGCTTAGGTAACCAGTGATAATGCATAGGGTTCAATCCACGCTTTAGATACTTTCACTTTTCTTTTACTGGGCTTTTTCAAAACAGCATATGTTTATTGTATTTCTGAAGTCAAAATAACAAATCTAAAACAAGTGATTAAAAAAAAAAATCTCTCAGCTGGGCGCAGTGGCTCACACCTGTAATCCCAGCCCTTTGGGAGGCTGAGGTGGATCACTTGAGGTCAGGAGTTCAAGACCGTCCTGGCCAACATGGTGAAACCCCATCTCTACTAAACATACAAAAATTAGCTGGGTGTGGTGGTGGGTACCTATAATCTCAGCTACTTGGGAGGCTGAGGCAGTAGAATTACTTGAACCTGGGAGGCGGAGGTTGCAGTGAGCCAAGATCGTGCCACTGCCCTCCAGCCTGGGCGACAGAGCAAGACTCTGTCTCAAAAAAAAAAACTCTCTGTTATTTATTACTGTTGAAATGCTGCTTACCATAGCTGACAATTTTGAACAAAAGTAAAGAATATGTCTACGATGTCAAAGTTAGCGATTCTTTCCCTAATACTCCTTTTGCACTTTTGCTTATAAGACCTTAGTACGTTTCATAGTCAGAGCTTCATAGACCCAACTGTGTATCTTTCCATGGCCAGGCCGAGTGTCTACATTTTGAAAACATTTTAAAGTTAAAATCAAGAATACTGTCTTTAGTCTATCAAAAAGGCTAAAAACATTTACTTTGGCCGAGCATGGTGGCTCATGCCTGTAATCCCAGCACTTTAGGAGGCTGAGGTGGGAGGATCACTTAAGGTCAGGAGTTCGAGACCAGCCCAACCAACACAGTGAAGCCCCATCTCTACTAAAAATACAAAAATAAACCGAGCATGGTAATGCACACCTATAATCCCAGCTACTCAGGAGGCCGAGACAGGAGAATCGCTTGAACCGGGGAGGCGGAGGTTGTAGTGAGCCAAGATTGTGCCACTGCACTCCAGCCTGGGTGGAGAGCAAGACTGTCTCAAAAAAATAAAAATAAAAATAAATAATAAAAACATTTACCTTGGTAACTGTGAATATTTACTCTGGTGGATGTAAGGGGAAAATGAAGAAAAAACACCGAAAGCACTGATTGTTTATTCAACAGATTGTAAACCATGGCTGTGTGGATACAAGCTCAGCAGCTCCAAGGAGAAGCCCTTCATCAGATGCAAGCGTTATATGGCCAGCATTTTCCCATTGAGGTGCGGCATTATTTATCCCAGTGGATTGAAAGCCAAGCCTGGTAGGTGAACAAGGATGTTTGCATCATATTTTGTGAAACACAAGAATATTGGAGTTTGGTTAGAAAGATGTCATGATGGCAACTTTCAAAGTTGTATTTTTAAACATTTTTAAATGTGATCCATAAAAAGGTATTTTTAAAAAATTTTCTTTTTATACATGAAAAGTATTTAACCCCATCTTAGATTGAGGGGATGGAATAACTCTTGAGATTTTTAAAATAGGATTTGTTCCCTTTAGTAGTAAATACTGTCTAAAAGCATTAGAATATTACTGCTAATAAAGAGCAGCCAACAAATATGTTTCGAGTGCCCATAGGATGCCTAGCAGTGTCCTAAGTAATAGAATTTGTATGAAAAAAATTAAAGCCCAACCTTGTGTTATAATCCCAACACTTTGGGAGGCCAAGGCAGGTGTATTGCTTGAGCCCAGGAGTTCAAGGAAGGCCTGAGCAACATATCAAAACCCTGTCTTTGTACAAAATACAAAAATTAGCCAGTTGTGGTGGTGTGTACCTGTAGTACCAGCCACTCCGGAGGCTGAGGTGGGAGGGTCGCTTGAGCCTGTGAGGCAGAGGTTGCCGTAACTTATGATCACACCAGTGCACTCCAGCCTAAGCAACAGAGCAAGACCCTGTCTCAAAACAAACAAACAAACAAAATTAAAGCCCTCATCTCCAAATAATTCCGTGTTTCACTGGACGTGGTGGTGCACATCTGTAATCCCAGCTACCCAGGATGCTGAGATGGGAGGATTGCTTGACCCCAGCAGTTTGAGGCCAGCCTAGGCAACATAGCGAGATCCTATGTCAAAAAAAATAATAATAATTTAGTGTTTAATGGGGCAGATAGGTGTGAATATGCATATAATTTAATTATAATTTATTATAGTTTATTTTATTAAATGTAAATTATTTTACATTTCTTAATAAATTTACATCTAACAAAAAACTAAAAATTAATAATTTAACAGTGGAGACATTGGTGTTTTTAATTTGTATGTATTTTATATATACACATAAAGACTAAAAGAAAATTAGGTGAGTGTTGTGGCTCATGCCTGTAATCCCAGCACTTTGGGAGGCCGAGGCAGGCAGATCACTTGAGGCCAGGAGTTCTGAGACAAGCCTGGCCAACACGGCAAAATTCCGTCTCTACTGAAAATACAAAAAATTAGCTGGGCGTGGTAATGGGTGCCTGTAATCCCAGCTACTCCAGACGCAGGCTAAAGCACGAGAATCGCTTGAACCCGGGAGGCAGAGGTTGCAGTGAGCCGAGATCACACCACTGTACTCCAGCCTGGGCAACAGAGTGAGATTGCCTTTTTAAAAAAAAAACAAAAAACACTAAACGAAAATATACCCAAATGTTAACACTAATTACATTCTGGTGGTAGATTTGACAAGCATTTTAATTTTTCTTTATTTTCCAGATTACTGATTACATACTTGGGGGAGGGGAGAGTTGTTTTAAATTTCTTTTAGAATTAGTACAGTGCAGTCGACTAACAGCGCAGGTTTTTAATTAGTATCATTATTACACACCAGGCAGCAGGATGTACACTGCTCAGGGTCTGGGAGCTTGCTGCTTAGTTACGGTCTGTCAGTCGATCTGGCATATTCATTTGATACTTCAAGCCTCACCATCTTAACCAGGGGTCCTCTTTGACAGTGCCTCAGAGAAGCCAGCTTTGATGCTGCTATTTGCAGAGGGCCGTATACTTACCTATCAGTAATGTTGCCTTAGAATAATCGCAATGAGTGTTAGTAGCAAATTTCCGTTCAGAAACTAAAGATCACCAAAGAAAGGCAATTTTCTAGACAATTAAAAAAAATCTCAGCTTCATGTAATTAAGTGAGGGGAAAAAATGAGTTAAATATGAGAATGTCAGCTGTACCTTGTTTAGTGCTTTCCCCTCCCTTTTCATTTTCTCTCCTGTTTTCTTGATTTGGAGGATTTAGAAAAACATGAGTAGGAAGTTTCTGTTAATTTCAGATTTCACTTAGCAGAGTTCCCGTTTGGTGTTCTCACTGAATGAATTAAAAGACTTGTGTTGATATTAAGGAAAACTTGAAATTTTTTTAGCTTTGGTTTTCTTAAGAATATAAAGATTTTAATGAAGAATCGTCAATTCTTTTTTTCTTTTTTTTTTTTTTTTTTGAGACGGAGTCTCCCTCTGTCACCAGGCTGCAGTGGCTTGATTTCGGCTCACTGCAACCTCCGCCTCCCGGGTTGAAGCCTTTCTCCTGCCTCAGCTTTCTAAGTAGCTGGGATTACAGGTGCCTGCCACCACACCGGGCTAATTTTTGTATTTTTAATAGAGACGAGGTTTCACCATATTGACCAGGCTGGTCTCTTAACTCCTGACCTTGTGATCTGCCCACTTCAGCCTCCCAAAGTGCTGGGATTACAAGCGTGAGCCCCCGGGCCCAGCCAAATCTTCAATTCTTTATGTTTAAGCCATCTAAGCAAGTCTTTTTTTAACAGAGAATTAAGGTTTCAAGTAAAGAACCAATACGTGACTTCTATGAGTTTTGCTTAGAGACTGGATCCTCTCAAGAGTGGGTTCCTGGCCGGGTGTGGTGGCTCATGCCTATAATCCCAGCACTTTGGGAGGCTGAGGCGGGTGGATCACTTGAGATCAGGAGTTTGAGACCAGCCTGGTCAACATGGCAAAGTTCCATCTTTGTTAAAAGTATAAAAATTAGCCGGGCATGGTGGTGCACGCCTGTAATTCCAGCTACTTGGGAGGCTGAGACAGGAGAATCACTTGAACCCGGGAGGCGGAGGTTGCAGTGAACTGAGATCGTGGTACTGCATCCCAGCCTAGGCGACAAAGTGAGACTTCATCTCAAAAAAAAGAGTGGGTTTCCAGACCAGGGGCATTGTTGCCAGTTGAAACAGAGGTACAGGCTGCCCTCATTCCTTCCAGCCTTTCATTTAATACATATTCTATTTAATACATAGGGCACACATATTTAAAATCTGACTTGCTTTAACTGCCTTCTCAAGGTGCAGATTAGGGTGTACTATTTGATGGAGTATGGTATCACTGCTTTGTTTTGTTTTGTTTTGTTTTGTTTTTGTAGAGACAGAGTCTTGCTCTGTTGCCCAGGCTGGAGTGCAGTGGCACGATCTTGGCTCAATGCAACCTCCACCTCCCGGGTTCAAGCAGTTCTCCTGCCTCAGCCTCCCAAGTAGCTGGGACTACAGGCACACGCTGCTATGCCCGGCTAATTTCTTTTGTATTTTAGTAGAGATGGGGTTTCACCGTGTTGCTCAGGCTGGTCTCCAACTCCTGAGCTCAGGTAATCAGCCCATCTCAGCCTCCCAAAGTGCTAGGATTACAGGCATGAGCCACCACACCGGGCTGGTATCACTGTTTTGATACACTGTTGGTGCCTCTTTTTGAAATTAGTTGCTATCTTCAGGGACTTAGGGATGGCAGAGCCTTTTAGCTACCACTATCTTGTTTGGCTGCAAACCCAGTCAGCAGTTATTGAATGTTATTTCAGTCTGACAGCTGTTTGGTTTCTTCAGTGACTAAGTAATTTGGTACTTCCCAGTGTCAATTGTTGCCCAAGTTGTAGAAAGAAAGAAAGAAAGAAAGAAAAAAGGAAAGAAAGAAAGGAGGGAGGGAGACTATCCGAATCCCTGTCATCAGTTTAATAGCTCGAAATCAATGCAGAGTCTGTAGCGTGGTTTTCTTTGTTTACCGGAGAAGCTGGCATTGCCGTCAGGTCCTAGGTCTGCAACTAGTGATATGTCTGACTCATATAAATGCTTGTAGGCACCGTCTGCCTGAATGTCTCATTTCTAGGGCTTCTTAGAAGTAGCAATAGCTTCTTTCACCTATCTCTACCTAAGAAACCTGCAGATACCAAACTCCTTGAGGCTGGAAAGGATATGTAGAAGAGTCTTGGCCTTGTGCCTCCTTTCTACCCATGAGGGGTAACTATAAATAGGAAATTATCCAAGTCCTTATTTCCTTCAGAGCACACAGAAACCTTTCCTTTTCCTTGCATTTCTCGGAGCAAATAGCATAAGCACCAAGCACATCATTGAGAGAAAGGAGGAAGGGCAGCACATTGTTAAAAAAATTTTTTTTAAAAAAGAATGAAAGCTACAGTATAATCCAACTATTTAGTAAATTACAAATCGATTAATGTAGGCATTGAGTCCATTTCTGTTGGGCTGTTTCTTAAAATTTGCAGTAAGCACTAAAAAAATCACTTTAGTTGAAGAAAAAGTGGGATGTGTTGAGGCTGCATTTATACAGGCTCATGTGCATGTATGTATACAGATTATGTAATTTTTTTCCCCTAGGGACTCAATAGATCTTGATAATCCACAGGAGAACATTAAGGCCACCCAGCTCCTGGAGGGCCTGGTGCAGGAGCTGCAGAAGAAGGCGGAGCACCAGGTCGGGGAAGATGGGTTTTTACTGAAGATCAAGCTGGGGCACTACGCCACGCAGCTCCAGGTGGGTGTGGGCTCTGGGGTCACACTTAATTATCTTCCCTCGGGGGTCTTCTTCCTGTAGAGACTTTCTTTCTCTCCTTCAGTCCAGCATTGTTGAGTTATATGTACATGCATAAGGTTCTTGTCGTTTGGTTTTGGTCTTTTTTTTTTTTTTCACTTTTTATTTGAGAATAATTTCAAACTTCCAGAAAGTCACAAGAATCATACAAAGATTCCCCACATATGCCCATATTCACCTATTGTTGACTTTTACGTTGTCATATACTCCTCGCTGTCTTTACACACACACGTTTTTCAGTCACTGGAGAGTAAGTTGCATACCTTGTGTCCCTGTACCAGTAAGTACCTCTGTGCATTTTCTTTTTTTTATTTTTATTTATTTATGTATTTATTTTTGAGACGGAGTCTTGCTCAGTCACCCAGGCTGGAGTGCAGTGGAGCGATCTCAGCTCACTGCAACCTCCGCCTCCTGGGTTCAAGCGATTCTCCTACCTTAGCCTCCCAAGTAGCTGGGACTACAGGCTCCGGCCACCATGCCTGGCAATTTTTTTTTTTTTTTTTTTTTTGTATTTTTAGTGGAGACGGGGTTTTGCCATGTTGGCCACGATGGTCTTGAACTCCTGATCTCAGGTGATCTGCACCTCAACCTCCCTAAGTGTTGGGATTATAGGCATATGCCACCATGCCCGGTCCCTCTGTGCATTGTCTTTTTTTTTTTTGAGATGGGGTTTCACTCTTGTTGCCAGGCTGGAGTGCAGTGGCGTAGTCTCGGCTCACTGCAACCTCCGCCTCCTGGGTTGAAGTGATTCTCCTGCCTCAGCCTCCTGAGTAGCTGGGACTACAGGTGCATGCCACCACACCCGTCTAATTTTTGTATTTTTAGTAGAGATGGGGTTTCTCCATGTTGGTCAGGCTGGTTTTGAACTCCTGACCTCAGGTGATCTGCTTGTCTTGGCCTCCCAAAGTGCTGGGATTACAGGCGTGAGCCACTTTGCCCGGCCCCTCTGTGCATTTTCTAAGAATGAACCTTGTCTTGTGTGGTTATAATACACTGATCAACTCCACTAAATTTAGCATTGATATAATACTTTTAGGTACTCTTCTGGATTTCCATTTTGTCACCTAACTCAAGCATGTCCTTTAGGGTATTTTCCCGCTGCAGCCAAGAATCCAGTCCAAGACCACACACTGCATCTAGTCATCATGCCTCTTTAATCTCCTTTAATCTGGAACCGTTTTGCAACCTTACTTTGTCTTTCATTACATTGACATTTTAAAATAATTAGGCTGGGTGCAGTGGCTCACACCTGTAATCCCAGCACTTTGGGTGGCCGAGGTGGGCGAATCATCTGAGGTCAGGAGTTCAAGACCAGCCTGGCCAACATGGTGAAACCCCATCTCTACTAAAAATACAGAAATTAACTGGGTGCGGTGTTGGACACCTGTAATCCCAGCTACTCAGGAGGCTGAGGCAGGAGAATCGCTTAAACCTGGGAGGCGGAGGTTGCAGTGAGCCGAGACCATGCCATTGCACTCTAGCCTGGGTGACAAGAGGGAAATTCCATCTCAAAAAATAATAATAATTCATGTACCCCCTGCTTTTTAAAGATAAAATGTTCCTCATTTGGGGTTTGTCTGATGTTTCCTCATGATTACGTTAACGTTGCACATCTCTGAGCCGACTTTTAAATATAGTTGACTATCCACGTCCGTGGGTTCTGCATCCTCCGATTCCACCAACCGCAGCTCAGAAATAGGAAAAGAAAAAAAGTAACAATACAACGATTTTAAAAATACAAACAAAGATATGACAGAACAGCTATTTACATAGCATTTCCTTTGTGTTAGATAATATAAGCAATCTATAGGTGGTTTAAAGTGTATGAGAGAATTGCATGGGTTCTATGCAAAATGATGCCATTTTGTATAAGGAACTTGAGCATCTGCAGATTTTGGTATCCAAGAGGGTCCTGGAACCAGCCCCCACAGATACCAAGGGACAACTGTAGGTGACACTGTGTCCTTCTCGGGTATCACATTCAGACGGGCTGTGTCCCTCGTCCCCTCATTGGTGTTAGTAGTTTTGATTGCCCAGTTGAGGGTGGTGTCCAGTGTCTCCTCTGGCGAGGCTTTTAAAACTTACTTATTCCATTTTTAAGAATGTTCCCCAGATACTTTAGGCAAATTAAGATGCAAAAAATAAAACAGCACTTTGGGAGGCCAAGGCCGGTGGATACCTGAGGTCAGGAGTTTGAGACTAGCCTGGCCAACATGGTGAAACCCCATCTCTACTAAAAAGACAAAACTTAGCCAAGCATGGTGTCGGGCGCCTGTAATCCCAGCTACTCGGAAGGCTAAGGCAAGAGAATCACTTGAACCCGGGAGGTAGACGTTGCAGTGGGCCGAGGCTGTGCCACTGCACTCCAGCCTGGGCAACAGAGTGAGACTCAGTCTCAAAAAAAAAAAAGGAAAAAAGAAGTAAAACAGTCTTACCTTTTCACTGTAATTGGGTTTCCATGATGTGCCTTCTTATTCCTGTTGGTGTTGGAGGAACAGTATCTCCTGTGATTCAGGAGGTCCCTCAGGAGGCTCCCCATCCTGAGGCATGGATAAGGCCCATAGTGTGGAATGGCACAAATTGATGTCTGCTGTTGGATTCTTTCAGAACACGTATGACCGCTGTCCCATGGAGCTGGTCCGCTGCATCCGCCATATATTGTACAATGAGCAGAGATTGGTCCGAGAAGCCAACAATGTGAGTGTCCCATATGTGTGGGGAGGGCAGTCGGGAAGTCTCTTCTTACCCACCTCTCTCTGGACCCACCTTTGTCAAGGTGACTCAGGGTGCACTACTGGTGTCTCTTTAAAGAGAGCATCGTCCAACTGGCCGGGCGCGGTGGCTAAAGCCTGTAATCCCAGCACTTTGGGAGGCCGAGACGGGCGGATCACGAGGTCAGGAGATCGAGACCATCCTGGCTAACACGGTGAAACCCCGTCTCTACTAAAAATACAAAAAACTAGCTGGGCGAGGTGGCGGGCGCCTGTAGTCCCAGCTACTCTGGAGGCTGAGGCAGGAGAATGGCGTAAACCCAGGAGGCGGAGCTTGCAGTGAGCTGAGATCCAGCCACTGCACTCCTGCCCGGGCGACACAGCGAGACTCCATCTCAAAAAAAAAAAAAAAAAAAAAAAAAAGAGAGAGAGCATCGTCCTAAGGGGCACAAAAGAAATAGGAGATGTGACTGACTGCAGCCTAGCACTTTGGGAGGCTGAGGCAGGCAGATTGCCTGAGCCCAGGAGTTCGAGAGCACCCTGGGTAACATAGTGAAACCCTGTCTCTACCAAAAATACAAAAAAATAAATTAGCTGGGCACGGTGGCACATGCCTGTAGTCCTAACTGTTCGGAAAGCTGAAGTGGGAAGATCCCTTGAGCCCAGGGGGTAAAGGCTGCAGTGAGCCATGATCGCACCCCTGCACTCATGGGTGATGGAATGAGACCCTGTCTCAAAAAAAAGAGAAAAAGAAAAGAAATAGAAGATATGGTCTTTGATCTTAACTGATTTATAACCTTGATGAGATTGCAACCACAAAACAATATGAACAAGTGCAAAGTAATTTAACCTCAACTGAGTAATTTTTTAGTAAAGGCCTGCTCATATTCAGGTGAGGATGCTTAGGAAAGACTTTTCCCTAGCCCTGAATCAGGTGAGAGTGGTCTGACCAGGTCACTTACAGGGCTGGGTTCACAGAGACCTTGTTTATGTCTCCCCCATCACTTCATCCTGGGGTCTCCAGGATGCCTGTGAGAGGTCTGGCCTCTTCCATGGTGGAAGCAAATGATTCCATCATGAGAATATTTTGAGTGAGGACACAGATGATGTGTGTTCACACGGCCCTGCTCCCCATGGCTTCCCTAATGCTTAATGCCATCCTTGCATTGGGTCAATGAGTGGAAGAGGAATCACTCCACCTCCTCATTAGTAGGAAAACCCACGTGACACTGGAACAGGTTATGTTCTAGTCTCTCCAAAGGTAATTCAGTGAACCCCATTTAGGATACTCTGGTGGAGGTCAGATCTGAAATGGAAGCTTCTCCCATGCTTTGTGATCTGAACCGTGATCTGTCCGCTCCCCTGTTTCTCACTTTTCCCACTCCACCCTGTGTCTCACAGATGACGTTTGCTATTCCTCCTGACTTGAAATTTACCTTTTAGGGTCTTAGCCCAGTTGCAGGAGCTGGCATAGGCTTTTCCTGGGGATTAAGGCCTCAGGCTTCCTCCCATTCCCACCACCTTGCACTGCCCCCCATCTGTTCCCAGGGTAGTTCTCCAGCTGGAAGCCTTGCTGACGCCATGTCCCAGAAACACCTCCAGATCAACCAGACATTTGAGGAGCTGCGACTGGTCACGCAGGACACAGAGAATGAGCTGAAGAAGCTGCAGCAGACTCAGGAGTACTTCATCATCCAGTACCAGGAGAGCCTGAGGATCCAAGGTGAGGCGCGGTGGAGGCACAGTGTGCATCCTGAGGGTGGGCGTGGGGACTGGAAAGCAGCTCCAGTGGGGTTGGGAGAAAGCCCATTTTCCATTCGGAGGCAGCAACCTTTCTCTGAGTAGCAGGGATTTATTTGCATTGAAGACAGTACTGAGAGGATGAGATTTAGGAAGGGGAGATGGCAGGGCGCCTGCCCTTGAGTGCGTGTCTCGCTCAGGTCCCCACATCCAGGAAGCTTCTGAGCTGCCACAGAAGACATTTCCTCTTTTGAGAAGGAGCTCACAGTCTAAATAAACACTAGCAGGCAATACTTTTGTATATAGTAGGCATATTATAAGTGGAACGTTACTGAAATGATAAATAGAAATTATATAATTACATGTTTAAAAAATTTTCTGGCTGGGCACAGTGGCTCACGCCTGTAATCCCAGCTCTTTGGGAGGGTGAGGCGGGTGGATCACCTGAGGTCAGGAGTTCGAGACCAGCCTGGCCAACATGGTGAAACCCCCTCTCTACTAAAAATACAAAATTAGCTGGGCATGGTGGCACATGCATGTAATCCCAGCTACTTGGGAGGCTGAGGCACGAGAATCTCTTGAACCCGGGAGGCGGAGGTTGCAGTGAGCGAAGATATCACCATTGCACTCCAGCCTGGGTAAAAAGAGCAGAACTCTGTCTCAAAAAAAAAAAAAAAAATTATAAGCTGGGAGTGGTTTTGCACACCTGCAATCCTGGTGCTTTGGGAGGCCAAGGCAGGAGGATCACTTGAGGCCAGTAGTTTCAGACTAGCTTAGGTAACATAGTAAGACCCTATCTCTAAGGAGGAAAAGAAACCTTTCTAAGCAGGGACGTGTAAGTACTAAGGACCCGTATTTGTAGTAACTGATTTCTGATGTTCTGTGCAGTTATTCACAAAGGTCTTCCTGGAGCAGAGTACACTTAACGCTCCTTGGGTAGCCCTTATGGACAAAGCTCCCTTAGCCTGGTATAAATCCTGCTTAGTACTTACAGCACAAAGAGCTTCAGTTTGTGGTGAGGCTGTGGAGCCCCACCAGCGCCCCCTCTTGACCCTGTAGCAATTTGGCAGTTTAAGCTTTAATAGTTTCCTCTCTATGCTTCCATGCCCAGCTCAGTCTCAGAGAAGCTTTGGCTCAACCACCCAGCCCCTCCAAACACACACACACAGAGCACACATACACACCACACACACCACACACACAGACACACAGCACACACACCCCCCATACACAGACACACAGCACACACACACCCCACACAGCACACACACAACACACACACACAGAGCACACTCACACTCCACAGACACACAGCATACACACACACTCACCATACGTAGCACACACACACACACCATGCACACAGACACACAGCACACACACACACATAGCACATGCTCCTCTAATTCCATGTATGTAGGTTCCATCTTATGTCTATAGTGATATTATTTATTTACTCTTTCTCTTCTCCACTGGAACATAAATCTTGAAGAAGGGACTATATCTTTTATCTCTGTACCCTGAGGCCAGCACAATGCCTGAAACATAAGAGTTATTGAGTAAAGGTTGAAAGGATGATTCTAGCATGTCTTCCTTTTATCTGAACCCATCCTAGACTGGCCCCAGAAGAAGGGCAGCTCCTTCTGAGAATGGAAACAAAAGATTTGGGGCTGTTATTCCTACCCAAGTCCTTAGACTGTCGACAGTATTTCTGATCCCATGCCTGACTTTTCTGTTTCCTGTGTGTGGTAGTGGATTAGGTTTGGATCCATCATGCAGTGTCTTCTCAGTCCCATTTGTCAAGTTCACTCAGCAGAAACACAGACTGTTGATCCGCTTTTGCCAGGGAAGGCTCAGCTGCCTCCGGTGGAGTAGGGAAATTGCTTCTTGTCTCCCTGGTCTCCTTACCAAAAGCTTCTGCAAATTTCCAGGAGAGACCTAAGTGGGTCTGTTGCATAGGAAGGCTGGGCCCAGGTGTTGGGATCACCACCACCCTCCCTGTGGCTGGGCAGGATTCCCGTGGTAGCCATGCAGACGCCTCGGATCTGTCCGTGCCTGGATGATCCTCTTCCTGCTCTATACCTGCAGTGAGATTGGAGCCATATTTCTGAGTTCTAGCTCTGGGCTGTTCCCGGCTACATAGAGTTGCTTTTGTCTGTCCCAGCTTGTGCATCCCATGGGGCAGGGCTGGGGTCAGGGTGACATGACCCTCAGGGGCCAGCCAGGAGCTCGACTGAGACATGCTGATGCGCGCATCTTCTGACTCAGCTCAAGCAAGGATGCTGGGCTGTTGAGAAGGAGATGGGAAGGGATTAATAGTCCCAGCGTAGTGGAGAGGGGCTGTTGTTGGGAGGGGGGTGGGCCTGCTGGTGGTGGCTGTAACTGTGGACATGTCTAGTTTCTTAGGCTGGGTTATTGATACACAGGTGCTCCTGTGTTCCATGTTCCCTGTGTCTTACCTATTTCATAGTAATTTTTAAAAGGTAGTGAGGCCTGACTCCTCACAGATGGTGTGGAGAGAAGCCACCTCCCTCCGGCCTCCCTTTCCTGAGAGAATCTTGGTGGCTCTGCATCCCCAGTGGCCCTGGACATGCTCTCCTCTGCTGTCTGTCTGTCTGTCTCCCCTGGTTGGTGAGCTGGGCTCACAGTGAGCCAACCTGGACAAACATGCTGGGCCCCTTCCGGCCCCTCGAGAATCTCATCCTCCCCTGAGGGCGAACTGCTGTGCTCAGGGACGAGACAGAGCCGCCGGGGCCGGGGATCCCTGAGGAGGCCTCGCTGCGGGAGGGATGGGGCAGAGCAACTGCTTGTCTCTGTCACCTCTTCTCTCTGTCCTGTTCCCCATTAACCAAGAAGGACGAACCTCACACAGAGCTCACCCATGCCAGGAAGCTTTCTGGCATCTTCCATGTCCTCATGTATTTAATCTTCAAGCGCCCCACTGAGGCAGGTGCCAAGAATCTCCTGTTTTACATGTGGAGAAGCCAAGGCACAGAAAGGAAAGTGATTTGCCCAGATTCACCCACAGTCAAGGGCATGGGCACGCTTGCACCCCAGACAGCCTAGACCCATGCCGGGCTGTGAGAAGAGGGCTGGCAGCTCTGTGGGGCAGGCGGGCAGCAGACAGGCGGGCCTCTTCCCCAGCTGCCCCAGCACTCGGGTACCCCCAGAGGGGACGCTCAGAGTCAGGAGGCCGGCGAGCAGGGCCCAGAGGCACCTCCTGAGGCGCCCATTCATCTTGCCCCCGCTGTCTGTCAGGAACCCTGACTTGCCCTTCATGCAGTATCTGAGCCTGGGAGGGTCTCGCTCCAGAACGGGTGAGTGCGCTTCCCTGGGCCTCCTGTTGGACACTGGGAGGTGACGGTCATGGTTTCCTATCCCTTCCTCTAGCTCAGTTTGGCCCACTGGCCCAGCTGAGCCCCCAGGAGCGTCTGAGCCGGGAGACGGCCCTCCAGCAGAAGCAGGTGTCTCTGGAGGCGTGGCTGCAGCGCGAGGCACAGACGCTGCAGCAGTACCGCGTGGTGAGTGGGGTCCTGGCCTTCTCCTGGGCGTGGGTGCCATGAAGTCAGTCTCTGGGGACCTGAGGGAGGGCTGGGGCCCGGATGAGAGCAGAACCTGGGAGGGCAGGAGGCATATTTTTTTGGGAGCCATGCAAGGCAGAGCAGCTTGGGGAGAGGAAATGGCCTGGGCCCTGCTCTACCATTTCCCAGCGAGGCCCTGCAGTGTTCTCTGGGAGCCCAGAAGGGGCTGCTCTCCTCCCTTCCCTCAGGAGCTGGCCGAGAAGCACCAGAAGACCCTGCAGCTGCTGCGGAAGCAGCAGACCATTATCCTAGATGATGAGCTGATCCAGTGGAAGCGGCGGCAGCAGCTGGCCGGGAACGGCGGGCCCCCCGAGGGCAGCCTGGACGTGCTACAGTCCTGGTAATGGTGTGGGGCGGCCAGAGGGCAGGGCAGGAGGGGCTGGTGGGGACCCTGGCTGCTTCTGCCTCCTGTGCTGGCTCCTGCAGCAGGCCCCCTCCATCCTGGGACAGCTCTTGTTTCTCCAGGGGGCCTGGTTCCTGAATCAGACTTTGGTCCCCCATCCCGTGCACCTGCCCCAGGAAGGGGGCTGCTGTCCTGGGGGTGGGAGAGAGCTCGGGGGTGTGGGGTGATGCTCGGGCTGTTTGGGCCTAGGCAGGGTCGCCCCTCCTGTGTACATTTCTAATTCTGGGAGGCAGGGAGCTCTGCTCTTCCCATGGGTGGGAGGTGTGGTGAAAGCACAGAGCCTTCCTGCAGGAGGGGGAGCTGTGTCTTGGGGCCTGGCGTCTGTCTGAAGAAGTCATTGTCCTCCTGTTGGCCTTGGGGCTCCCGTGCAGGTGTGAGAAGTTGGCCGAGATCATCTGGCAGAACCGGCAGCAGATCCGCAGGGCTGAGCACCTCTGCCAGCAGCTGCCCATCCCTGGCCCAGTGGAGGAGATGCTGGCTGAGGCCAACGCCACCATCACGGACATCATCTCAGCCCTGGTGACCAGGTGACTGCTGCCTGTTGGCCATGCCCAGGAGCTTGGGGCAGCTCCAGACTGCGTGTGGGGGGCCGCAGGTGCCTTCCAGACCAGCAGATCCGCTTTGTGCCTCTCATCCCTCCCCACTCCATCTCCAGTTGCTGTGACTGCTGGGTGCCGCCCTTGCCCGGTTTCTCCTGTGGACACTGCAAGAGATGCCCTTGGGCCGCAGCCCATGCCAGCTGCTGTGTTATCTCACTCCCCTCTCCATCCTTTCCCTGGACTCTCATGGCTTCCCCAGGAACAGAGGCTGTGGCCGTGCTTTTCACCTCCTGAGCCCCGCGGGAGGCAGCCCCACCCCCACCACAGGAGGACTGAGAGCCCTTTCCCCTGTGCCAACCCCTCATCGTACGTCTGTCCCTGTGTCCCCTGCAGCACATTCATCATTGAGAAGCAGCCTCCTCAGGTCCTGAAGACCCAGACCAAGTTTGCAGCCACCGTGCGCCTGCTGGTGGGCGGGAAGCTGAACGTGCACATGAACCCGCCCCAGGTGAAGGCCACCATCATCAGTGAGCAGCAGGCCAAGTCTCTGCTCAAGAACGAGAACACGCGCAAGTAATTGTGCAGCTTCTTCTCATTCCCTGCTACTTGTCTCGTGTCCTGGCAACAGGAAGAAAAAGAATTCTGCCTCCTGTGTCAGATCCTTGTTTGCCCTTCTGGCCTCTTCTGGGCATCAGCAAAGGAATATAAGGAAGTTCTTGGGTCTGGCACAGTGGCTCACGCCTGTAATCCCAGCACTTTAGGAGGCTGAGGCAGACAGATCACCTGAGGTCAGGAGTTCAAGACCAGCCTGACCAACATGGTGAAACCCCATCTCTACTAAAAATACAAAAAATTAGTCGGGCATGGTGGTGGGCGCCTGTAATCCCAGCTACTTGAGAGACTGAGGCAGGAGAATCCCTTGAATCTGGGAGGCAGAGATTGCAGTGAGCCGAGATCACACCATTGTACTCCAGCCTGGGAAACAAGAGCAAAACTCCGTCTCAAAAAAAAAAAAAAAAAAGAAAGAAAAGAAAAGTTCTCCTAGGAACTGTTTTCTGTGAAGATAGTTTGATCTTGTTTCATTTTGTAGAGATACGTCCGAGAACCTTACATGTATATGTTATGTAGCTAACATTTCCTCTAAATGACGTACATTTTTAGCAAACTTCTCTATTTCCTGCTACCCCAAATTATATTATTTACTCCACATGTCCTGAGACCCTGGCATGGGTTTGGAGCTGGTCTCTCTCTGATTTGCAGTGATTACAGTGGCGAGATCTTGAACAACTGCTGTGTCATGGAGTACCACCAAGCCACAGGCACTCTTAGTGCCCACTTCAGGAATATGGTGAGGGTGGAAGAAGAGGAAGAATGAATTTTTCCCTGTTCTTTGAGGAGAACAACTTTCATCTGATGTTTCATCTTTGTATTTCTCCTTTGCAGTCCCTGAAACGAATTAAGAGATCAGACCGTCGTGGGGCAGAGTCAGTGACAGAAGAAAAATTTACAATCCTGTTTGAATCCCAGTTCAGTGTTGGTGGAAATGAGCTGGTTTTTCAAGTCAAGGTAAAGCCTTCCCTAAGCTCTGGGTGTGCATGTGTGTGTATGTGGTGTACTTTATGTTACAAAATAATTTTTTTTATCACATAGCATCTTCTTTTTGACTATTGGTCAACTGAAAACAGACCGACCTCACCCTGAGAACTGTATCACTTAGATTCTCTTAAGATATGAACAAAGCCTGAGCACAGTGGCTCATGCCTGTAATCCCAGCACTTTGGAAGGCTGAGGCAGGCAGGTCACTTGAGGTCAGGAGTTCAAGACCAGCCTGGCTAACACAGTGAAACCCCATCTCTACTAAAAAGTACAAAAATTAGCCAGGCTTGGTGGCACATGCCTGTAATCCCAGCTACTCAGGAGAATCACTTGAACCTGGGAGGCTGAGGTTGCAATGAACCGAGATTGTGCCACTGCACTCCAGCCTGGGCAAAAGAGTAAGACCCTGTCTTTAAAAAAAAAAAAAAAAAAAGACAGGAACAAACAAGGCCCAGTGCAGTGGCTCACATCTGTAATCCTAACACTTTGGGAGGCCAAGGCAGGAGTTTTGCTTGAGTTCAGGAATTCCAGACCAGCCTGGGCAACATAGTGAGACCCCATCTCGACAAAAATAAATAAATAAATAAATAAATAAATAAATAAATAAATAAAATAAAAAATAGGCCAGGCATGGTGGCTCAAACCTGTAATCCCAGCACTTTGGGAGGCTGAAGCGGGTGGATCACGAGGTCAGGGGTTTGAGACCAGCCTGGCCAACATGGTGAAACCCCGTCTCTACAAAAAATACAAAAATAGCTGGGTGTGGTGGTGTGTGCCTGTAATCCTAACTACTGTGGAGGCTGAGGCAGGAGAATCACTTGAACCTGGGAAGCGGAGGTTGCAGTGAGCCTAGACTGCGCCATTGCACTCCAACCTGGGTGACAGAGCAAGACTCCGTCTCAAAAAAATAAAAATAAAAAATAAAACATGAACAAACAATAATGAACTGAACTAGCTGGAGAGATAGACTACAAAATGGATTATGAGAAGCATTACTCGGGATGAATTTGAGTAAAGATTGTGGTAAGTTTTAAATTTGTTATTTGTATTTTTTCCCAGAAATGTCTCCAATAGTCTCTTTTCTCTCTCCTGTTCTCCATATAACTTTGAGAAACTTTATCCTTCAGAAATATCTAAGCAACATTGCTTGTAAAATATTTAAAATTTCTAAGATTGTGCCAGTGTGAAAAGTCATATTATTCCTGGGGCCATTTAGATTCTGTGTGTGAGAGGAACATTAACTGAAACTTGGAAAATAAAAGCGTTGTGATAATAAGAAAAAAAAAAGCAGGGAAGGAGAAGAACTTGAGGCTCGTGGGCGCTCAGCCTTCTCTTGTGTCTTTTTAGACCCTGTCCCTGCCAGTGGTGGTGATCGTTCATGGCAGCCAAGACAACAATGCGACGGCCACCGTTCTCTGGGACAATGCTTTTGCAGAGCCTGTGAGTGGATTCCTCGGGCATGTGGGTCCCAAAATCAATGCCAGTGTCATGAATCTCATTCACGTATTATCCCTTTAAAAAGCATAGGAAAAGGCCGGGCACAGTGACTCACACCTGTAATCCCAGCACTTTGGGAGGCCGAGGTGGGTGGATCACCTGAGATCAGGAGTTCGAGACCAGCCTGGCCGATATGGCAAAACCCTATTTCTATTAAAAAATACCAAAAAATTAGCTGGGCGTCATGGCACACACCTGTAATCCCAGCCACTTGAGAGGCTGAGGCACAAGAATCACTTGAACCCGAGCAGCAGAGATTTCAGTGAACCAAGATCACACCACTGCACTCCAGCCTGGGTGACAGAGCAAGACTCCATCTCAATTAAACAACCAAAAAAAAAAAAAAAAAAAAAAGGATAGGAAAAAAGACGCTGTTTTCTTTAGTGGGAGGCAGAATAGAAAGAATGTGGAAAGTGGAAAGAACATGGGCTTGACGTCGGGCCAGGGTTTGAACTGAGACTCCACCATTTCCTCACTCCATGAACACATGGGCAGTTCACTTTACCTCTCTGAGCCTGAGCTTCCAGCAGGTGTCTGCAGCACAGGGATACTCTTGCTCCACAGCATTGTTAGGAAGATTAAATTAGATAACATAGAAAATGCTTGCCACACAGTCAGTACCCAGTCAATATTATTTTGAATCCTTGGGTGAAACTATGAATGGGATTTGGGACTCCCAGGTTCACTCCAGAGGTTAGATCTCTCGAGAGGCTTACTTTAGCATAGAAGTTGCTTCATATCCTCTTCCTTTCAATAAATGAAGATGCTATTAAATGTCTTTTCCAAATTTTAGTTTCTGTGATTCATTCCAGGTCTCATGACGAATGAGATGCTTTGTATCAAGGAAGATATAATTTGGTGGATTTATGCCCCCAAATGTTATCTGAATCCCGCTAGCCTGCTGCTCGATGAGCGTTTTAAAGATCTCATAGGCTGGGTGCAGTGGCTCACGCCTGTAATCCTAGCACTCCAGGAGGCCAAGGCAGGCAGATCCCTTGAGCTCCACACTAGCCTAGACAACATGGCAAAATCTGGTCTCTACAAAAAATACCAAAAAATTACCCGGGCATGGTACACCAGCCTGTAGTCCCAGCTACTTGGGGGGCTGAGGCCAGGAGGATCGCTTGAGCCCAGGAGGTCTAGGCTGCAGTGAGCCAAGATTGCGCCTCTGTACTCTAGCCTGGGTGACAAAGCAACACCCTGTCTCAAAGAAAAAAAAATTTTTGTTACATGTTTCCAGTAGAGATTAGCCCATAAAAGCATGATAAAAGGGTTATCATTTGGGACATAAGAGTATGTCCTTCTCTAAGTATATCCAACAAACCTTGATATGTTTTGTTTTGTGACCGTTAGAATATAGGATTTGACTGTTAGTTCAGCAGCTCGTTTACAAAACAGCATGGATAGCATGGGGTACCTTCCAGTTGTGTGTAAAGAAGGTGAAATGGAACCTTCTGGCTCATGTGGAGAGGCTTAACGTTTCCAACAGTCCTCTTTAGAGAAAAAGTATTTTACTGCAAAGGTGAGATTTTTAAAAGATATTCTACCATGCTTCACTTACAGACTCTGAATTAGAAGCTCCTGTTTGAAACTGTCTGCCTCTTGTCCTGATAAGCCTACTGGATGAGATTGTTACATCTCTCATTTCCTTCCCTGCCTGTCCACAGATCTCACTCTCTGTACCTTTGGCCTCTCCTGCACCATGTAATTACTGAAGTATCCTGTCTAAATAAATAAACATTTTTAACATTCTCAGCTATGTTAATGACTGCTTACATCTTATGCTATTTTTTTTTTTTAATTTTTTGAGACGGAGTCTTGCTCTGTCACCCAGGCTGGAGTACAGTGGCATTATCTCAGCTCACTGCAGCTTCTGCCTTCTGGGTTCAAACGACTCTCCTGCCTCGGCCTCCTGAGAAGCTGGGATTACAGGTGCATGCCACCACGCCCAGTTAGTTTTATGTTTTCAGTAGAGCCCAGGTCTCACCATGTTGGCCAGGCTGGTCTTGAATTCTTGACCTCAAGTGATCCACCCACCTCAGTCTCTCAAAGTGCCGGGATTACAGGCGTGAGCCACTGCACCCAGCTGACCTTGTGTTATGTTAAAATAAAGACTTGCAGCTGGGCACGGTGGCTCACACCTGTAATCCCAGCACTTTGGGAGGCCAAGGCGGGTGGATCATTTGAGGTCAGGAATTCGAGACTAGCTTGGCCAACATGGTGAGACTCTCATCTCTACTAAAAATACAAAAATTATCTGGGCATGGTGATGCGTGCCTGTAATCTCACCTACTCGGGAGGCTGAGGCAGGAGAATCGCTTGAACCCGGGAGGCAGAGGTTGTAGTGACCCGAGATGGTGCCACTGCACTCCAGCCTGGGCAACACAGTGAGACTCCATCTCAAAAAACTAAAAAATAAAAAATAAAGACTTGTGGCCAGGCACAGTGATTTATGCCTGCAATCCCAGCAGTTTGGGAGGCCAAGGCAAGTGGATCTCTTGAACCCAGGAATTCGAGGCCAGCCTTGTCAACATGGCAAAACCCTGTCTCTACAAAAAACACAAAAATTAGCCAGGCATGGTGGTACACGCCTGTAGTCCCAGCTGTTGGGGAGGCTGAAGTAGGAAAATTGCTTGAGCCGAGGAGGCAGAGGTTGCAATGAGCCAAGATTGGGCCACTGCACTCCAGCCTGGATGACAGAGCGAGATCTTACCTAAAAAATAAAATAAAATACTTGTGGAAATTGATTCCTCAGATGTATTTGCCTATGTGTCCTATGGGTCAAATAACATAAGAACATTGCATCATTGTTTGTTAATAGCTAAAGATGAGGCTATAACACTGATGCCCATCTATGGGGGTCTGGTGAAATTTCTTTATGTGCTGATATGAGGTCTCCCAGATAGAGGATTAAGTGAAAAGAGGAAAATGCAGAACATGTGGATTTTGTGCTACCATTTATGAAGAAAAGGAAAAAGTGTATGTCATTGCTGGCATGCATAGAATATCTTTGGTGGGATACACAAGAAACTGTGTTAGCTGCCTTTAAAGAAAAGAACTGGGTTGCTGGGGGACAGGGATAGGGAGTGACTTCACTGTATAGCCATCTATGCTTTTTGAATTTTAAATAATGTGAAAATGACCTATTGAAAAAAAGGTTTATAACAAAATAAAATGGAATACTATGGTCGAACGGGTTGAAAAGCAGTTTATTAAAAGTTAATGTTCTAACCTATTTCTCAATAAATCCATCCAACTCAAAATTTCCACTCTTCCATACCAAGTTGTTTTACTCTGAGCTAGAGTTCTTGGCAGAAGGAGTTGAGGGCAAGGATTCCGCTTGTGTACACACATGCCAACATGTGTACACACATACGCACATACTCTCTCTGTTTGTACCTAGAGAACCAGTCTTTCAGATTTCTAAATTCCCAAGGTGTTTACAATCTAAAAGCCAGACCTTGGTTATGTTTTGGTTTGTGGCTGTTAGAACAAAGGATTTGACTGTTAGTTCAGCAGCTCATTTACAAAACAACATGGATAGCACGGGTTACCTTCTAGTTGTGTGTAAAGAAGGTGAAAGGGAACCTTCTGAATTTCACAGAACTATGTACCCCGGCAGAGTCCGAATTTATCCTCAGGCCCTGCAAGACAAAAGTTTGTAGCCACTCCCAGCCATCAGTGTTTTTCTTTTGTGGCTTGAGGGAATAAATCATGCAACTGTTTTCTCATCAGATCCTGGCCTCTCTCCCTCTCAGGGCAGGGTGCCATTTGCCGTGCCTGACAAAGTGCTGTGGCCACAGCTGTGTGAGGCGCTCAACATGAAATTCAAGGCCGAAGTGCAGAGCAACCGGGGCCTGACCAAGGAGAACCTTGTGTTCCTGGCGCAGAAACTGTTCAACAACAGCAGCAGCCACCTGGAGGACTACAGCGGCCTGTCCGTGTCCTGGTCCCAGTTCAACAGGGTGAGGGACCCGGCCACCAGCAGCTGTTAGATCTGTCCCTCCCAACATTCTCAGGAGTCTCCCTGCCCTGGGCCCTTATTCTTCATGTCTGTAATAAAATGTACCAAAAGTAATAGAAGCTTCTGACTAGATGGACAACTTGAGAGTTACCCAGGTCACGTGTAGAAAACGTCTACAGTTAATGCATTTTCTTCCTTTGTAAAAGAAATAGAGCAAAGCAGACGTTAACATAGCTCATGAGAAGCAAAGCTTTTGAGGGGATGCGAACTCCAGCCCTCTCTCCCCTTCACTCTCTTGTGTTCCCTGTGTATAATGCCAGATCAGGCTCCTATGGGACCCTCAACCCACGCAAAGGGATGCTGATGAAAGAAACTTCTCCTCTAGCATCTGCTAATTCAGATGTCACTTTGATTTTATTTTTTTTTATTTATTTATTTTTGAGACAGAGTTTCACTCTTGTTGCCCAGGCTGGACTGCAATGGCACAATCTCGGCTCACCACAGCCTCCACCTCCTGGGTTCAAGTGATTCTCCTGCCTCAGCCTCCCAAGTAGCTGGGATTACAGGCATGCGCCACCACACACGACTAATTTTGTATTTTTAGTAGAGACGGGGTTTCTCCATGTTGGTCACGCTGGTCTCGAACTCCCGACTTCAGGTGATCTGCCTGCCTCAGCCTCCCAAAGTGCTGGGATTACAGGCATGAGCCACTGCACCCACCCTATTTATTTTTGTTTATTTATTTATTTTTGAGATGGTGTCTCGCTCTGTCACAAGGAGTGCAGTGGTGCGGTCTCGGCTCACTGCAACTTCCGTCTCCCAGATTCAAGCAATTCTGCCTCAGCCTCCTGAGTAGCTGGGATTACAAGCACCCGCCACCATGTCCAGCTAATTTTTGTGTTTTTAGTAGAGACAGGGTTTCACTATGTTGGCCAGGCTGGTCTCAAACTCCTGACCTCAAGTGATCTGCCTACCTCGGCCTCCCAAAGTGCTGGGATTACATGCGTGAGCCACCACGCCCAGCGTCACTTTGATTTTAATTTAACTTTTATTTCTTTTCCTGCCCCCCACCACCCCCAAGGTATTTTAAATGTCCTTAATTTGGAGCCTAACAATGTGCATTTCTCAGAAGCTCCCAGGTGACACTGATGCTGCTGGTCACAGACCACACATCAAAACTAGCAAGGGATGGGTCAGCCCAGCCCCAGGTGAAAGTGTCTGTAGCAGGACCCCACTGGGTGCTGGTAACTGCAGTGTGGTATTTTCCCCTTCTTTTTTTTCTTTTTTTTTTGAGGCGGAGTCTCGCTCTGTCGCCCAGGCTGGAGTGCAGTGGCGCGATCTCGGCTCACTGCAAGCTCTGCCTCCTGGGTTCACGCCATTCTCCTGCCTCAGCCTCCTGAGTAGCTGGGACTACAGGCGCCACCACCACGCCCAGATAATTTTTTGTATTTTTAGTAGAGACGGGGTTTCACCATGTTAGCCAGGATGGGCTCGATCTCCTGACCTCGTGATCCACCCGCCTCGGCCTCGCAAAGTGCTGGGATTCCAGGCGTGAGCCACCGCGCCCGGCCTATTTTCCCCTTCTTACCTCTTTTCTTCTCCATGGGGCCATTAGGTAAAACTCAGGTAGGTGGGGATGTTTGTACACCTCTGACAAGGGTAGATGTTTGTTTCTCATTTAACTTTTCTTTTTTTTTTTTTTTTTTTGAGACGGAGTCTCGCTCTGTCGCCCAGGCTGGAGTGCAGTGGCGCAGTCTCGGCTCACTGCAAGCTCCGCCTCCCGGGTTCACGCCATTCTCCTACCTCAGCCTCCCGAGTAGCTGGGACTACAGGCGCCCGCCACTGCGCCCGGCTAATTTTTTTCTATTTTTTAGTAGAGACGGGGTTTCACCATGGTCTCGATCTCCTGACCTTGTGATCCGCCCGCCTCGGCCTCCCAAAGTGCTGGGATTACAGGCGTGAGCCACCGCGCCCGGCCTTCATTTAACTTTTCCAATTAAATATGTGTATAATATTCCAAGTGTTACTCTTATTTTCTTGTGTTTACTGTTGTATCTCCAACCAGGAGAATTTACCAGGACGGAATTACACTTTCTGGCAGTGGTTTGACGGTGTGATGGAAGTGTTAAAAAAACATCTCAAACCTCATTGGAATGATGGGTGAGAATCATTATTTCTTAAGGCACCAACAGAGTCTGAAAGTCTTCTTTCTGGCATCATAAGTCACACTCTGCTTCTGTCCTTCGTCCTTGGTGATCCAGGGCCATTTTGGGGTTTGTAAACAAGCAACAGGCCCATGACCTACTCATTAACAAGCCAGATGGGACCTTCCTGCTGAGATTCAGTGACTCAGAAATTGGCGGCATCACCATTGCTTGGAAGTTTGATTCTCGTGAGTGCCCCTCCCTTATGTCCAAAGTTTGCTGCTTTTGTTACAAAATTATTTTAACAAATAATTTAGTGGGTACTTACTATTTGTTGGGGTCAGTACTAATTATGGGAAACACAAATGTATGGCCATAACATACTTTTAATAAGGCAGCCTATGAAAAATACTAATATGGGAAACACAGTTACTAATTTGGTTATACATGAAAGTATATGGCAACATGGTTATACATGAAAGTTAAACCATGACATGGCTACCTATGATACAAGAGTCTGTGCAGAATCTCAGTTGCTTTCCTCTTAAAATGTTTGCCTTATTGTATTACTCTGCATAAAGCTTATTTCAGTGAAGAATTACTTTGATGATTTGAAGTTCTTACAGTAGTAAAAATATTCCTTTTAACATACGGATATTGCCATCAATCATTCTACCCAAGATGTTAGTTCTTTTCTTTTTTTGAAACAGGGTCTCACTCTTTTGCCTGGGCGGGAGTGCAGCGGCACAAACATGGCTCACTGCAGCCTCAACCTCCTGGCCTCAAGCAATCCTCCTGCCTCAGCCTCCTGATTAGCTGGGACCATACACATGCACCACCACACCCATCTAATTTTTAAATTGTTTGTATGTTGCCCAGGCTGGTCTCGAACTCCTGGGCTCAAACAATCCTCTGCTTCAGCCTCCCAAAGTATTGGGATTACGGGCTTGAGCCGCTGCACCTGGGCATCAGGAATGTTAGTTCTCACCTCTGACCCTCACAATAAGGGTAGCTTGCTAGTTCGTTTTCTGTGAATTAAAGTTTTTTTTTTTTTTTTTTTTTTTTTTGAGACGGAGTCTTGCTCTGTAGCCCGGGCTGGAGTGCAGTGGCCGGATCTCAGCTCACTGCAAGCTCCGCCTCCCGGGTTCACGCCATTCTCCTGCCTCAGCCTCCCGAGTAGCTGGGACTACAGGCGCCCGCCACCTCGCCCGGCTAGTTTTTTTTTGTATTTTTAGTAGAGATGGGGTTTCACCGTGTTAGCCAGGATGGTCTCGATCTCCTGACCTCGTGATCCGCCCGTCTCGGCCTCCCTAAGTGCTGGGATTACAGGCTTGAGCCACCGCGCCCGGCCGTGAATTAAAGTTTTTAATAACTTTTGGCTGGGTGTGGTGGCTCATGCCTGTAATCCCAGCACTTTGGGAACCTCAGGCGGGAGGATCTCTTGAGGCCACGAGTTTAAGACCAGCCTGGACAACATAGCAAGCCCCTGTCTCTAAGTAAATAAATAAATAAGTTAATTAACTGGGCGTGGTGGTGCTCATGGTGTGCGCCTATAGTCCCAACTACTCTGGAGGGTGAGGCGAGATGGTCACTTGACCCCAGGAATTCAAGGTTACAGTGAGTCATGATCACATTACTGTACTCCAGCCTGGGCAACAGAGTAAGACCCTGTCTCTTAAACAAACAAACAAAAAGGCTGGGCATGGTGGCTCACGCCTGTAATCCCAGCACTTTGGGAGGCCAGGACGGGCGGATCATGAGGTCAGGAGATTGAGACCATCCTGGCTAACACGGTGAAACCCCGTCTCTACTAAAAATACAAAAAAATTAGCCGGGTGTGGTGGTGGGCACCTGTAGTCCCAGCTACCTGGGAAGCTGAGGCAGGAGAATGGCATGAACCCAGAAGGCAGAGCTTGCAGTGAGCCGAAATGGCACCACTGCACTCCAGCCTGGGCAACAGAGCGAGACTAAATCTCAAAAAAAAAAAAAAAAAATCACTTTTAATAGCTCTTATGCTTTCTCTGGTTGTGGGCATGCTTCCTAGCTCTTACATATCTTTGTATAGGGAATCAGGGATCGGGGGTCAGTAAGAACTTTTTCTTCTACTGAGGACCGGAATACTGTTTGAACTTGAAACGTCTGAGATTATTGGATCTCTTGGGAAGTGATTGGTGTATTACCTGCTTATCTACCCATGGCTTTTATTTTTATTTTTTGAGATGGAGTCCCTGTCACCCAGGTTGGAGTGTAGTGTCATGATCTCAGCTCACTGCAATCTCCACCTCCCAGCCTCAAGCCATCCTCCCGCCTCAGCATAGTACCTGGGACTACGGATGAGCGCCACCACAATTGGCTGATTTTTGTATTTTTAGTAGAGATGGGGTTTCATCATGTTGGCCAGGCTGGTCTCAAACTCCTAACCTCAGGTGATCCACCTGTCTAGGCCTCCAAAAGTGTGAGATTACAGGTGTGAGCCACCATGCCTGGCCCCTACCCATGGCTTTTAAAACTATTTCAGGCCGGGCCAACATAGTGAAACTCCATCTCTACTAAAAATACAAAATTAGCTGGGTGTGGTGGCACGTGCCTGTAATCCCAACTACTTGGGAGGCTGAGGCAGGAGAATTGCTTGAACCAGGCAGTCGAAGGTTGCAGTGAGCCAAGATCACACCACTGCACTCCAGCCTGGTAACAGAGCAAGACTCCATCTCAAAATAAGTAAATAAATAAATGAATAAAAATAGTTCATCTGTAACCCATGGTTATTTTTAAATGGAGATTTCTATTGGAGCCATTATAATGGCAAGTTTGAATTTATAGTATGTTTGGGTTTTAAGATTTCCTATTCAGAAATCATGTTTAGAATGTGATTGTTCTGTTTATTGATCTAGAGGAAAGAATGTTTTGGAATCTGATGCCTTTTACCACCAGAGACTTCTCCATTCGGTCCCTAGCTGACCGCTTGGGAGACTTGAATTACCTTATCTACGTGTTTCCTGATCGGCCGAAAGATGAAGTATACTCCAAATACTACACACCAGTTCCCTGCGAGTCTGCTACTGGTAACAGTGTTCGCATTCTGATTTGATTTTGTGTGTATGTGTGCGTGCCTGTGTGCATGTGTTATCTCTCTTGCATGAAAACCCACACAGTTACCATTCAGTGAGAGCAGTTTGAGCATTTTCCAGGGCAGATGTAAACCCTAGGCTGGATTCTTCAGTCGTACAGAAAACACATCTGCCACTAATCCCAAATATCAAATTGAAGAAAACATTCTTTTTAATACAAGCTTAGATCAAACAAAATTAGAGAGGTAAAATTTTGTTTTTCATGCCAGAGGTAGTTTTATTGCTTTCTGAGTTTAGAAGTATTACATATTTATTATAAAATTTTCAGAAGACGCATAAAGGCATGAAAAAGAAAACAGGCCGGGTACGGTGGGTCATGCCTGTAATCCCAGCACTTTGGGAGACCAAGGCAGGCGGATCATTTGAGGTCAGGAGTTCCAGACCAGCCTGGCCAACATGGTGAAACCCCATCTCTACAACAAATACAAAGATTAGGTGTGGTGGCGGGTACCTGTAATCGCAGCTACTCGGTAGGCTGAGGCATGAGAATCACTTGAACCTGGGACGTGGAGATCGCAGTGAGCTGAGACTGTGCCACTGCACTCCAGCCTGGACAATAGAGTGAGACTCAGGATCCAAAAAAAAAAAAAAGAAAGTAAGTTGGGCGTGGCGGTTCACTCCTATAATCCCAGCACTTTGGGCGGCTGAACCCAGGAGGTGGAGGTTACAGTGAGCTGAGATCGTGCTGTTGCACTCCAGCCTAGGCGACAAGAGTGAAACTCCATCTCAAAAACAAAAACAAAAAAACAGATACCACACAACATCTCTCATCTAGAGATTAACCTCTATGGATGATTTAGTGACTATTCTTGCACTCTCTAAACAGGTATGTATTATACATTGCATCACCTGATGTTTGAAGTTCCTGTTTGGAGGTTAAATCTAGCAGGAGAATGAAGACCATAAACAAGGAAACATATATTCAGGCCAGGCACAGTGGCTCATGCCTGTAATCCCAGCCTTTTGGGAGGCCGAGGCAGGTAGATCACCCAAGGTCAGGAGTTTGAAACCAGCCTGGCCAATGTGGTGAAACCCCATCTCTACTAAAAATATGAAAAGTAGCTGGGTGTGGTGGCAGGTGCCTGTAATTCCAGCTAATTGGGAGGCTGAGGCAGGAGAATCGCTTGAACCAGGGAGGGGGAGGTTGCAGTGAGCTGAGATTGTGCCACTGCACTCCAGCTTGGGCAACAGAGTGAGACTCCGTCTCAAAAACAAACAAACAAAACACAAATATATTCATTTAGTGATGGGCGCTCTGAAGACAAAGCAAGGTAGAGGCATAGAGAAGTGGCAGGGAGGAGAATGGAGGTGTTATTTTACTAGAGTGGTCAAAGGGGGTTTCTCTGAGAACATGTTTTTTTTGTTTTTGTTTTTGTTTTTGAGACAGGGTCTCACTTTGTTGCCCAGGCTGGAGTACATTGCTCACTGCAGTCTCCAACTGCTAGGCTCAAGGGATCCCCCCACCTGAGCCTCCCACATAGTTGGGACTACAGGCATGCACCACCAATCCTGGTTAATTATTTTATTTTTATAGATCTGGGGTCTTGCTATGTTTCCCAGACTGGTCTCAAATTCCTGGGCTCAAGCAGTGCTCCTTCCTCAGTCCCCCAAGTTTCTGGGATTATAGGCGTGAGTCTGTACCCAGCCAGGATGTGATATTTGAATAGACATAAATGAAGTAAGGAAGCTAGCCATACAAAGATCTAGAGAAAAAACATTCTATGCCAAGAGAACAAGTACAAAAATCCTGGGTTGAGAATGGGCATGTCTGGAAAGCAGGGAAGATAAGTGGTAAGAGCTGAGGTCAGAGCACTCCAGCCTTGGAGTTCAGGGTAAAAGGTTGGGGTTTGGACCATACTATATATAATTTTTTGTGACTTTTTATTTTTTTCACTTGGAAATATATCCTAGGTAGCTGGGCATGGTGGCTCACGCCTGTAATCCTAGCACTTTGGGAGGCCGAGGCAGGCAGATCACTTGAGGTCAGGAGTTCGAGACCAGCCTGACCAACATGGTGAAACCTCGTCTCTACTAAAAAAAATACAAAAATTAGCTGGGTGTGGTGGCAGACACCAGTAATCCCACTACTCAGGAGGCTGAGGCAAGAGAATCGCTTGAACCCGGGAGGCGGAGGTTGCGGTGAGCCGAGATCACGCCACTGCACTCCAGCCTGGGAACAGAGCAAGACTGCCGCAAAAAAATATATATATCCTGTGCAGAGTTGCAGCTCAGTAAATGTAATCTTCCAACATCATTTTGATGATTGCCTACAGTCCCATTGTATTATGGTGAGTTACATGTTCGTTATTTAAGATGCTTATAATTTGGGCCTGGGCACAGTGTCTCAAGCCTGTAATTCCAGCACTTTAGTAGGCCAAGGAAGGAGGATTGCTTGAGCCTAGGAGTTTGAGACCAGCCTGGGCAACATAGTGAGACTCCATATCTACAAAAATGAAAGTGAGCTGCGCTTGGTGGCACATGCCTGTAGTCCCAGCTACTCAGAAGGCAGAGGCTGAAGGATTGGTTGAGCCCAGGAATTAGAGGCTGCAGTGAGCTATGATTGTGCCATTGCACTGTAGCATATGTGACAGAGTAAGATCCTGTTTCAGAAAAAAAAAGTCCTATTTCTGGCAGCATTTCTTTGGTTTTTAGCTTCTTAGCCAATCTATAAAATTCTCTATACACTATAAAGCACAAAAAAACATGAGGTATTATGAAAAGGTCGCTCCTGACACTGGAAGCCCTGGAAGAAGAAGATTAGGGTAACAAGCAATTGGTGAACCCTGCAGCATTTCACCCTCTTGGGCTACTTAAATGACAAGCTCTTTGTCCTGTAATCATAGTGGGATCGTCCTTGCCTAGTATAATTAACATTGTACTGATTCCTGTATTCACATACCCAGAAACAAGGCTTCATTCTCCCATGTCAGATATCACATTCTTACTACCTGCTTACCTGGATTTCCATAGTCAGCCTTCTGAAAAGGTAACTGGTCGACCAGATCATGTGCAGGTTTATCTGCTCATCTGCCACATCCCAGTGGGGATTCTGTGGGAAGCAAAGGACACATCGCATTCTTGGCACCAACATCACTCACTGGGACTAGTGACATCAAAGTACCCCAAATGCGGAAGCACCAGGCGTGAAGAAGCGTGCACGTGCTGGGAAAAGTAGCCTTCCCTTCCCTGAAAGACTAGACACTCAGAGTTAGAGGAACCTCAGACCAGGTCAGATCAGTGGCTCTCCAGTGCCTAGGCCTTTCCATAGGATCCCTGACCAGTGTGTATGCACCTTCTGCTTGAAAACCTCCAATGATGGTCAGGCACCATGGCTCACACCTGTAATCCCAGCACTTTGGGAGGCCAAAACGGTGGATCACTTGAGGTCAGGGGTTTGAGACCTGACCAACATGAAGAAACCCCATCTCTACCAAAAATACAAAAATTAGCGGGGCTTGGTGTCACGCACCTGTAATCCCAGCCACTCGGGAGACTGAGGCACGAGAATCGCTTGAACCCAGGAGGTGGAGGTTGCAGTGAGCTGAGATCGCACCACTGCACTCCAGCGTGGGCAACAGAGCGAGACTCTGTCAAAAAAGAAAAAAAAGAAAACCTCCTGTGACAAGGAAATCAGCCCTTCCTAAAATAAATCATTTCTTTTCTGGGCAGTTCTACTTAGAACATTCTTCCCTACATGTCTGAACATTTGTCCTCTTAGGACCTGCCCCTCCTGGTCCTGATTTTATCCCCTGGGTCAGGTAGAGCAAATCCTTTCTCTCTGCTGCATCTTGGACTTTAAGCTTTTCAAGGTATTTTTTTTTTAATTAGTACGCAATTATTGCTTGACTTAGATTTGTATTGAAGTACATAGTTTCCGTGGTTTGAAGAATTTATTGAAACATCCAAGCCAATTTGGAAGATATCTTGAATTTCAGTTTTAGTGCTGATCTTCTCCTTTACCAGGTCTTCCTAACAGATTGAAATATTAAATGCTTGGCCAAGTGCAGTGGCTCATGCCTGTAATCCCAGCACTTTGCGGGGCCAAGGTGGGCAGATCACTTGAGGTCAGGAGTTAGAAAACAGCCTGGGCAACATGGTGGAACCCCGTCTCTACTGAAAATACAAATATTAGCCAAAGTGTGGTGGTGCATCTGTAATCCAGCTACTCAGGAGGCTGAGGCATGAGAATCATTTGAACCTGGGAGGCAGAGGCTGCAGTGAACCGAGATTGCACCACTGTACTCCAGCCTGGATGACAGAGTGAGACTGTTTCAAAAAACAAAACAAAAAAGAAATATTAAGGGCTTGTGTCATATCCTTAGATAAGTTAGGTGGTTGTGTTCTGTCCTAAGAAAAGATGTGATTCATAAGGAAGATCACATTTTTATTTCACTTGAGCACTTTGAGCACTTTGGTTCTCCCCTTGGCAGCTAAAGCCGTTGATGGATACGTGAAGCCACAGATCAAGCAAGTGGTCCCTGAGTAAGTGGCCAGGTGGCTCTGGCCCTCCTTCTGCCTCTTTCCTCCTTCCCCAGACCCTGCCTCCCACCCTGATCCTGGGCCCAGCTTTCTGCTCCCCCAGGAAACCTGTCTCAGTCCTGGGGAGGGACCTGGGCTTGGTCACGCTGTGCCAGTACCCGAGTGCCCACTCCTGTAGCTGGAGCTCCAGGGCCAAGTGGGCACTTTGTCCTTCTACACCCCGAGAAAGAAAAACATGCCCCTCGGTCCCCTCCCCGTCAGCTGCCCTGGCCTCCCTGGCGGCTGAAGCTGTTCTCTTCCTTCTGCAGGTTTGTGAACGCATCTGCAGATGCCGGGAGCGGCAGCGCCACGTACATGGACCAGGCCCCCTCCCCAGCTGTGTGCCCCCAGGCTCACTATAACATGTACCCACAGAAGTAGGTGGCGTTCTCATGGGGGTCCACAGGGGAGGAACTGGGGGCTTGGCCCCAGGCTGGACCCCTGGAGGGCTGGTGGGCAGAGGCATCCAGAGCTCCTCTAGATCTGAGACCAGGCAGCCCTGGCCTGGGCTCTGGCCTTTGGGAGGGAGAGATTTGACCAGAAGTGATTGGTGGTTTAGAGTCGGGTTGGGCAAATGTCATCTGTTCCCCTCTCTCAAAATGGAGATTTTTCTTACTCTAAGGACTGAGTGGAGTTGTGCTGTGTCTGGACAGCCGTTGTGAGAGGTAACTGGGGAGGGCATTTCAGTCTGAGTTGCTGTGTAGCCAGCTGTTCGAATGGTCATTCTTTTCCCATGAAGCCCCAGGCTGAGGGCATAGGCTGGCTCAGACTGCTCCCCTGGTGGCCTGTGGGGCTTGGGGTGGTCTCTCACAGCCTTTCCCCCTCCCTTCATCCCTCTTTCCCTCCCAAGCCCTGATTCAGTCCTTGACACCGATGGGGACTTCGATCTGGAGGACACAATGGACGTGGCACGGCGTGTGGAGGAGCTCCTGGGCCGGCCAATGGACAGTCAGTGGATCCCACACGCACAGTCGTGACCCCGTGACCTCTCCGTCTTCAGCTTCTTCATCCTCACCAGAGGAATCACTCTTGTGGATGTTTTAATTCCATGAATCGCTTCTCTTTGGAAACAATACTCATAATGTGAAGTGTTCATACTAGTTGTGACCTTAGTGTTTCTGTGCATGGTGGCACCAGCAAAGGGAGTGTGAGAGTGTGTGTGTGTGTGTGTGTTTGTGTGTGTGCGTGTGTGTGTGTGTTTGCACATTATGGTGTTTCTCCCTCTCACTGTCCAAGAGTTTAGTTGTAGCAAAGAGGCCACAGACAGAGGCTGTGGTGGTTTTTACTTTGTGCAAAAAGGCAGTGAGTTTCGTGAAGCCCGGAAGTTGGCCATGTGTCTTAAGAGTGGCTGGACTTTGACATGTGGTTGTTTGAGTAAGAGACGGACAAAGGGAGGAGAAAGCACGTGTGCTCCAGTGAGTCTTTGTCACTCTGTCTGCCAAGCAATTGATATATAACCGTGATTGTCTCTGCTTTTCTTCTGAAATGTAGATAACTGCTTTTTGACAAAGAGAGCCTTCCCTCTCCCCTACCCCTGTGTTCTTGGGTAGGAATGGGAAAAGGGGCAACCTACAAAGATTGTTGGGGCAAGGGAAGTCACAGGCTTTCGGATGGGTGGTGGCTTTTCACATAACACTTAGCTCATCTTAATATTCTCTCTTTGTCCTTTCTCCCCTCCTGCCTGCCCGCACCCTGGAATTGCCACTCAGTTCCTCTGGGCGTGCACACATGTTTGGAGAAATAGAGGAGAGAAAAGAGGGCCATGTAACTGAGAGCTTACAGTGCCAACGCCCTTTGTGTTCTGGCCAGAGTGGAGCGCACAGCCCTGACTCCTGGGCGCTGAGACTGTTGCCTGGTTACCCAGGAAGGTGCTGTTCCGGCTGCCCAGCCTTTCTCTGAGCCAGCGGATGCACAGTCGGAGGTGTTCTTCAGGCTTATTAATAATGCTTTTTGCAAATGTTGAATCATGTTTCTGTTTCTAAGTTGGATCTTTTTTGTTTTCCCCTTCCCACCCTAATTTGACATCAAAATTCTCTCTTGTGCATTGGGCCCTGGGTCATTCGAACCCAGGTCACCTCATTCCCATTCTCTGTTCACACCTGATGTCTTGAAGAGTAGGTGGTAGCAGTGTGGGCTGAACCTAGGCCAGCTTGCTCAGCAGGTCACCCTGCTGTGGGGTCCTGGCGGGTGTTGGTAATGTGAGGAAATGCAGTCAGCAGGTTTGCTGGGGAGTTTGATGAAAGTATAAAAACAAAACAAAACAAAAGCCTCGGTATAATTTTGTTCCACGATTTCTTCTTCTGTAGCTTTACACCAGAAGGAAGGAATGGGCTACAGCCGGCAGTGGGGGAAGCGGGGGTGAGCAGGTGTATTAAAATAGCTTACGGGTAAGGCCTAAAAGGTCACCCCTCGGCCCCCTCTCCAAAAGAAGGGCATGAGCACCCCCAGGAGAGGATGGCCCCATAAACCTTATTTTTATACATGAGAGTAAATAAACAGATATTTTTTTTACAAAAATAACTTCTGAATTTATCAGTGTTTTGCTGTTAAAGAAAAATATTCCTCTATAGTAAATTATTTATTGGAAGATGACTTTTTTAAAGCTGCCATTTGCCTTGGCTTGGTTTCATACACTGATTTATTTTTCTATGCCAGGCAGTAGAGTCTCTCTGCCTTTGAGGAGCAGGCTACCCACATCCCACTCAGTCCCTCCCTACCCCTCAAGATTTGATGAAAATTCCAACCGTGAGGATGGGCGCATTGGGGAAGGGTGAGAAGGAGAGCCTGCCTATTCAGGGACCTAGGCTCAAAGAGCCCCTCCCTGCCTGTCACCCAGAGATGCTTCACCGACACCTGCCTCTGAGACCTCGCTCTCTGTTCCAGCAACCCTGGTGGGGGGTCAGACTTGATACACTTTCAGGTTGGGAGTGGACCCACCCCAGGGCCTGCTGAGGACAGAGCAGCCAGGCCGTCCCAGGCCGCTTCGAGCTCACTTTGCAGTTGGCACTGGGTTGGGGAGGAAGAGAGCTGATGAGTGTGGCTTCCCTGAGCGTGGGGTTCCCCTGCTTGTCCAGTTCCAGTGGTGAGCTGTCCTCGGTGTTACTGAGGCTGTGCCTAGAGAGCAGAGATTTTTGATGAAAGGTGTGCTCGCTCTCTGCGTTCTGTCTTCTCTCTCCTCCCTGTTCCTGCAAATCACAAGAAAAGGTAGTGGTGTGTCTTGACCCCATCAGCCTCTCACCCACTCCCAGACACACAAGTCCTCAAAGGTTTCAGCTCCGTGTGTGGGATGTGCAGGGTTTTTCTAGGGGGTAGGGAGAGACCAAAATGAATATAACTTAAAATGAAAGTATACTTTTTATAATTTTTCTTTTTAAAACTTTGTGAAATTATTTCAGATACATATTTTAGTGTCAAGGCAGATTAGTTATTTAGCCACCCAAAAAAAGTATTGTGTACAATTTGGGGCAGTCACAAAGTTGTGTATTTTATGTTACAATAAAGGCTTCCTCTGAAGGGATGGTATTGAGTCCTGTTTTTACTTTTTTCTGTCACGTGCCAAGGGAGGGCAGCTTGAACACAGGGATAAGTTTCAAATCATCAGCGTGACCCTGAAAAAGGGAACTGGTTGGGTGGTTGGGAGTTGGCAGCCTCAGAGGGCACGTCATTAGCTCTGATGGCAGATGGGGCCTTTCATACCTTCCTGCTCATGTGATGTTTTGAAAATTAGAATGATGGTCTCATCTTCTTGCCTCCTGACTCCAGAAAGCTTGTCTTTTTTCTTTTCTCTCTCTTTTTTTTTTTTTTTTTTTTTTTGAGATGGAGTCTGGCTGTGCCACACAGGCTGGAGTGCAGTGGCGTGATCTTGGCTCACTGCAAGCTCCGCCTCCTGGCTTCACACCATTCTCCTGCCTCAGCCTCCCGAGCAGCTGGGACTACAAGCACCCGCCACCATGCCCGGCTAATTTTTTTGTATTTTTTAGTAGAGACGAGGTTTCACCATGTTAACCAGGATGGTCTCGGTCTCCTGACCTTGTGATCCGCCCGCCTCAGCCTCCCAAAGTGCTGGGATTACAGACGTGAGCCACCGCTCCCAGCCGAAAGCTTGTCCTTGAGATTCAGCACATTTAGAGTATCTGACCCTGAGTTCAGCATTGTGTGTGGGATAAGAAATGGTTCCTTCCCTGCAGAGGCTCACAGTTGGAGAAAGGCAGCTACCGCAACTGATTATGCTAGGGTATCAGTTCCTGCTGCAATCAAGGCATCCCAAAGTCATTATGCAAAAGAACATGCAGGAAGGACACTGCGCAACTTGAAGTTTTTTTGTTTTATTTTGTTTTGTTTTTAATTGAGTAGCTGGGATTACAGGCGCCACCACTCCTGGCTAATTTTTGTGTTTTCAGCAGAGATGGGGTTTCACCATGTTGACCAGGCTGGTCTCAAACTCATGACCTCAGGTGATCCACCCGCTTTGGCCTCCCAAAATGCTGGGATTACAGGCGTGAGCCACCATGCCCAGCCTGGAGCTGACTCTTAAGGAACAAATAGAGCCGGGCATGGTGGCTCACGCCTGTAATCCCAGCATTTCGGGAGGCCGAGGCAGGTGGATCACCTGAGGTCACGAGTTTGAGACCAGCCTGGCCAACATGGTGAAACCCCGTCTCTACTAAAAATACAAAAAAAAATTAGCCGGGTATGGTGGCACGCGCCTGTACTCCCAGCTACTCGGGAGGCTGAGGCAGGAGAATTGCTTGAACCCGGGAGGCAGAGATTGCAGTGAGCCAAGATCGCGCCATTGCACTCCAGCCTGGGTGACAGAGCAAGACTCGTCTCAAAAAAAAAAAGACCCAGCCATTCCACTTGTATGTATCTACATAAGAACAACGAGAACATATATTTACAGAAATACTGTGATAAATGTTCATAACAGCATCATGCATAATAGCCAAAGGGCAGAAACAAACAACCCAAATGCCCATCAACTGATGAATAAACAAAATGTATTATGGTAGATCTGTACAATGGAATGTACAGCCATAAAAAGGAGTGAAGTGCTGACACACAGGACTACATGGATGAACCTTGACAACATCATGCTAGATGAAAGAAACCAGGCCGGGCACAGTAGTTCACCGCTGGGATTTCAGCACTTTGGGAGGCTGAGGCAAGGGATCACTGGAGTGCAGCAGTTCAAGACCAGCCTAGACAACACGGTGAAACCCCATCTCTACAAAAAGATACAAAAAGTAGCTGGATGTGGTGGTGCACCCCTGTAGTCCCACCTACTCAGGAGGCTGAGGTGGGAGGATCACTGTAGCTGTGGTCATGCTACTGCACTCCAGCCTGGGTGACAGAGCGAGGAAAAAGAAAAGAAGCCAAGTACGAAAGACCACATATTATATGATGCCATTTATAGGAAATGTCTAGGATAGGCAAATCTATGGAGACAGAAAGTAAATTTGAGGCTGCCTAGAGGCTGGGAAGGAGTTTGGAGGTAATAGTGAAAGGATACAGGGTTTGGGGTTTTTTGGGGGTTTTGTTTGTTTGTTTTTCTTGAGACAGAGTCTCACTCTGTCTCCCAGGCTGGAGCGCAGTGGCGCCATCTCAGCTCACTACAATCTCCGCCTTCCAGTTTCAAGCGATTCGCCTGCCTCAGCCTGCCAAGTAGCTGGGATTATAGGTGCCCGCTACCATGCCCAACTAATTTTTGTATTTTTAGTAGAGACAGAGTTTTGCCATGTTGGCCAGGCTGATTTTGAACTCCTGACCTCAGGTGATTCACCTGCTTCGGCCTCCCAAAGTTCTGGGATTATAGGTGTGAGCCACCACGCCCAGCCCATGTTTGGGGTATTTTATTTTATTTTATTTTATTTAACAAATTGGGCAGTCTCCCGAGGCAGAGTAGGCTCAGAGAGACTCCGCAGGGTTTATTTTTGAGGTAATGAAAATGTTATAAAATTGTCTGTGGTGTTGGTTGCACATATATCTGGATATACTCGATCTTGAATTGTACACTAACTGGGTGATTTGTATGGTATGTGAATTATATCTAATAAAGCTGTTATTGGGCCAGGCCTAGTGCCTCATATCTGTAATTCCAGCACTTTGGAAGGCTAAGGTAGGAGGACTGCTGAGACCGGGAGTTCCAGACCAGTCTGGGCAACATAGTGAGACCCCTTGTCTCTACAAAAAAAAATTTTTAATTAGCTGGGTGTGGTGGCACATGCCTGTAGTCCTGGCCACTCAGAGGCTAGGGTGGGAGGATCACTTGATCCCAGGAGTTCAAGGTTGCAATGAGCTGTGACCAGGTCACTGAACTCCAGCCTGGACAACAGAGGGAGTCTCTAAATAAATAATAAAATAAATAATAAAAGCAAATGTCTCTAAATAAATAATAAAAGCAAATGCAAGATCTCAGCAAGAAGAAACGTAAAAGTGAGGTGAGTGAGCCAGAGAGTGAGAACACACCTGTTGAAAGAAGCTCAGCTGTGAAGAGAAGAGAGGTATTCAGCAAGTAGTAGCTCTCTTCTCAAAGTTATCCAGGGGCAAGTGAGGGGAGGAAGGGAGTGGTTTTAGTGTTTTGAGAACCTAGGCCAAGAACACACTAGCCTGGGCAACATGGGGAGGTCCCGTCTCAACAAAAAATAAAATTAGCTGAGTGTAGTGGTGCGTGCCTGTAGTCTCAGCCCCTCGGGAGGCTGAGACAGGAGGATGGCTTGAGCCCAGGAGGTTGAGGTTGGAGTGAGCTATGATCACACCACTGCACTCCAGCCTAGGCAACAGAGCAAGACCCTGTCTCAAAAACAAAAAACAGGCCAGGCGCGGTGGCTCACACCTGTAGTCCCAGCACTTTGGGAGGCCAAGGAGGGTGGATCATGAGATCAGGAGATTGAGAGACCATGCTGGCTAACGTGGTGAAGCCCCGTCTCTACTAAAAATATTAAAAAATTAGCTGGGCGTGGTGGTGGGCACCTGTAGTCCCAGCTACTCAGGAGGCTGAGGCAGGAGAATGGCGTGAACCCAGGAGGCGCAGCTTGCAGTAAGCTGACAGAGTTTGCACCACTGCACTCCAGCCTCGGCGACAGAGCGAGACTCCATCTCAAAAAAAAAAAAAAAAAGGTTTGTAATTTTCCTTGGGGAAAAGGCAATAAGGCTAACACAGATGGTCACCCAATAACCAGGTAAAGTTAAGATAAACTATATGTGACTGGCTGGGTGCAGTGGCTCACGCCTGTAATCCCAGCACTTTGGGAGGCTGAGGCAGGTGGATCACTTGAAGTCAGGAGTTTGAGACCAGCCTGGCCAACATGGTGAAACCCCGAATCTACTAAAAATACAAAAGATTAGCTGGGTGTGGTGATGCACACCTGTAATCCCAGCTACTTGGGAGGCTGAGGCAGGAGAATTGCTTGAATCTGGGAGGTGGAGGTTGCAGTGAGCTGAGATCGTGCCATTGCACTCCAGCCTCGGCAACGAGCAAAACTCTGCAAAAAAAAAAAAAAAAAAAGTTTGTAATTTTCCTTGGGATAAAGCCAGTAAGCTAATGCAGATGGTCACCCAATAACCACATAAAGTTAAGATAAACTGTATGGGCCAGGCACGGTGGCTCAAGCCTGTAATCCCAGCACTTTGGGAGGCCGAGACGGGCGGATCACGAGATCAGGAGATCGAGACCATCCTGGCTAACACGGTGAAACCCCGTCTCTACTAAAAAATACAAAAAACTAGCCGGGTGTGGTGGCGGGCGCCTGTAGTCCCAGCTACTCGGGAGGCTGAGGCAGGAGAATGACGTAAACCCGGGAGGCGGAGCTTGCAGTGAGCCGAGATCGCGCCACTGTACTCCAGCCTGGGCGACAGAGCGAGACTCCGTCTCAAAAAAAAAAAAAAAAAAAAAAAGATAAACTGTATGTAACTGGCTGGGCATGGTGGCTCACACCTGTAATCCCAGCACTTTGGGAGGCTGAGGAGGGTGGATCACATGAGGTCAAGAGTTTGAGACCAGCCTGGCCAACATGGTGAAACCCCGTCTCTACTAAAAATACAAAAATTAGCCAGGCGTGGTGGCACCTCTGCCTCCTGGTTCAAGCGATTCTCCTGCCTCAGTCTCCCAAGTAGCTGAGATTACAGGCATGTGCCACCACTTCTGGCTAATTTTGTATTTTTAGTAGAGATGGGGTTTCACCATGTTGGTCAGGCTGGTGTCAAACTCCTGACCTCAGATGATCCACCCATCTCAGCCTCCCAAAGTGCTGGGATTACAGGCGTGAGCCACCGTGCCCAGCCGCGTTGGGGTTTTAAGAGTTCTCAAGCTTGAGCCTGCTTGAAGGTAAAGTTTGCCCCTCTCTCAGCTCAAGTGACTTAATGTCGCCCTTTCCCACACACACCTTTCTGTTCCTTCACCTGCATGAGTTTGAGGACCATGCTAGTCTGGCCCTAACTCCCCGAACTGCCAACTTGGGCTAGCACCTGACCGGCAGTCCTGTAGGCAACCTGCCCCTTTAAGAGCACCCCCCTCCTCCAGCTCCTCCTTCAGGCCTGGCGGCCGGATTTCCCAGTTGGGACCCAGCCCTTTAAAGCCATCGCTCCTTCTTCCTGGTCAGATGTGTGCTGAGACCCAGAGTCACCCAGGGGTCTCCGTCACGTGCCGGGAGTAGGCAGAAGTGGGCTGTGACAGGTGCATGTGGGCATAGACTCCACAGCCTGGGGCTCAGGAGGGACAAGGAGCTGGGACAGGGTGGATCCCGAGAGAAAGCAAAGCCGCTCGGGAGTGGGCAAGAGATGTCGTTACGCAGCCGCTGTGGCCCGATCAACCCTGTGTCAAACCATTCCTGGGCCTTCTTGTTTTTCTTTTTCTTTTTTTTCTTTTTTTTTGTTTGTTTTTTAGACAAGGTCTTACTCTGTTGCCCAAGCTGGAGTGCAGTGGCATGATCTCAGCTCACTGCAGCCCTGACCTCCTGGGCTCAAGGGATACTCCCATCTCAGCCTCCCAGGTAGCTGCAACTATGGGTGTGCCACCATGCTGGGCTAGTTTTTCAGTTTTTTGTAGAGATGGAGTCTCCCTATGTTGCTCAGGCTGGTTGCAAACTCCTGGGCTCAAGTGATTCTCCTGCCTCAGTCTCCCAAAGTGCTGGGATTACAGGTGTGATCCACCTCGCCCGGCCCATCCCTACCTTCTGAAAGAGGCATTCTTATTCTTATTCCCATTTTGCAGATCAGGAAATGGAGCTCAGTGCAGCCCGCTAAGTTGCTCAGGGTCCTACAGCTAACAAGCGGCAGAGGCAGGATCTGAACTCAGGTCAGTGGGACTCCAAAGCTTTGATAGTCTCTCCTCCACATCACCTGCCCCACAGGGTCCGGCCTTCTTCTAAAACTAAATTTTTCCTTGGTTTTCCTGTATGCAGTAGAGTGTGGGGGGAGGAATGGGTCATTGCTGCATGCCCCCACATCTGGGTTCCTTCCTCCTCCCAGGAGCTGCTTAGAGATGCTGCTGTGGCCACTCCTGCTGCTGCTGCTGCTGCTGCTGCTGCTGCTGCTGCTGCCAACATTGACCTTGCTCATGCAGCAGCGCTCCCAGGATGCCAGGCTGTCCTGGCTTGCTGGCCTCCAGCACCGAGTGGCATGGGGGGCCCTGGTCTGGGCAGCCAGCTGGCAGCGATGGAGGCTGGAGCAGAGCACGCTCCACGTGCACCAGAGCCAGCAGCAGGCCCTGAGGTGGTGTCTACAGGGAGCCCAGCGCCCCCACTGTTCCTTCACAGGTGTGTTTCCCAGGGTCTGGGGAGGTGACCCAAAGAGAAAGAAATCCCACAGGACCATGAGATTCCAGAGCCTGAAGGCCCCCATACCTCCTCCACTGCCAACCGAGTGGCCTGACACAGAGACGCAGGACCGGCTCTCTTGTCCAAGATGAATTTCCCATGCTGGGTCCTTACAGCCCTTCTTCCCCAGGCCTATTCTCAGTTCCTCCCTCAAGGGTTTCACCAGTCTTGCCTGAAACTCTTGGGAAACTGGCTTCCTGAGGCGTTTCTGTTGTCATTGGGGCTATAGACATAAGCACCTTCCGGAATCATCTCCCTCTGACCAAAGCCAGCCAGACCCAGGAGGAAGAGAATGGAGAGCAGCCACTGCCCCGGACCTCTAACCAGGACCTGGGGGAGGCCTCTCTGCAGGTAATCTAGAATGGCCAGAGCCCAGTCCCACCAGAGACCTCTGACTTGCAACCAAACCCTCCCATCATGGTGGGCAAAGAACCCTCAAATGGGGGCTCTGGGTCTGGTTCTGATGCCAGACCAACACACTCTCTTTCCTCCTCCAGGCCACCGTGCTGGGTCTGGTAGCCCTAAACAAGGCCTACCCAGAAGTGCTGGCTCAGGGGGGCACTGCCCGCCTGACCCTTACATCCCCTTGGCCCCAACCCCTGCCTTGGCCTGGGAATACCCTGGGCCGGGTGGGCACCCGTGGAACCAAGGACCCTAGGGCCCTGCTGCTGGACGCACTGAGGTCCCCAGGGCTGAGGGCACTGGAGGCTGGGACGGCGGTCGAACTCCTGGATGTTTTCTTGGGTCTGGAGGCTGACGGTGAAGAGCTGGCTGGGGCGATAGCTGCCGGGAACCCTGGAGCACCTCTCCCTGAACGGGCAGCTGAGCTGCGGGAGGCCCTAGAGCAGGGGCCCCGCGGACTGGCCCTTCGGCTCTGGCCAAAGCTGCAGGTGGTGGTGACTCTGGATACAGGAGGCCAGGCCGAGACTGTGGCTGCCCTCAGGGCCTTGTGGTGCCAAGGACTAGCTTTCTTCTCTCCTGCTTATGCTGCCTCGGGAGGTCAGTGGGACTCAAGGGCAGTGACGTGGGGGCAAGGGTCAGAGGTCACATGGCTAACAGCCATGCATTGGGCCCTACATAATCATCTCATTTAATCCTCCCCAACAAGCTGCATGCTAGGGACAGCAGCCTCCTTTCACAAGTGAAGAAATTCAGGCTTACCTAGGTTAAGAGTCTTGTAGCTGGGCGCAGTGGCTTATGCCTGTAATCCGGCACTTTGGGAGGCCAAGGCGGATGGATCACTTGAGGTCAGAAGTTCCAGACCAGCCTGGCCAACATTGTGAAACCCCATCTCTACTAAAAATACAAAAACTAGTGGGGCGTGGTGGTGCATGCCTATAATCCCAGCTACCTGGGAGGCTGAGGCAGGAGAATTGCTTGAACCTGGGAGGCAGAAGTTGTAGTGAGCTGAGATCGCGCCATTGCACTCCAGCCTGGATGACAGAGCAAGACCCTGTCTCAAAAAAAAAAAAAAAAAAAAAAAAAAGGCCAGGGAAGTGGCTCACACATGTAATCCCAGCACTTTGGGAGGCTGAGGCGTGTGGATCATCTGAAGTTAGGAGTTCAAGACCAGCCTGGCCAATGTGGTGAAACCCTGTCTCTACTGAAAATACAAAAATTAGCCAGGTGTGGTGGCCAGCGCCTGTAATCCCAGCTACTCAGGAGGCTTAGGCAGGAAAACACTTGAACCCAGGACTCACTGAATCACTGAGCCGAGATCGCACCACTGCACTCCAGCCTGGGTGACAGAGCGAGACTCTGTCTCAAAAAAAAAGAGAAAAAAAGAGCCTTGCACAAATTCATGTGGCACCAGGATTCACTCCCAGGTCTGCCCCTCCAGGGCCACAGCACTCTGCCTCTCCAGTGAGGGCCTAAGAGGCAGCCCGCTGAGCCTAGGAGAGCCAGGAAGGATGCGGTGGAAGGGCAGCAGGAGGATCGGGTGCTCAGAGGATCAGGCCTGGGGTCCAGGAGGGGCTACTGTCTGGAGAAAGCAATGGCACCAGCAGACACTGAGGAGGCTGCTTTGCTTCCACAGGGGTGCTGGGCCTAAACCTACAGCCAGAGCAGCCCTATGGACTCTACCTACTGCCCCCCGGGGCCCCCTTTATCGAGCTGCTCCCAGTCAAGGAAGGCACCCAGGAGGAAGCTGCCTCCACCCTCCTTTTGACCGAGGCCCAGCAGGGCAAGGAGTATGAGCTGGTGCTGACGGACCGCGCCAGCCTCACCAGGTGATCAGCTGCACAGTCCCTGCTACCTGGGGCCCTATGGGACCATGCTGGGGACCTGGCGCATGAACTCAGAAGCCCTTGGGCCCGACCTCACTCCCACTTGCACCCCATCAGGTGCCGCCTGGGTGATGTGGTGCGAGTGGTTGGTGTCTACAATCAGTGCCCAGTCGTCAGGTTCATCTACAGGTAGGTGACCCCGGGGAGCTGAAGGGCCATCCTTGTGTCCTGGGCTCCACTGCCTCTCCCTTCCTCCTCTTCAGGCTGGGCCAGACCCTGAGTGTGCGAGGGGAAGATATTGGCGAGGACCTGTTCTCTGAGGCCCTGGGCCGGGCAGTGGGGCAGTGGCCGGGGGCCAAGCTGCTGGACCACAGCTGTGTGGAGAGCAGCATTCTGGGTGAGCTTCCCCACTGGCTCCTGCCTACCATCCTTGGGCTACCCTTCAACTTCTACCTCCTCTGCCAGGGGACTGCTAGGAAAGAGGTAACACTCAGCCTCCTTTACCACTCCTACAAAAGTCCTTCTCTGCATCTAACTCTCATCCATCCTGCTGCAGTCTCTACCCATTTTCTTTCCTGATCTGTCTCCTATTTAGGATCAAGCTCTAGGTTCCTCCCCATTTATCCCACTCCCCACCAGGAAGCTCTTTTTTCCCTAAAACCTCAGAGTGGGGAAGAACAGATGCGGCAGAGGACACTAGACTTGGCAGTTGCCCATTCACTGGAAGTATGTGTGCACATGGGGTCTGTTCACAGATTCTTCTGCGGGCTCTGCTCCCCACTACGAGGTGTTTGTGGCGCTGAGGGGGCTGAGGAATCTGTCGGAGGAAAATCGAGACAAGGTAAAGGAGATGAGGACAGGGTCTGACAGTAAAGCCCTTCACTCTGCACACTCCCACGGAGATCAGGGCTGATGGGGAGGAGAGCGGCGGCAGAGGAGAAGCTCCCTGGGGCTCTGGGAGGGGAGCGCTGAGTCCCACAGACACACACCTGTCCACGCAAAACTTCTAAACACATGTAGCCTGGACCCAGCCACGCATGCCTCGTGTGCACACTCATGGTCACACACCAGTTCACTCACGCTGTTCTGTTCCCAGCTGGACCACTGCCTTCAGGAAGCCTCTCCCCGTTACAAGTCCCTGCGGTTCTGGGGCAGCGTGGGCCCTGCCAGAGTCCACCTGGTGGGGCAAGGGGCCTTCCGAGCACTCCGGGCAGCCCTCGCTGCCTGCCCCTCCTCCCCGTTCCCACCTGCGATGCCCCGGGTCCTTCGGCACAGGCACCTGGCCCAGTGCCTGCAGGAGAGGGTGGTGTCCTGAGTCAAGGCCTGCCCCACCACCCAGCTTCCCCCCGAGGCCACCTTGCTCCTCCCTCTGGACCTCTCTGGATGGGGAGTCCTTGGCCGGGGACTCTGACTCTGTGTCACCTGACATTTGCCCATGAGAGCCGCTGGGCCTTAGGGAGGCCTTGGCCCAGCTGACTAGTTCTAAGGTATGGGCCTCTGGGGTTAGTAGACGCCAGCAGTGCCTGCCCGTGTCCCTGTGTCCAGGCATGGAGGACGCTGCTAGAGAGTTACCATGCACACCAATGGTTTCCTGTATCACAGCCCAAGGGGGTTCTCTGGCAGCCACAGCTGTGTGCTCAGTCAGTGCACTGGGCAAGCTGGAAGCGTCAGGGGGTTAATGTCTCCAGGAGCAACCCTGAGTCAATAAGGAGCAGGACCTCAGCTTCACTGTCCTTGAGCAGGACAATTCTGAAGTGTATTCTACATAAACTCTCAGAGGATGCCCAGCAGGATGGCGTCCCAGTTGCCCACAGCAGTAACCCACTCAATCATGTACTTCCTGCAGGGGCTCCTCCCTTCCCTCTCTTCCCCACTCCCCACTTGGGCTTCCTGGGATGGCTCCCAAATAAACCTCTTGCACCCAGATTCTTGCCTCAGAGTCTGCTTTGGGGAACTGGGGAGTGGACCCCGGCCCAGCCATTCCCTCACTGAGCTCCAGGACTTTCCCCCAACATTCTGGTCTGGGCCTGGCGAGGCTGCATGTGCACACAGGAGCCTTTGGGGACTCCTAGCACATCCTAGGCCAGCACCCACAAACCACTTCTGCGGTGGGGAAGGGACAGCTATTTTTCACATCATAAGGCATCGTCCCAGGAAGCAACCCCAGAGACCATCTGGGTTCACTGTTCCATACCAATGAGGAAACGCAGCCTCCACAAGGTTGTAGAGGCTAAAATAAAAGAAAAAAAGAAACTAGGCTAGGTTTTGGCTTCCTTCCCTCCCACTGCCCGGGCTGAGTTTTTAAGGTTTTCCATCTTGGAGGCTGGTGGGAGGGGCAGCCCAAGACCCTGCAGCTCCTCCTAAGTAGAGGCAGCACCAGTTCCAGATGCCTTTGAATGACTTCTCCATTCCATGTCCTACATCCAGGGCCTTGCTGCATACCCACCCGGCCCCCACCTCAGCCTGTCACTCCATCCTATTAAAATCTTCCCATGAAGCTGGGCACAGTGGCATGGGCCTGTAGTCCCAGCTACTCAAGAGGCTGAGGTGGAAGGATGGCTCATGCTCAGGAGTTCAAGACTAGCCTGGGCAACACAGCGAGACCATCTCGAAAAAAAAAAAAAAAAAAAAAATCCTCCCATGGTAGCCCCCATCACCCACAGGATTCAGACCAATCAGCTTGGCCTATTAGACCCTTTGACCTTGGCCCTCACCTACATGTCCAGCTGCCTCTCTCCCCTTGCTGGAAAGAAGGCCTGGACTAAGGACCACACCTCACCTCCCATCTAAGGGTTGTTAAGCACTGTCAACTCCAGGATTTTGCTCAAGTGGTCCCTTCTATGTAATGCCCTCCATCCCGCTGCCCCTGATGTAAACTAGCTTTCATGCAAGGCCTTTGAGGACCCCCTACCAGGCCCACCCCAGGCAGAGTGACTGGCTCAACTTTGCTCATGTGGGCAGAAGTCCTCTCCTTCACCGAACTATCATTATGCCTGAACTGCCTCCCACCTGAAATGATGAGCTCCTTGGAAACTGGGCCAGGTCCTGTGCACAGCAGGAGCTCAATAAAGAGGTTGTAGGCCAGGCACCATGGCTCACACCTGTAATCCCAGCACTTTGGGAGGCCGAGGCAGTCAGATCACCTGAGGTCAGCAGTTCGAGACCAGCCTGGCCAACATGGTGAAACCCTGTTTCTACTAAAAATACAAAAAAATAACTGGACATGGTGACGTGAAACTGTAATCCCAGCTACTTGGGAGGCTGAGGCAGGAGAATCGCTTGAACCCAGGAGGTGGAGGTTGCAGTGAGCCAATGTGCCTTTGCACACTAACTTGGGCAACAAGAGTGAAATTCTGTCTTCAAAAAAAAAAAAAAAAAAAGGATCCCGCTAACCCGACCACCGCTGGCCTTCGCAGGACACCATGAACCACACGGTCCAAACCGTCTTCTTTCCTGTCAACAGCGGCCAGCCCCCCAGCTATGAAATGCTCAAGGAAGAGCACGAGGTGGCTGTGCTGGGGGCGCCCCACAACCTTGCTCCCCCGACGTCCACCGTGATCCACATCCGCAGCGAGACCTCCGTGCCCGACCATGTCGTCTGGTCCCTGTTCAACACCCTCTTCATGAACCCCTGCTGCCTGGGCTTCATAGCGTTCGCCTACTCCGTGAAGTCTAGGGACAGGAAGATGGTTGGCGACCTGACTGGGGCCCAGGCCTATGCCTCCACCGCCAAGTGCCTGAACATCTGGGCCCTGATTTTGGGCATCCTCATGACCATTCTGCTCATTGTCGTCCCAGTATTGATCTTCCAAGCCCATCAATAGATCGGGAGACATCATTCAGGCCAGGAGCTCTGCCTATAACCTGTATCCCACGTGCTCTACCTTCCATTCCTGGTCCTGCCCCCAGAGCCGAGTCCTGTGTCAGTCCTTTATCCTCACACACTTTTCTACAATGGCATTCAATAAAGTGCACATGTTTCTGGAAAAAAAAAAAAAAAGTTGTGAATAAGCGAAGCTTAGACCTGGAGATGACATGTGTTCTTCACTGCATGGTGGCTCACTCCATGGTGACTGTAGAGTGGGACTACATCCCTCCCCTCCAGGTAGCCTGAGCCAGGGAGAAAGCTGGGGAGGTAGAATGTTTCCATCAGCTTCTGGTAGAAACCGAGTTTGGTCAGGCAGAGTAGCTCACAGCCGTCATCCCAGCACTTTGGGAGGCCAAAGCGGGAGGATGGCTTGAGCCAGGGATTTGAGACCAGCCTGAGAGACCCAGTCTCTACAAACAAATTTAAATATTAGCCAGGGATGGTGGCACGCATTTGTGGTCCCAGCTGCTTGTGTAGCTGTGGTGAGAGCACTGCTTGAGCCCTGGCATTCGGTGCTGCAGTGAGTGACGGTTGTCCCACTGCACTCCAGCCTGGGCAACAGAGTCAAACTTTGTCAAGAAAGAAAATAAAGAAAGAGAGAAGGCCAGGCGTGGTGGCTCATGCCTATAATCCCAGCACTTTGGGTGGCTGAGGCAGGTGGATCACCTGAGGTCGGGAGTTCAAGACCAGCCCAACCAACATGAAGAAACCCCATCTCTACTAAAAATACAAAATTAGCCGGGCATGGTGGCGCATGCCTGTAATCCTAGCTACTCAGGAGGCTGAGGCAGGAGAATCACTTGAACCCTGGAGGTGGAGGTTGCAGTGAGTCGAGATTGCGCCATTGCACTCCAACCTGGGCAACAAGAGCGAAACTCTGTCTCAAAAAAAAAAAAAGAAAGAAAGAAAGAGGGAGAGAGTGAGAGAGAGAAAGAAAGAAATGCAAGAGGGAAGGAAGGAAGGAAGGAAGGAAGGAAAAAAAAAAAAAAGAGGATGGGTGCGGTGGCTCACACTTGTAATCCCAACACTTTGGGAGACTGAAGTGGGTGGATCACTTGAGACCACCCTGGCCAACATGGTGAAACCCTATCTCTATTAAAAATACAAAAATTAGCTGGTTGTGGTGGTGTGCACCTGTAATTCTAGCTATTCGGGAGGCTGAGGCAGGAGAATCACTTGAACCCAAGGCAGGGGTTGCAGTGAGCCAAGATGATCATACCACTGCACTCCAGCCTGAGCGACAAGACCAAAATTTAGTCACACACACACACACACACACACACACACACACACACACAGAGAGAGAGAGAGAGAGAGAGAGAGAAGAAAGAGAAATTGGGCTTGGTTTTAGCTTCTTACCTCCTACTGCCTAGGCTGGGTTTTCAAGGTTTTCCATATCAGAGGCTAGTGGAAGGGGCAGAAGGGGAGAAGAAAGCTAGGGGGAGGGGGGCAGCTAAGGAACCTTTCCATGAAGGAAGAAGGTCCTGGAGCCTAACAGTCCCCAGGGGCAGTGACAAGAAGCAGGGGAGGGAGAGGACTGCTGCTGGCTGCTCCACCCCCTACACACAGAATGTGGGGTCTTGCGCATCTGCCTCTCTCCTGCCCCTAATTAGTAGCTGCCTCCCTCCATATTGTCCCAGGCCAGCGCCTCTTTTGTGCTCCCAGATGCCTGGGTGCAAGGTGGCCTCATTAGTGCCCGGAGACCGCCCCATCTCCAGGGAGCAGGCGGACAGACAAGGGGGTGATTAGGGGCACAGTGATCCAACCCTGGCCTCTGAACGCAGCAGCGGCCATTCCTTGGGCCCAGCCTGGAGACGGCCCCCCTGCAGGAGGCTAATCTTAGACTTGCCTTTGTCTGGCCCGGGTGTGGACGTAAGTGCCTGTCAATTCCCTGCCACCTCAGAGCACTATAAACCCCAGACCCCTGGGAGAGGGTCACAATCGACAGCCTCAAGGTTCCTGGCTTTTTGAACCACCGCAGACATCTCCTTTCCCGGCTGCCCCACCCTGAGCACCAGATACCATGAACCTTCCTTCCACAAAGGTAAAGACCCAGGGACGGAGGGGTGATTCACCATTCCAGAGAAGCAAAACTAGCGCTTGCTCAGAGGGCTGGAAGAAAGGCCGAAGGTGTCTCCACTCTTGGTCTTTTCCCGGGTGTGCTCTGAGGCAGGAGCACCTGCCTTGGCTCACACTGGGTTGGGTGCTGTTTTGCTAAGAGCCTGTGTTTGCGAGCTCTTACTATGTGTCAGGTGCTGTGTTTGCTCTTTTTTTTTTTTTTTTTTTTTTGTCAGCTCTTTTCATCCTCCCAGCAGCCCTGCAGAGTAGGAATTATTTCTAGTATACCCAGTTTACAGGTAAGGGAGCTGTGCCCTCTGAAAGGGCAGGAAACTGGTTCAAAGCCATGGAGTTCAGTTACTCCAGAAAGGGGGCAGGCAGATGAGACAGCATTCTGGAGTGTTGCTAGTTCCTGATTTCCACGTGTTTCCCTGCTGTGGAGAGGAGGTGGCGGGCACTCAGTAGGGCCCGGTTTTTCCCAAGTTTACAACTTCTGCAGACAGACACGCCTGTTTTCAGGTGGAGTGGTAAGTGCCCTAGTGGGGGCACAGTGGCCTAAGTCTCCAGAGGAGAGGGGGATTCACTCTGCCCAGGGGGTCTCAAAAGGCCTCCTGGAGGAGATGCTCTGCTGGATCTTGAAGGAGGAGCAGGTAAAGTAGCCCGATACCAGCAAGGGCGCAAATCTAGGAGAACTAAGTGACAGCCAGAGAGAAGTGCAGGCCCGGAGGGGGCGCGGAGCCAGCGGGGTAGGTCCTGGGCGTGGGAGCTTGTGGCGGGCGCCGTGGGAAAACCCCTAGCGCCCTGTCTCCGTTCCCCTAGGTCTGCTGGGCCGCCGTGACGCTACTGCTGCTGCTGCTGCTGCTGCCGCCCGCGCTGCTGTCGCCCGGGGCGGCTGCACAGCCCCTGCCCGACTGCTGTCGTCAAAAGACGTGCTCCTGCCGCCTCTACGAGCTGCTGCATGGTGCGGGCAATCACGCGGCCGGCATCCTCACGCTGGGCAAGCGGCGATCCGGGCCCCCTGGCCTCCAGGGTCGGTTGCAGCGCCTCCTGCAGGCCAGCGGCAACCACGCCGCGGGCATCCTGACCATGGGCCGCCGCGCAGGCGCAGAGCCAGCGCCTCGCCCCTGCCTCGGGCGCCACTGTCCCGCTGCGGCCGCCACATCCGTCGCGCCCGGGGGACAGTCCGGGATCTGAGTCTTTCTTCGGGCCCTGTCCTGGCCCAGGCCTCTGCCCTCTGCCCACCCAGCGTCAGCCCCCAGAAAAACGGCAATAAAGACGAGTCTCCATTCGTGTGACTGGTCTCTGTTCCTGTGCGGTCGCGTCCTGCCCTTATGGTGCGGCAGAGCATCTTGCGGAGGGCGGGAGGGCCTGGAAACCCGGCTCTGAGGCACCAGCCTTGGCTTTTGCGTTGCTGAATCGAAAACACTCTTGGTTGGGGAGCTCCCAGTGCAAGGCCCTGGGGCACAGAGATAACTGCACAGGTGCATGCTTGGATCGGGGCATGCGGGACTCCCACGATGCTCTGCTAGGCATTCTGTAGCGGGGACTTCACCCAGAGATGCGGAAGGGGAAGGAGAGCGAGAAAGGTTGCAACCGGTCGGTTGCAGCGCTCACGCCTGTAATACCAGCATTTTGGGATGCCAAAGCAGGAGGATCGCTTGAAGCAAGGAGTTCGAGACGAGCCTAGGCAACATAGTGAGTGAGACTTCTCTCCAAAAAGTTTTTTTAATTAGCGGGGTATGGTGGGCGAGAGAATCGCTTGAGCCCAGGAGTTTGAGTCTGAGCCATGATTGGGCCACTGCGCTCCAGCCTGGGCGACAGAACGAGACATTTTCCAAAAAAGAAAAGAAAAAGAAAAGCAGAAAGGAAAGGAAAGGAAACGAAGGCAAGCTGCATAGAGGAGCAGAATCCAGCTAGGAAGGGGTGGGAGTCAATCCTGCTGAAAAGGCAGGGAATATGAACTTCAACAATGAGTCATCCAGAATGGTTGCATCATGGGGTATAGGGTGTGGGGAGTGGAGAGGCTCAGGAAGCGACACGGTTACAGTCAGTGCAGCCCAGCTCCAAAGGTTCTCACAAATCATCAGGCTTTGCACTTTATCTTGTAGGTAACAGAGGCATAGGACATTCTTAAGCAGGAGCAGGACAAGATTTTTCTGCAACTCCAGTCAAAGACACCTGTTACTGGTGTTTCCAAAATCCATATATTGAAGTCCTTACCCGTGGCACTTCAGAATGTGACTGTATTTGGAAATAAGGTCCTTCCAGATGCAATTAGCTAAGATGAGGTCATACTAGAGTGGGGTAGGACCTCTAATCCACTGTGACTGGCGTCCCTATAAAAAAGGGAATTTGAACACAGAAACGCACACAGGGAGAACCTATGTGAACATGAAGGTAGAGATTGACTCCTACAAGCCAAGAAACACCAAAGATTGCCAGCACCCGCCCCCACTTCCTCCAGAAGATAGGGGAGAGGCATGCAACAGATTCTCCCTCACAGCCTTCAGAAGGAACCAACGCTGCCTTCACCTGACCTTGCTTGGACTTCTAGCATCCAGAACTGTGAGACAATAGGTTTCTGTTGTTTGAGCCACCCACTTTGTGGTACTTTGTTATGGCATTCCTAGGAAACTAATAAAACATCCAAAAGTAGAGACACAGGCTGAGCTTGGTGGTTCATGCGTGTAATCCCAGCACTTTGGGAGGCTGAGGCGGGCGGATCACTTGAGGTCAGGAGTTCAAGACCAGCCTGGCCAACATGGCAAAACCCCATCTCTACTAAAAATACAAAAATTAGCCGGGCATTGAAATGCACGCCTGTGATCCCAGCTACTAGGGAGGCTGAAGCAGGAGAATTGCTTGAACCCAGGAGGCAGAGGTTACAGTGAGCTGAGATCATGCCACTGCACTCCAGCTTGGGCGACAGAGCAAGACTCCATCTCAAAAACAGCAAGAACAACAATAACAACAACAAAAGTAGAACACAGAAAAACGCAGCCCTTCTTAGCAATCAAACATCCCAGATAATACCTAGCTCAGAGAGTGGGGAGAATTTAGCCTGCCCTCCTTGCCCATTGGGGTTCCCACGTTCACTGGCTTCAGCTGTTTTGTCGTGGGAAGCAGCCAGCCTCAGCCACAGAACTCAGCTGCCTCAATTTTCTGCATAGGTAGTGAGAAAGTCCTGTGTCTAGTCTCACTTTGGTCCCTCTTGCTGCTGTGCCGGTTCCATCCTGGAGAAATCAGAGATCAAAGTTCACCTGTGCACCCTTGGAGATTTGCAAACCGACTCTGCCCACCTCAAAACTATCTTTTTCAGAGGTAGTTTCTCCCAAACTTGCCTCCAGCCTCTCTTCCAGTTGAAGGGCAGCAGAGAGGAGGATTAAGACAGTAGGAAGAGGGAAAACGGGGAGGCAACTGCCCTCCAAGGCACTTATTTTGTGCCAACGACATGCATTACGGTATTACATTCTCACAGTAACTGCATCAGGTAAGAATTATCAGCTCCATTTTACAGATGAGGAAAGTGGGGCTTGGAGAGGCTATCAAACGATTAGTGGCTAGAGCTGGGACCCTACCTGGTGGACTCCAAAGCTCTTTTCATTCCACCATGCTGTGTGCTCAGTAGGCAGAGTTCGCCAGGGTGTCTTGGGAAAACTGAGGAAGGAGGCAAGAGTTGGTGGTGCTTTCTAGAGTTGGGGTTTCAAGCCTTCTCATCATCCACTCTCTACCAGCAAACTAGCCTCTTAACCCTTGCTATCTCACACTGGAGCTACTGGCCTAGGGGTGCTGCGAAATATCTCAACTCCAGCAGGCGGCACTGTGAACCAGACACCAGCCCAGCGTGGACGGCGCGCGGGAAAACCCGCGAGGTGGAGCCACAGGGAGCAGCCAGGGAACCACGTGTGGGGGCGTGGCCACCCTGGAAGAGGGCGAGTCTGTTATGCAAGACCCGCCCATCATTTCAGGCCTCCCCTCCCGGTGGGCGTGCCCCGAATTCTCTCCCCGAGAGACACGCGTGGGCCGCTCCCCTCTGGGAGGAGGGCTGCCCAGAGGGGTGCAGGTGTCGCTAGCGGCCCCTCCCCGTGTGGGGCCACGTGGCGGGTGCGGGCCGAACCCGAGGGGAAGAACCTGGCCCGTGGGGAGGTGGGGGGGGACCGAAGCGGCGCTGAGCGGAGCCGAGAGCTACGGGGTTCGGAGCAGAGGCGGCCACAGCGGCAGCGGCAGTAAGAGGGAGGGGAGGAGGCAGGCGGGCGCATGGGGCGCCCCGGCCCCTCCGGCAGCGCGCCCCCTCCGGCCCGGCCGCGCTGAAAGCTACCCAGCGCCGCGCCTTGAACCCACGCCCCGGGGCCATGCCGGTCATGAAGGGGTTGCTGGCCCCGCAAAACACCTTCCTGGACACCATCGCCACCCGTTTTGACGGAACGCGTGAGTGGGACGGAGGTCGGGGCTTGGGGTTCAAGCTGGGGGCTAAGTCTCCTCGAGGCCGTCTCGGGTCTCCTGGACGTGGTGAGACCCGAGGCTAGGGGAAAGAATGGAGTTAAGGGTCTAGGAACTCCCAAAGCCGCGGTGCAGGAACAGGGCGGGGAGTGCCCTGCGAGGGGAGGAGGGGAAAGGGCCGAGAGGATGGGGTCCAAGGTTAGGGGGTGTGACTAGAGGCAGAAGAGGCTCTTTGTGCGGCAGAGCGGAGGAGGGGCCTTGGGAGCCGCCCACTCTCGGGCAGAGCTGTGCTGGGGGCGTGTATGGGGGTATCCAAGACACAGAAGTGGGACAAAGTGGCCGGGCATTCTGGGGACTCCAGTTCCCACTACCTCCAGAAAAAAAGGAGAAAAGATCAGACTTCAGCAGGACCTAGTTTGGATTGACGTAGCGCGCCCCCAAATCGTGGGGCGTCAGTGTCTAAGGTGGGTGAGGCAGGAGGAGGGGAGCGGTCTGTGCGATGGTAGGAACTCCCGGCTCGCCCAACGCAGCTTGGGTTTCAGGTTCAGCACCTTGGACAGCCGCATCATTCCTTCCCCGCCTCTTCTCCCGCCATTCCCTCTTCCCACTCTGGAGCCCAGAGGTTCCCCGCCCTCACCTCCCCCAAACCTGCCATTCCCTCGGGAACCCTGGCCGGGATCTGGAGGGTGAGGGAGCGGTACCCGAGGGCGGAAACTGAGCTGCGGGGCCCTACCCGCTTCCCCCCCCCCCTTGTTTCCATAGCGCCCATCACCGGGGCAACAGGCCCTGGGATGGAAGAAGGAGGCAGTGCCCAGAGCCCAGTGCCTCCCAGGCACCTTCAGTGTTCCCATTAGCCTCCCTGCCCCCAGACAGTCATCCCTCCTAGAGTACCAGGACTGGTTGTGTCACAGGCCCCATCTCTTAGCTGAGTCTCTGTCCCTGAATGGCCCACAGGAGACCCCTGGCCTCCCCCGCATTGGAGCTGGAGGAAGACAGCTCGGGTTCTGCTGCTGGAGGGTGCTGGAGCTATATGCTCAATGCCCTCTCCCGTTAGACTTTGAGCACTGGGGCAGATCCCCTGAAAGCAGCTACAAGAATGCTAAAAAGTGGACCTTTCCTGGAAGGCAGGGAAAGAGGACACCACTCATCACTGTTTGCCCCCACACTAAGGAGATCTGTGAGTTTGGATAATCTCTGCCTTTTGGTTTCTTATCAATAAAATGGGTGTGGTGTCATCAGAAACTCTGCCCTGCTTACTCTATAATAGGAAGAAAGTCTAGCAAATGTCGGGGAACAATTTCACCTTCTCAGAGTAGCACTTACTATGTGCTAGGACTTGTTCTCCCCAAGTTAGCTCATGTAACTCTCACAACGACCATGTGAGGAAGGCCTATGATACCCAACTTTGCAAATAAGGAAAGCTCAGGCACAGAAGAGGTCATCAACTTGCCCAAAGTCACACAGTCAGTAAGTGGCAGTGGAGGGTTGCAGGAGCCCAGGCTCTTACTCACCATGCTATGCTGCCTTCTACAGTGACCGCTCACCAGTTGGAAGGCAGGGGGGTGGATGGCATGACCTCCTGGGGTCCTTCTCCAACTCCCCATTAGACCCTGCTTAAGTCCTGTCTTAAGTTCTTGTCTCTTTGCTCTACCTTCTCCTATTCTCAATTCAGAAAATCCCAAAGTGGGGTCAGGAGCAACATGGAAACCTGGGAAGCTTCTGGCTCTGTGACTTCTAACCCCAACTTAAGGGAGGTGCTGTCCACCTGGAAGCTAGCCTCCCAGCCTTGACCTGACCTTGACCTCTTCTTCCCACAGACAGCAACTTCCTGCTAGCCAACGCGCAGGGCCCACGGGGCTTTCCCATCGTCTACTGCTCTGACGGCTTCTGCGAGCTCACGGGCTACGGTCGCACTGAAGTCATGCAGAAGACCTGCAGCTGCCGTTTCCTCTATGGCCCAGAGACCAGTGAGCCAGCCCTGCAGCGTCTGCACAAAGCCCTGGAGGGCCACCAGGAGCACCGCACTGAAATCTGCTTCTACCGCAAGGATGGTGAGGGGGCCCACCCCACCCTGCAGCCCTGCCTAGACCTCTAGCCTTATCCAGAGGGCACTGGGCACAGTAGGAGTCTGAGTGCTTGTCCCCACACCGCCACAAGCTGACTGTGACGGCGCATATCCCTGACCTCTCTGGTCCTGGGTTCCCCTATCTGAAAGATGAAGGAGACGGCTGACAGAATCTCTGAGGTTCCTTTCGGCTCTTGCTTTGCCAAGCTCTTAACTATGTATAGGAGGATGAGGGGGATGAGGAGAGAGGCATGCCACGGGGCTGCCCATGCTCCTCCCTCCCTCTCTCCATGCCTACAGGCTCGGCCTTTTGGTGCCTCCTGGACATGATGCCCATCAAGAATGAGATGGGGGAGGTCGTGCTGTTCCTCTTTTCCTTCAAGGATATCACTCAGAGTGGAAGCCCAGGACTTGGCCCCCAAGGAGGCCGCAGGGACAGTAATCATGGTAACGGCAAGTCTGGATGGGCAGTGTGAATGGTCAGAAGCCCTCGCCTACCCAGCCGCATGGGATGTGCCCCAACATATCTCTGCACCTTTCTTCCCAACAGAAAACTCCCTTGGTAGAAGGGGAGCCACCTGGAAATTTCGGTCTGCCAGAAGACGGAGCCGTACTGTCCTACACCGACTGACCGGCCACTTTGGCCGCCGGGGCCAGGGAGGCATGAAGGCCAATAATGTGAGTCCCTCCCCCAACCGAACATCTCCCAAGTCCTCCAGCCTTGATTCTGAGGCACCCCTGCCACTGTCTCCCTGCTTCCCTGTTTGTCTGGTGTCCCTCCTTGGCTTGCTCCTCTGCCCACCCATTTCCCATACATTACTCTCTGCTCCATCCTATATCCTCCCCTCACATCCTTCTATCCCTCACTCCCTCACTCCCTTAGGTGATTGACATTACTTTGCTCCGATGATGTCACATTGCTCCAGCAGCAATGACCTCACCTGCCCGGGGATGATAGGGTTATACCATGGGTGGTGAAATAGCAAGCTGCTATAGTTCTAGGGAGAAAGCCCTCATTGCAGGCCTGGCATCTGGACCTGTGTACCACCTCCTAGGATCCTGACCAAGCCAGGGGATTGAGTCCCCAACCCTCTGTTAGGGATACAGGGAATGCGATGGGCTATGCCAGCCTCTGCTCCCTGCTGGGATATGCCCAGCCCCCACTGGGCCCCCAGAATCCAAGAGGAACTTAAGGGAGAAGTTTGTGATCCCTCAAGCTAGGGCATGTGCCGATTTGTCATAGTCTTCTTCTCAAGTAGGATGAGTGTTGGGCCAGGCACAGTGGCTCATGCTTGTAATCCCAGCACTTTGGGAGGCCAAGGCAGGAGGATTGCTTGAGGCCAGGAGTTCTAGACCAGCCTGGACAACATAGTGAGACCCCTTCTCTAAAAAAAAATAATTAAAAATTATCTGGAGGCCAGGCACAGTGGCTGACGCCTGTAATCCCAGCACTTTGGGAGGCTGAGGCAGTCAGATCACCTGAGGTCAGGAGTTCAAGACCAGCCTGACCAACATGGAGAAATCCCATCTCTACTAAAAATACAAAGTTAGCCGGGTGTGGTGGCACATGCCTGTAATCCCAGCTACTTGGAAGGCTGAGACAGGAGAATCACTTGGACCTGGGAGCCAGAGGTTTCGGTGAGCCGAGATCACACCATTGCACTCCAGCCTGGGCAACAAGAGTGAAACTGTCTCAAAAAAAAAAAAAGTATCTGGGTATGGTAGTGCATGCCTGTGGTCCCAGCTACTCTGAAGCCTGAGGCGGGAGGATCGCTTGAGCCCAGGAGTTTAAGGCTGCAGTAAATTATGATGGTACCACTGCACTCTACCCTGGGCACAGAGGGAGACCTTGTCTCTAAACTTAAAAAGTTTAAAATCAGGTTGGGTGAGTGTCAAGCCTTATAAATACCCCTGACAAGCCATGATTGGTTCAGACAGGGGCCTCGGGCCGTGCACAGTGGCTCACGCCTGTAATCCTAGCACTTTGGGAGGCTGAGGTGGGTGGATCACCTGAGATCAGGAGTTTGAGACCAGCCTGGCCAACATGGCTAAAACCCGTCTCTACTAAAAATACAAAAAGTAGTCAGGTGTGGTGGCATGCTCCTGTAGTCCCAGCTATTCAGGAGGCTATGGCAGGAGAATTGCTTGAACCCGGGAGGCAGAGGTTGCAGTGAGCCGAGACTGCGCCACTGCACTGCAACTTGGGCAAAGAGCAAGACCCCATCTCAGAAAAAAAAAAAAAAAAGAGGGGGGCCTGGGAAGTACTTGGCAGGAGAAGAGAATGTCAGGTGTCAGCCTCTGTGCCCCTCTCCTGGCCTTCTATCTCCTTTCATTCATGGTCAAAAGTGCCTTTGCAGTGTCCACCTGTCCCCTTTCCCCATCCCCTGCCTTTCCCACCCTCCATCTTGGCTCCTCTTTCCCTCAAGTGTCCCCAATCGCCACCCCTCTCCCCTTAGAACGTGTTTGAGCCAAAGCCATCAGTGCCCGAGTACAAGGTGGCCTCCGTGGGGGGGTCTCGCTGCCTCCTCCTCCACTACAGCGTCCCCAAGGCCATCTGGGACGGCCTTATCCTCCTTGCTACCTTCTACGTTGCGGTCACCGTCCCCTACAACGTCTGTTTCTCGGGTGACGATGACACCCCCATCACTTCGCGACACACTCTTGTCAGCGACATCGCCGTGGAGATGCTCTTCATCCTGGGTCAGAGCCTCTGCCTCACCCACCCTGGCGGGTTGGCTGGGGGAATCCACTTGGCCAAGCCTCACCCACTCCTGGGGCCCGCATGACCCAGGCATTCAGAGCCCCTCCCTTCCTGCATCTTTAAGTCCCAATGGCCCATGTGTCCTGCTTCCTGCAGCCTTCAGCCTTGTGACCTGTCTTCCCTAAGGACCAGCCAGAAGCCCAATCTATCTCTCCATGCCTGCCTCCTCCTCCAGTCTGGGTCTCTAAAGCTTGTTCCCAGCCTTTTTTGGTTTCTTGATCCCTTGGCCAAGGCCCCCCAGTAATAGCCTCTTGCACCCCCAGATATCATCCTGAACTTCCGCACCACCTATGTGTCCCAGTCTGGCCAGGTAATCTCTGCTCCTCGTTCCATTGGCCTCCACTACCTGGCCACCTGGTTCTTCGTCGATCTTATTGCTGCTCTGCCCTTTGACCTGCTTTACGTCTTCAACGTCACCGTGGTGAGTGACCTCTATCCCACCATCCAGTCCAACCTCCCAACTTCAGCACAACATCTTCCAGGAAGGGACTGATCCCAAACCCAGATATGCCCCTTCCCATCAATCCATCTGCAGATATTTATCAGGCACCTGCTCTGGGCATAGCCATGCGCTAGGTACCGGGAGGATCCCGGAGGGTCTATGATCCTGGGGAGCTCAGCTCACAATCTTTGAGGGAAGCTGAGACAAATGAAAAGCTAACTATGGCTACCAAGGCGGCATTGGTCTGATGCCAAATGAGTGGTACTTTTCACTTTTTTATTTAACAAACAACTGATGAGCATTTAGCTGTCTGCAAAGCACTGTGTGGGGCATGGCCACTGTGGGGAAAGGGAACAAGGATTCAGCCTCTAAACAACTAAACTGGTGAGGGGGCAGGAATACTGCAGAGCACAGCAGGGACAGAAGAGGTGAATGGGGGTGGAAGATGGGGCCCGGGTATGCCACTGAGGGGTTGGGCTGACCTTGGAGTACCAGGCTGGAACATGAGTGTGAGTTAAAATGGTCTGAAGTCTGGCCAGCACCTGGGAAGCAAAAGCGTACTTGCTGGGCAGAGGCTGGAGGGGTCTGGGAAGGTTTCCTGAGGGAGGTGGGAGTATAGCTAGACCTTAAAGGGTGAGTAGGATTTAGCTGGCAGGAGATGAGGACAGCAAGCATTTGGGGGAGCATAGTAAACCTAGACAAGAAGGTAGAGGCTGTGGGTGAATTCAGAGGCAAAGAATGCCAGGACCTGAGTCCTCACAGATCCCTGGGGACACTCTGGAGGTGCCCTGAGTGGTCATCTGCAGCCCCAGCCAGCAGATAGTAGGTCTTCTCAAGTCCAGGGTGGGGCAGTGCTACCCTGTGTCCCCAGGCCCCCTTGGGTGTGGTGCGGGGAAGTGGGGAGCAGTTTCCTTGTGTGCTCTCTCCCTGCACTCAGCTATAGCAGGAAACCACCTACACGCAGCCGAATTTAACTAGCCGCCAACGGGCTGTGGGCCTCCTCTCCTGGCTGTGCACACGTGTGTGCGCGCTCCCACACACGTGCATGTGTGTACGTCTGCCTCGAGGCTCTGACCATTCTGAGAAGATCTCCCCACCCCTCCCCAGGAGTGCGCCCACCCCTCTATGCCCACTAGGCACCATCAGCTGGGGGGTGGGAGACTGCAGAGAGCCCCCTGCCCCTCCTCTCAGGTCCCTTTGGGAGCATCTTACAGTTCACTGCATTCTTGCACACACATCATCACATGGGAGCCCCACGGGGACCCTTCAGGGCAGATCCTTATCCTTTTTCAGAGGTAGGTGCAGAGGCTCAGAGAGGTTCAGTGACTTGCTGAAAGTCACATAGCTAGCAGGGGCAGGCAGGAGATTAGAACCAGGTCTCTCCACCCTGGGCAACAGGTGAAACCCTGTCTCTACTAAAACACAAAAAATTAGCCGGGTGTGGTGGTGTGTACCTGTAGTCCCAGCCACTCCGGAGGCTGAGGCATAAGAATCGCTTGAGTCCCAGAGGCAGAGGTTGCAGTGAGCCAGGATTGCTCCACTGCACTCTAGCTTGGCCGGACACAGTGGCTCACGCCTGTAATCCCAGCACTTTGGGAGGCCAAGGCGGGCGGATCATGAGGTCAGGAGATCGAGACCATCCTGGCTAACATGGTAAAACCCCGTCTCCACTAAAAATACAAAAAATTAGCCGGGCGTGGTGGTGGGTGCCTGTAGTCCCAGCTACTCAGGAGGCTGAGGCAGGAGAATGGCGTGAACCCGGGAGGCGGAGCTTGCAGTGAGCCGAGATCGCGCCGCTGGACTCCAGCCTGGGCGACAGAGACTCCGTCTCCAAAAAAAAAAAAAAAAAAAAAGAAAGAATCAGTTCTCTAAACTTTCAGTCTAGTATTTTTTCCAACATACCACCTTGCTTCCCAGGTAACCAGGGCCCCTGGGTGGATGGTCTGATGAGATGAGGAATGCCACTGGGGGCCAGAGAGAGGTAGGACAGAGACAGAAGATGAGCAGGCACTGGCAGAGCTGCAGACTTGAAGGGGCCAGGCCTGGATATTCTAGTCCAAGGAGAATGAGAGGAGTATCCCCAAGAGAGTGGGGCCCAAGGGCAGTTGACTGAGGGAAGCCCTGAAGAACTCAAGCTTGCAGTCAAGTGCTCTGGGAGCCGGGGGTAGGCATTAAACCCTGGCGAGGGTCCATGTGGAGGAATCAGAGCCACCTCCTTTCCAGTTCCTTCACTTAAAATTAGAGAAAAATTGCACGAAATGGTACAGGAGCAGTGTAGGACCAGGGCTATGGGAATTGTTCCTGGAAGCCCAGGAAGGGGCAGTGAGGGGCTTTCATTCCAGGTTCCCCAGGCACTGCCCCAGAGCTTCCAGTCCTAGCTGCCATGCTGCTCCCACCCAGAAGATAAGCCCTCCCCATCTCCAAGATTGAAGGGCTGATCAATATTGATAACCACAATGCAGATGGTACTTGGGGTAATATTAGTGAATATGGGACACTTACTAGGTACCATTATCTCCGTCAACCCCTAGCACAGCCCAGGCTCCCTCAGTCCCTGCTCTCCTGCTCCCTCAACTCTTCTGCTTGAGTCTTCATCTGCAGCTGATCTGCAACAGGAAGTGTCCATAAACCTCCCCCAGCCCTCAAGTCCTTGCCTGTCCCCACTCCACTATGCTTCTCCATGTCTTGAAGGGTGGTCCCCATCACAATTGCTGCCGTCGCTACTGGGGCTCTGCAGAGACCATTGCCTATCCCCTGACTCTGACCAGGCCTGGCTCCCCTACCATCTCCCAGTGCTTAGTGGCCCTAGAGCACAAGGTGGACTGTGGTGTCAATTAGCCCAGATGCCCACCCTGAGTGCCAGCTCTATCATGTCTTTGGTCTGTGACCTTGAACAAGTCATTAGCCTCTCTGAGCCTTAGTTCATTCATCTGCAAATTGGGAATGATGATGATAATTGAACTAAAGGTATAATTGTGTGTGTGTGTGTGTGTGTGTGTGTGTATTGTTAAATAAGGATTACAAATGCTTAGCACAGTGCCTGGCTAAGCACATAGAATGTACTTACTAAGGCCAGGCACAGTGGCTCACCCTTATAATCCCAGCACTTTGGGAGGCCAAGGAGGGTGGATCACGGGATCAGGAGATCAAGACCATCCTGGCCAATGTAGTGAAACCCCATCTCTACTAAAAATACAAAAATTAGCTGGGGAGGGAGGCTGAGGCAGCCTTGAATTGCTTGAACCTGGGAGACAGAGGTTGCAGTGAGCTGAAATGGAGCCACTGCACTCCAGCCTGGCTACAGAGTGAGACTCTGTCTCAAAAAAAAAAAAAAAAAAAAAAAAAAAGAGAGAGAGAAAGAAAGAAAAAGAAAAGAAAAAAAAAGGAAAATAATTACTAAGCGTTAGCCACTGTTTGTTTTATTGTTATTATTCCCTTCCTGCTGCATTCCCTGGCCACTTTCTCAGGACGGCAACGATGTCTTTCCTGTTGCAGCCTCCGCTGGCTCCAGGGTGTCTGGTGGGAAGGCCCTGGGAGGGGACTGAGGGCTCGGAGGAGGTATGCCTGCTGACAGCCTCCCCCGCCACCCTCCCGCAGACCTCGCTGGTGCACCTGCTGAAGACAGTGCGGCTGCTGCGGCTGCTGCGGCTGCTGCAGAAGCTGGAGCGGTACTCTCAGTGCAGTGCTGTGGTGCTCACGCTGCTCATGTCGGTCTTTGCACTCCTTGCCCACTGGATGGCCTGCATCTGGTATGTCATCGGGCGCCGGGAGATGGAGGCCAATGACCCGCTGCTCTGGGACATTGGTGAGCCACCGACCCCAGACTTTCACAGACCACCTGTCCACCTGTCCCATCCCCAAGCTGATGCTTCCACCAGTACCCACACCCCTCATCCCACATTCCTCTATCCATCCAACAAACATGCGTTGAGCTATTTCTGGATCAAGCATGGGGATAATGATTTGCAGACAAGGGCTCTGTTTTGGGGGGCTGGTGGAGGGAACTCACAGCTTAGCAGGGGAGCAAGACCAGTGATCATGATCAAAGTACAATGCAGGAAACACTGATGGTGGAGGAGTGTGTTTCAGGCAGAAGGAGCAGCACGTGAAAAGTCCCTGAAAGAGCCTGGCATCTTTGCCCCCATTAATCCCTCCTTCTCCAGGCTTCATAGCCATGGGCCAGGAGATAGCCCCAGGCCCTTGCAATCCCTCTGAAAGGCCTGTCAGATCCTGGGCATGGTCCCTGACACCTCCCGCTCCTTCACCCCACACCTAGCCCACCACATCAATACCACCTCTCAAATGTCCCTTGAATCTGACCTTTTCTCTCCATCCTGTCTGCCCCTTCCCAGTCCACTCCACCTCCCTTTCTCACCCAGGCCTGTGCAATAGCCTCCCTGCTGATCTCCCAACCCCCTTCTGGTCCCTCCCACAACCACCCTTCTCACCACAGCCAAATGGGTTCTAGGATTCAATGTTGACCTGCCACACTCCTGCTGGGATTCCTTCAGTGGCTTCCCACTGCCCTCCAAATGAAGTCCACACTCAGTGCACACCCTGAGCAGCCCTGTGCCCCCTCTCTCCCACCTGCCTTCCTGTTCTCCCATGCTCCCTGCGTCGTAGTCACACCAGCCTCTCCCCTGGACCCAGGACATACTGCTTTCTCACGCTGGGCCTGCAACATGTTGTTTTCCTCTCTGGCATCCTCCCTCTTTTGTCTTCCCTCTCCACCTAGATGGATTTTCTGTTCCCTGCCTCACTTGGAACCAATGTTCCTTTGGTTCCATGTGTCTCAATCAAAATGCCCCGTCCTAAGGAGCATGCCTTCCAGGCACCATGTCCAGAACCCCCCAACTGCCAGTGGGTTGGATTTCCCTAACCTATTAGGATTCCTAACACACCCTATACAATACTTCCCTTCCAGGAGTTCACCCCCCACCTGTAATGATTTATGTCATGTCTCTTTTCCCTCAGCTATAGGTTCCACCAGGACAGGGAGAGTGTTTGGCTGGGTCAATTCCCCAACACTTTGTATAGAGCAGGTGCACAATAAACTATTAGTAAGTTTCAGGAGCCTTTGAACAGTCAGCAGTATAGTGAGTTGGCAGCCTTGGACTGTAACTGTAACCAGTGCACCATGGGGAGGCACAGACCCAGACCATTCCTCACAGTTCCTGTGCCAACCTGTGTATAAATACTTGCCGAAGGTCAAGCACAGGTGGCTCAGGGAACCCTGGTTCTCCACCGCTGGCACAGCCAGGGCTCCCTGCATCCGTCCACCCTGCAGGCTGGTTGCACGAGCTGGGCAAGCGTCTGGAGGTGCCCTACGTCAATGGCTCAGTGGGCGGCCCATCGCGGCGCAGCGCCTACATTGCGGCACTGTACTTCACTCTAAGCAGCCTTACCAGCGTAGGCTTTGGCAACGTGTGTGCCAACACCGACGCCGAGAAGATCTTCTCCATCTGCACGATGCTCATAGGCGGTGAGGCCAGACCTGCCACGCCTCAGTGGGGCCCTGCGAAGCCCAGCGTGCACGGGGAAACTGAGGCCCAGAGAGGGCAAGGCATCTGCTCGAGGTGTCTACCCAAGTCCAGACAGTCACGCATTCATTCATGGACGTTTCCTGAGTGCCCACTATGTGCTGGCCCTGGGGATGCCACAACCAGGCGTGGCCTCTTGCAAAAGGGATGGGAAACCCAGGTTCATGACCTGATGATGGGGAGGCCTGAGAGGAGCATGGGGTGTTACCCATCTCTGGACCACTCCCTATTCCCCATCCCTAGTCTAGTGCCTGGCATCTAGTAGGCACACAGGAGCCCACTGGCTCTTGGCCAGGACAGGGTGGGTTTGGAAGCTGGGGAGGTGGCCAGAGGGGTGGCCGGTCCTGACCAGCCCGCTGTTGCTGCTCCAGCCCTGATGCACGCTGTGGTGTTCGGGAACGTGACAGCCATCATCCAGCGCATGTACTCGCGCCGCTCGCTCTACCACAGCCGCATGAAGGACCTCAAGGACTTCATCAGTGTGCACCGCCTGCCGCGGCCGCTCAAGCAGCGCATGCTGGAATACTTCCAGACCACGTGGGCCGTCAACAGCGGCATCGACGCCAATGAGGTAGTGCGCGGGGTCTCCCGTCTTGCCCTCGCCCTCCGAGTGGCCCTGCAGTGGTGTGGGGAAGGGGTCGCTGCCCCTCTGGCTTAAAATGGAGGCAGGCTGAGTGCGGCGGCTCACACCTGTAATCCCAGCATTTTGGGAGGCTGAGGCGGGTGGGTCACTTGAGGTCAGGAGTTGAAGACCAGCCTGGGCAACATGGTGAAACCCTGTCTGCTAAAAATATGAAAATTAGTCAGCTGTGGTGGTGCACACCTGTAGTCCCAGCTACTTGGGAGGCTGAGGCAGGAGAATGGTGGGAACCCGGGAGGTGGAGCTTGCAGTGAGCCGAGATCGCGCCCCTGCACTCCAGCCTGGGCGACAGAGTGAGACTCCGTCTCAAAAAATAAATAAATAAATAAAATAAAATAAAATAAAATAAAATAAAATAAAATAAAATAAAATGGAGGCGTCCGGGGTGGCTCACGCCTGTAATCCCAGCACTTTGGGAGGCCGAGGCGGGCGGATCACAAGGTCAGGAGATCGAGGCCATCCTGGCTAACACGGTGAAACCGTCTCTACTAAAAATATAAAAAATTAGCCAGGCATGGCGGTGTGCACCTGTAGTCCCAGCTACTCAGGAGGCTGAGGCAGGAGAATGGCGTAAACCCGGGAGGCGGAGCTTGCAGTAAGCCGAGATTGCACCACTGCACTCCAGCTTGGGCGACAGAGTGAGACTCTGTCTAAAAAATACATATATAAATAAAAAATAGCCGGGTGCGGTGGCTCGCGCCTGTAATCCCAGCACTTTGGGAGGCTGAGGTGGGTGGATCACGAGGTCAAGAGATCGAGACCATCCTGGCTAACACGGTGAAACCCTGTCTCTACTAAAAATGCAAAAAATCAGCCGGGCATGGTGGTGGGCGCCTGTAGTCCCGGCTACTCGGGAGGCTGAGGTAGGAGAATGGCGTGAACCCAGGAGGCGGAGCTTGCAATGAGCCAAGATTGGGCCACTGTACTCTGGCCTGGGCGATAGAGCGAGACTCCGTCTCAAAAATAATAATAATAATAATAATAATAATAATAATAATAATAATAATAATAAATAAAAGTAAAAATAAAAAATAAATAAATAAAATGGAGGCAAACAGGGCCCCGGGGGTGAGGTATTGTTCACAAGGGCACACACTCACCCAAAATACAAATTCTTGTTTCTTTTTTTTTTTTCTTTTTTCGAGAAGGAGTCTTGCTCTGTTGCCCAGGCTGGAGTGCAGTGGCATGATCTCGGCTCACTGCAACCTCTGCCTCCCAGGTTCAAGGAATTCTCCTTCCTCAGCTTCCTGAGAATCTGGGATTACAGGCAACTGCCACCACGCTTGGCTGATTTTTGTATTTTTAGTAGATATGGGGTTTCACCATGTTGGTCAGGCTTGTCTTGAGCCCTTGACATCTTGATACGCCTGCTTCAGCCTCCCAATTTGCTGGGATTACAGGCGTGCACCACCACAGCCGGCCAAATTCTTGTTTCTTTGCATTTGAATATGGGAGTGAAAGAGCTCAGGGCCCAGCTGATGCCACTCTCCCTTCTGCCGACATTTCCTGAGTGCCTGCTTTGGGCCAGCCTTGGTGCTGGGCACAGGGAGCTTAGAGATGATGACACTCAGCCCTGGCCCTTAGGGAGACCCAGAATGGTGAGGGAGGCAGACAGATGAACAGAGTGCGGCGGTGAATGGGGCTGTAAAGGAGGGATGTTGGTGACATTGGGTCCTCATTGTGCCTGGGCGGAGAGGAGTCAAGGAAGGTGGCACAGAAGAAGGGACATCACAGAGGACAAGAAGGAAATCAGCCTGCTATAGGAAGGCCATCCCTGGTAGAAAGGGTCATAGGGACACAGGTCTAGAAGTGATGGCACAAAAGAGCAGAGTGGGTGCTTTTGGAAACTGAAAGCGGCTCTGTAAGCCTGTAGGAACGGGCATGTGAGTGCTGCAGAGGGAGAAGGCAGGGCAGGAGGGCATGACATGGGCTGGGAGGCAGCAGGCCCAGCTCAGGGATGGCCTGGAATTTAGATTTTATCCTGCGTAATGTTTACACTGGGGAGTGGTGTGGGAATCTCGGAGGGAATGGATTGGTGAGGTATCTCTGAGAATGGGATCTGTGGGATGTGGTGATCTCCTGCTGGTTGCAGAAGAGCTCAGAGTACTCCCAGGTTTCTGGCTTAGGCCAAGGGTGGGGATGGACGCATAACAAGAGGAAGATGGGGCTTTGGGATGAAGGTGAGAGTCCCGGGTCAGACCAAGAGGAGGGTATGGTGCCTGGGGGAGGTCCAGAGGGAGGTTGCCCAGTAGGTGGATGGGAATCAGCTCTTGGCCCGGTGCAGTGGCTCGTGACTGTAATCCCAGCACTTTGGAAGGCTGAGGTGGGCAGATCATCTGAGGCTGGGAGTTTGAGACCAGCCTGGCCAATACTGTGAAACCCTGTCTCTACTAAAAATACAAAATTAGCTGGACTTGGTGGTGCACACTTGTAATCCCACCTACTCGGGAGACTGAGGCAGGAGAATCACTTGAATCTGGGAGGCCAAGTTTGCAGTGAGCTGAGATCATGCCACTGCACTCCAGCCTAGGTAACAGAGCGAGACTCTGCCTCAAAAAAAAAAAAAAGAAAAGGCCGGGCGCGGTGGCACACGCCTGTAATCCCAGCACTTTGGGAGGCTGAGACGGGTGGATCACGAGGTCGGGAGATCAAGACCATCCTGGCTAACACAGTGAAACCCCGTCTCTACTAAAAAAAAATACAAAAAAACTAGCCGGGCGAGGTGGCAGGCGCCTGTAGTCCCAGCTACTCCGGAGGCTGAGGCAGGAGAATGGCATAAACCCGGGAGGCAGAGCTTGCAGTGAGCTGAGATCTGGCCACTGCACTTCAGCCTGGGTGACAAAGCAAGACTCCGTCTCAAAAAAAAAAAAAAAAAGAAAGAAAGAAAGAAAGAAAGAAGAAAAAAGAAATCAGGTCTGGACTCAGAGTTAGGGCTCAGGGCAATCAGGTAGTGGGGAAGCCATGGGGCCAGTTGCCATGATGCAGGAATAGTGTGGCAAGTGAGAGTCTGGGGTGTTGGCTGAGGAAGAGGAGCCTGGGAGGAAATGAGGAAGTGAGCAGTGGGAGAGGTGGGAGGAACCAGGAGGAAGCCCCTCACGGGAGCCCAGGGGGGCTGAGGGGAGAGTTCAACAAGCCAGGGTGGCCAAGGGGCTCCATATGAGGATGTGAACATGGAATGTGGCCCTAAGAGGTCATTGGTAGTGCCCAAGGTCTAATAACAACTCTGCATTTTACAGACTGAGATACAAACTGGGATCTTGAGGCCCAGCGAGCGGAAATGGGTTGCCCAAGGTCCACAGGGGCTTAGGAGCCAAGCTGACTCCTGGTCTCCTGACTCCCAGTTGAAGGCTGACCCCCAAGGGACAGCTCCTGAATGATGGGGTTAAGTAACCAGCATGTAGTCATAGGTGGGGAACTGATGGCAGAAGACCTGGTCTCTGCCCCTGAAATTGGGTTTTGAGGTTCATGCAGCAAGTAAAATTGAGGTTAGACACAGAGGTTGTACTGAAGGTCTGGAATGGGTGACTTCAAAGGGCAAGAGAAATTCTCTCTTTGAAGACAGCTCAGCACATTTGTAGACTCAAGTAGTAACTGCAGGGGGATGGCCAGAATGACCTATGCCCCTTATGCAGTTACTGCGTGACTTCCCAGACGAGCTGAGAGCTGACATTGCTATGCACCTGAATCGGGAGATCTTGCAGCTGCCGCTGTTCGGGGCAGCCAGCAGGGGCTGCCTGCGGGCCCTATCGCTGCACATCAAGACCTCGTTCTGCGCTCCGGGCGAGTACCTGTTGCGCCGTGGGGATGCCCTGCAGGCACACTACTATGTCTGCTCCGGCTCACTTGAGGTGCTCCGAGACAACATGGTGCTGGCCATCCTGGGTAAGGACCCTGTCATCCCTGATTACCTACCCTGGAACCACCCCCGACTCCCCGCTGCCGAGGACTTGGGAATGGCCAGGATTCTAGGGAATGGGATACTCCTTGTGGATACCTACAGTTCCTGCTGAGGAATACTCTCTCGGTCCCTTCACCCTATGACCATCCCCTTTTGGCAATTCCCTTCTGATTATCCCCTAATCCCCTTAGGCATCCCTCAACCCATCAACCCCTCCCAGTGGCGGTCCCCAGCTCAGCTGATCCTTTCCCATTGCTCCACTTCCCAACCCCATTGACCCTAAACTCCAGTCACCTTTACCCTCTAACTGACCTGATCCCTCCGGCCATTGTGATTTTTATCACCCAATTACATCGATCATTCCTCTGGCCCTACTCACTCCCACTGACTGTCTCCCAACCTCACCAGTCATTCTCCACTGACCTTTTCCCAATTCCATTGGTTATTTCCACCAGTCCCATTGACTGGCCCACCTTCAACCATGCTTCAAACACACTGACCACCCCTCAAATCCACTGAGCACCCCTCAAATCCACTGAGCACCTCCAGCTGATATCCTTTTGTTCCCACTGCCCCAGCTGACTGTCCCCATCCCTTACCTACAGGGAAGGGGGACCTGATTGGAGCAGATATCCCTGAGCCGGGGCAGGAGGCTGGGTTGGGAGCAGACCCAAGCTTCGTGCTGAAGACCAGTGCTGATGTGAAAGCTCTGACCTACTGTGGCCTGCAGCAGCTGAGCAGCCAAGGGCTGGCTGAGGTCCTGAGGCTCTATCCTGAGTACGGGGCTGCCTTCCGGGCTGGCCTGCCCCGGGACCTCACCTTCAACCTGCGCCAGGGCTCTGACACCAGTGTATGTACACCCCTGATGGCCGCCATCCTTCCAGAGTCCCTTCCTCCAAAGCAGACCTCCCCAGCCTGAGAGTCCCATGAGCCTCCCTCCAACCTAAAAACATCATGCCTGAAGCCCAGGCACCCTACTCCATTGCCCCTTACCTGCTTCATACCTTCCAACCCTGCTGACACTACACTGGCCATCACCCAGGCCCCTGGCCGTCTCTCATCACTTTCTACTCCCAACTCTACTGCCCCACCTCCACTGACCACCCCTCAGCCTCACTCCAGACTTCTGACTCCTTCAAAGGACCCTCCCTTTGTTTCTTTGTGTGTGTGTGTGTGTGTGTGTGACAGTCTCGCTCTGTCACCCAGCCTGGAGTGCAGTGGCACGATCTTGGCTCACTGCAACCTCCGCCTCCTGGGTTCAAGTGATTCTCCTGCCTCAGCCTCCTAAGTAGCTGGGACTACAGGTGTGCATACCATGCCTGACTAATTTTTGTATTTTTAGTAGAGACAGGGTTTCGCCATGTTGGCCAGGCTGGTCTCAAACTCCTGACCTCAGGTGATCTGTCTGCCTCACCCTCCCAAAGTGCTGGGATTACAGGCGTGAGCCACCATGCCCAGCCATGACCCTGTCTTTAGAAACAACCACCTCATGTGCTCCTCTTTCAAGCCCCTCTCTGGACGGGGCATCATCGCCTGGGACTTCCCCTTCTTCTCTCACCAAATGTCTCCTGAGTCCACTGTGTTTTAGGCTCTGGGCCAGGCCTGTACATTACACTTTGGGCCTTGGTCTTTTGCTGCTTTTCAGTCTCACTTTGCTATGCAGTGTTTGTTTGAGTTAGAGTTGTAGTTTCTGACTCAGCTCCACAAAAGACCCCACATTCTCAACCCCATAACACTGTTGGGTGGGACAGGGAGGGGCTGCGCTCTGGCCGCAGGGAGGCGGGAGTCGGCTTGAACTCTCCTATGTCCCCACAGGGCCTCAGCCGCTTTTCCCGATCCCCTCGCCTCTCCCAGGTAACACCCACTTCCTGGGTGGGGTTGAATTGCCCTGGGGAGAGGGTGAGATGGGGAGCAGCATCCCCCTTTCCATGGATGGGGAGCTGCATCCGCCGGTGAAGGCTCTTACTTAATGAAGGGGTCTGTGGTCACTGTCGTGCGACATCAGCTGCCCCCTCTGCCCGCAGCCCCGCTCAGAAAGCCTCGGCTCCTCCTCAGACAAGACGCTGCCATCCATCACAGAGGCCGAGAGTGGCGCGGAGCCTGGGGGTGGTCCCAGGCCCCGACGGCCCCTCCTGCTGCCTAACCTCAGTCCAGCACGGCCTCGGGGCTCCCTGGTCAGCCTTTTGGGCGAGGAGCTGCCCCCATTCTCAGCCCTTGTCTCCTCTCCTTCCTTGTCCCCGTCCCTGTCCCCTGCCCTGGCTGGCCAGGGCCACAGCGCCTCCCCTCACAGCCCCCCCAGGTGCTCTGCTGCCTGGAAGCCCCCTCAGCTTCTCATTCCCCCACTGGGAACCTTTGGACCTCCGGACCTCAGTCCCCGGTGAGATGCCAGCCTCCCCTCCCTTCCCCAAACCCCTACTGGCTTCCAGAACCTTCTCTGGGCTCTATCCAAACAGTGCTTCATCCTGTCTCTGCCCGTGTGCCCACTGCACCCTTCCAACCACAGCCTGCAACCCCAACCCACTTTGACCACCGCTCTTGCTCCGCCCCCTGGCACTGCTGCCCCCAGTTCCCCTCTGTCTGCTCTGCTCTGGCCCTTACCCTCACCCCATGGTGCTGATGAGCACTACCCTGTCCCCAGGATAGTGGATGGCATTGAGGACTCCGGCAGCACAGCTGAGGCCCCTTCATTCCGGTTCAGCAGGAGGCCTGAGCCGCCAAGACCCCGCTCCCAGGTGCCCCCTACAGGTAAGGGCCAACAGTGGACTTCAACCCCGTCATCCATCTGCCCATCCACCTGTCCATCCATCCCATATGTAGTAGGGGCCTACCATGTACCAGGTGCCATCCTGGGAATACAGAGATAAAACAGACCTGGCCCATGCTCTTGGAGTGAGTCTAGCAGGGAGACACCTCTGTACACAGATAAACAATTCCAGATGCTAAATACCATGACAGACAAGAACTGGACTCCGGTAGAAGAGGAAGGTACCCACTGGACTTCCTTCTAGAGGAGGGGATGCTTGGGTTACTGCTTAAAGGGTGGGATCTTGAAGGATGGAGCAAAACGGTTATTGAGCTGGGCATGGTGGCTCATGCCTGTAATCCCAGCACTTTGGGAGGCTGATAAGGGTGGATCACCTGAGGTCAGGAGTTCGAGACCAGCCTGGCCAATATGGCGAAACCCCATCTCTACTAAAAATACAAAAATTAGTCAGGTGTGGTGGTGCACACCTGTAATCCCAGTTCCTCAGAAGGCTGAGGCAGGAGAATCGCTTGAACCTGGGAGACAGAGGTTGCAGTGAGCTGACAGCACACCACTGCACTCCACCCTGGGCAACAGAGTGAGACTCCATCTCAGACAAAAAAAAACAGCTTTTGAAAGGCATGAAAACCAGAGGATGTTGTGTTTAGACACCACAGAGAAGCTCCATAACAAGACAGGGCAAGGCGCGGGATGAGACTGGAGAGTTACACAGGGGCCTCAAAACCAGGCTAAGGAGTTTAGGTTTCCCATCTCACAGACCCTAGAGCTGTTTCTCCCCCTGCTCTCCGCCTGCCCAATGACAGGAGGGTTCCAGCCCAAGTTATAGGCTCAGGTATTAATGCTCCATGAACTCACCTGCATCCCTTCACCCTGCAGGGACCAGGCCCAGCCCAGAATTGGCCAGTGAGGCTGAGGAGGTGAAGGAAAAGGTTTGCCGGCTGAACCAGGAGGTGGGTTGGGGTTGGCTCAGAGATGCGCCTGATATAACAGCATTTCAGGCCCGACGCAGTGGCTCACTTGAGGTCAGGGGTTTGGGACCAGCCTGGCCAACATGATGAAACCCCGTCTCTACTAAAAATACAAAAATTAGCCAGATGCCTGTAGTCCCAGCTACTCAGGAGGCTGAGGCAGGAGAATCGCTTGAACCTGGGAAGCGGAGGTTGCAGTGAACCAAAATCGCGCCATTGCACTCCAGCCTGGGCGACAAGGCAAGACTCTGTCTCAGAAAAAAAAAAAAAAAAATTCATGCTAGCTAGATGACCTTGGGCAAGTCCCACAGCTGCTCTGAACTTAAACTTCCTCATTGAAAATGGGGAAATAGTAATATGTGCTTCCCAGAGTTTTGAGGATGAAATGAGAGTGCAAATGTGCCTGGTCCAGTCCCTGGCATGTCGTAGGCACTCGGTACCAGTTGGTTCCCTTCCTCCCCAACTGGCTCAGGTTTCCCAGCCTGATAAGAGGATCTCTTCTCCCTCCACCACTGTGGGACTCTCTCTTGCCCAGGCCCCACCTCTTTCCCTTACCCCAGCAGTGGGGAATGAGTGTAAGCAGATGCGGGGGCAGGGGACAGGGAGGCTGAGAGGCCTTCAGGCCTGGGGGACCTGGATCTAGACGTCTGAATCCTGTCCAGGAAGAACCTAGATCCTATATGCTGAGGTGCAGCCTCTGCCTCCTCCCCAAGGGATCTCAGAGTTGTCACCAAAGAGCAACCAGGCCCAGCCCCTGGGAACTGGCTTTCCCTGTGTTCTGATAAACATGGGGCATCCCAGAGGGGCGGTGCCTGGGCCGGTTCAGGCCCTGGGGCCTGGGCAGGGCTGGTGCTTGTTCAGCAAGCTTGAGGGCAAGTCCACTCAAGGCCTCGGGCATCCTTCAGTTCTAGGCCAGTGGTTCCCAAACAAGTATCTATCAGAACTACCTGATAGGCCGGGTGGGGTGGTTCACGCCTGTAATCCCAGCACTTTGGGAGGTTGAGGTGGTTGGATCACGAGGTCAGGAGATCGAGACCATCCTGGCTAACACGGTGAAACCCCATTTCTACAAAAAATACAAAAAATTAGCCGGGCGAGGTGGCACATGCCTATAGTCCCAGCTACTCGGGAGGCTGAGGCAGGGGAATCGCTTGAACCTGGGAGGTGGAGGTTGCAGTGAGCCGAGATCGTGCCACTGCACTCCAGCCTGGGCAACAGAGTGAACCTCCATCTCAAAAAAAAAAAAAAAGAAAAGAAAAAAAAGAACTACCTGACAACCTATTGAGTGCAGATTTCTGGGCCTCTTAGGATTGGGAATGTCTGGGGTGGGGCCCAGAAATGTGCATTTTAAAAAGTTGATTCTATCCTCATTGAAGTTTGAAAAGCACAGATAGAGACCCTTGAGCCTGCGATGGGATCAGCTGAGAATAAGGCTGTCACTTCACAGATGTGTGGCCTCTTTGAGCACATTTTTCCACATCTTGGGAAAGCTCGCGCATGTGTGTGTGTAGGGGAAGAATACAATATCTGCTGCCCCAAATCCTTTCTGGAAAGAGACTGGAGCATTTTCCATCTGGGCAAAAATAACCCTCATCCTGCCTTTCTCCCAGGGTGGCCATGAGCAGAAAGTGACTGTGAAGGAGCTTTGTAAACTGGAGAGGGGGGTGCACCTGGTTATTACCGTGGCGCCTGTGAAACAACTCGATGTGTTTTCAACAGATCTCTCGTCTCAATCAGGAGGTGTCTCAGCTTAGCCGGGAGCTGCGGCACATCATGGCCCTGCTGCAGGCCAGGCTGGGTCCGCCAGGCTACCCAGCAGGCTCCACTTGGACCCCAGACCCTCCTTGTCCACAGCTGAGGCCACCATGCCTCTCTCCTTGTGCGTCCAGACCATCACCCAGCCTCCAGGATACTACGCTTGCTGAAGTTCACTGCCCAGCCAGTGTGGGGACCATGGAGACAGGGACTGCGCCCCTGGACTTGAGACCTTCCATATTGCCCCCCTACCCCTCAGAGCCTGACCCTCTGGGACCCTCTCCAGTGCCAGAGGCCTCACCCCCAACCCCAAGCCTCATGAGGCACAGTTTCCAGTCCAGGTCAGACACGTTCCACTGACCCTGGCCCAGGGCCCAGGCCTGTCTGGGGTGGGCGTTGCCGCTCACCACTCAGGGAGGACCTGGGCCCCTTGGCTTCCTGCCTTGGGGTCAGCAGCCACCAGCTGGCCTGGTTGGCTCTGGATTTCTGGACTTTTTAACCAAGCGTGGTTACCTCCGACGCTATTCCCTTTTCCAAGCCTTCCCCAACTTCCCCCTCTGTGAGGGGAGCCACCTGAGGGCTATGGAACCCAGCAGGCATGAGATGAACCGCAGTGCCCATTGGGCTGGGCAGATGAGATCCTACTTTCTCCCCAGGACCTGGAGGCAGGTAGAGATGGGGGAGCAGAGGGGATGGGCAAGGGACCCAGCTCCAGCCTAGGACATGAAGGCAAGACCAGGCAGTATCTTAGCGTCTATAGCAAGAGACAGGTTGCAGGATTTTGCCTGAAGATAGCTTAGTGATATTGTGAGGTCTTCTGTCTCAGCCCCTGGGTCTCTGCTGAAGACCTTAAGAGCAATGTTACCTAGAGAGGGGTAGGTTTGAGATGCTGCTTAGAATTTGAGCAACCCACGATTTCTTAGGCCGCCTACCACGAGCCCAGGCTGGAGAGGCTCACCTCATCTCACAGCCCACACAGGAAACAAATGGATGGCTCCAGATATGTGCTCTTTGGCTCTCACAGCATTATTTTCAAAATATGAGCTAGTTCCAATATTAAAAATGAGATAAGGCCGGGTGCGGTGGCTCACGCCTGTAATCCTAGCACTTTGGGTGGCTGAGGTGGGCAGATCACCTGAGGTCGGGAGTTCAAGACCAGCCTGACCAACATGCAGAAACTCCATCTCTATTAAAAATACAAAATTAGCCGGGCGTGGTAGTGCACACCTGTAATCCCAGCTACTCAGGAGGCTGAGGCAGGAGAATCACTTGAACCCAGGAGGTGGAGGTTGCAGTGAGCCAAGATCGCACCACTGCACTCCAGCCTGGGCAACAGAGCGAGACTCTGTCTCAAAAAAAAAAAAAAAAAAAAAAAAGAGGTTATACAGGACTACAGATATTCCAGTTTCTCTTTAAAAAAGTAGCACTGGGCACAGTGACTGGCTCATGCCTGTAATCCCAGTCCTTTGGGAGGCTGAGGTGGGAGGATCGCCTGAGCCCATGAGTTTGAGATCTGCCTTAGCAACATAATGAGACCCGATCTCTATAAAGATATATATATATATATGTTTGTTTGTTTTTTTCAGACGGAGTCTCGCTCTGTCGCCCAGGCTGGAGTGCAGTGGCACAATCTCAGCTTACTTCAAGTTCCGCCTCCCGGGTTCACGCCATTCTCCTTCCTCAGCCTCCCAAGTAGCTGGGACTACAGGCGCCCGCCACCACACCCGGCTAATTTTTTGTATTTTTAGTAGAGACGGGGTTTCACTGTGTTAGCCAGGATGGTCTCGACCTCCTGACCTCATAATCCGCCCACCTCAGCCTCCCAAAGTGCTGGGATTACAAGTGTGAGCCACCATGCCCAGCCTAAAAAAGTATTTTTAAAATTAGCCAGGTGTAGGCTCAGCGTGGTGGCTCATGCCTGTAATCCCCGCACTTTTGGGAGGCCAAGGCGGGCAGATCACCTGAGGTTGGGAGTTTGAGACCAACCTGGCCAACATGCAGAAACCCCGTCTCTACTAAAAATACAAAAATTAGCTGGGCATGGTGGTGCATGTCTGTAATCCCAGCTACTCGGGAGGCTGAGACAGGAGAATCCCTTGAACCCAGGAGGCGGAGGTTGCAGTGAGCCGAGATCGTGCCATTGCACTCAAGTCTGGGCAACAAGAGTGAAACTCCGCCTCAAAAATAAATAAATAAATAAATAAATAAAAGCCAGGTGTAGTGGTGAGTGCCTGTGGTTCCAGCTACTCCAGAAGCTGAGGTGGGAGGATGACTTGAACCCACGAGTTCAAGACCAGCGTGGGGAACATAGCAAGACACCCCCCCCGCCCATCTCTATAAAAATAAAAAGATTAGCCAGGTGTAGTGGTATGTGCCTGTGGTCCCAGCTACTCTGGAGGCTGAGGTGGGAGGATCACCTGAGCCCAGGAGGTTGAAGCTGCAGTGAGCAGTGATCACACCACTGCACTCCAGCCTGGGTGACAGAGTGAGACCCTGTCTCAAACAAACAAACAAAAAAACCTCAGGACATCTGGCTACCATGGGCCAACATTCCATCTGGCAATAATTGGCAATCAGCTGGGGCTGGGTGGCCACTGTCCTCTTTACATGGGATCTGCTCTGCACTCTGCTTCGCTGTCACACGTTTCTTGATCATCTCCCGGCTAGCTTCCCTTGTTTGAAATTTTTGTCTGGTCTCTGTGGGTATTTGAGTTCCCAAAACTTGAGTGTCCATCAGAACTACCTGAGATTCTATTAAAATGCAGATTCTGCCAGGCGCGGAGGCTCAAAAAAATAAAAAAATAAAAAGCAGATTGCTGGGCCTCACCCAATTTGGAATGTCAGGGGTGGAGCCCAAGGGTTGAGTTTGCAACCCGTGCCTTACCTAACAGTGTGTTCCCAGGTCCCTGTGCCCAACAGGTGCTTTTTGGGCCCAGTAATGTCTGCTTCTACTCCTAGGCGTGGGTCTGTCAACATCTCTGTTTCTGTCTCTCTGCAGGCTGTCTCTCAAGGTGGTCTCTTCCGCTGCTAGCAACTCAAAAATCCCAACAGCACTCCCTATCCTTCCCCTGACCCCAGACCGCTGCCAAGCCTGTTCTCCCCCATTACAACATGGTCTCACTCAGGGCCTGGACTGCTCCAAAACTCACCCAGGTCTCCAGCTCTCTTCTACCACCCACCACCCTGGGCTCACTTTTGGATAGGAAATAAACTCTTTATTTTTGTAGTTGTTGGCTCTGGGTGTTTCTGGGGGTTAGTCTGAGAGCCCCAGGGCTTTGGAGGAGCCAACACAGCAATCATTCCCCACCCTCACCCCCGCTGCACCCCAGAGCCCTGTTGCTATCTTTAGGAAGGGCAGAGGCACCAGCCAATCTACTTGGCACCACATTCACACCACCAGGGGCCCGAGGGATGACGGAAAAACTTAATTAGTCACTATGGGCCTATTATACCCACTTCTCTCCCCTGCACAACAGTCACAGCCATATACACACACAGTATGTGGAAAGGATAGAGTCCTGACTTTGGCCCACCTCCAGCCTTGGAAAGGTGGGCCCAGGGGACTACCCATCCCTCCTATATAAGGAACTGTTCAAGAGCTGGGTATGGCAAGGGGGCTGGAGGAAGAGCTTGTCACCAGCCAGAACCTGCTAGGAATCCCTCTCTGTCCCATCCCCTCTGTCCTCCCAACAAGCCCTCTCTTCCCTCTTCCTTTTCACCTCTCATGATCACTGGCGTGGAAGGGGGTCTTGTGTGTTACGGATGTAAGAAAGAGACGCCCTGGTGACTAGATGGAACTAGATGTGGGCACAGTTTTGTGGCAGGTTGTCCAAGGCAGGTAAATTCTCCAGCTGAGGCTCCAAGATATGCCTGGTGTTGGCCAGTGTTATAGGCACAATGGCCACAGCTGTCCCCGGTGACCCTTGATTCCACACAGGTTTTCAGTAGTGTCCCTGGAGGGTGAGATGCAAAAGAAGAGGAAGTACTGGTCTGTGTTGAGAGGTAAGGGTGGGAGGAATCAGGAGCGGGCCCCATCCATATTGAGACGAGTAGAAGAAACAAATATTCCTGATCCATATGGGGGGGTGCAGAGTGGGGGTGGTTCTAGTCTTTATTTGCAGATGGAGAGGGCCCAGGCAGAGATTGTCCAGCTCTGTATTCCGTGTCAGAGAGAACAGCTGACCCTGGCTGGGAGCAGGGGAAGGCAGAGATGGTCTTTGTGCTGGCCCCCGCACACACCAAGTAGGAGGTGGTGGCAGAAGCTCTCCGTTTGATCTCATCCAGCATCCTGTAGAGAACCCTTCCTACAGCGCTTTCATCGCCTTCCCCATCACAGACGCCTCCAGCAATCGGGCTTCCCAAGCTGACTTGGCCGGAAAGTGCAGACAGGGGCTTCTCCAGATCGGCAAGTTCAAAGGACTGAGGCCTCGCATGCATATTCATTCGCACCATGTTTCTTCTTTCCCAATTCTGCACACACAGTCCTCTGCCTTCTTCCAGCGCTCCACCACCCGCCTTCCCTCGGGGCGTCCGGAACCGGCGGTGACCGGGTGGCAGGCTTGGCCTTAAAAAGTTCCCGGCCAGGCCGGGCGCGCGGTGGCTCAAGCCTGTAATCCCAGCACTTTGGGAGGCCGAGACGGGTGGATCACGAGGTCAGAAGATCGAGACTATCCTGGCTAACATGGTGAAACCCCGTCTCTACTAAAAAATGCAAAAAACTAGCCGGGCGAGGTGGTGGGCGCCTGTAGTCCCAGCTACTCGGGAGGCTGAGGCCGGAGAATGGCGTGAACCCAGGAGGCGGAGCTTGTAGTGAGCTGAGATCCAGCCTGGGCGACAGAGCGAGACTCCGTCTCAAAAAAAAAAAAAAAAAAAAAAAAAAAAAAAGTTCCCGGCCATAGGCTGGGCGCAGTGGCTCAGGCCTGTAATCTCAGCACTTTGAGAGGCCGAAGAGGGTGGATCACCTGAGGTCAGGAGTTCGAGACCAGCCTGGCCAACATGGTGAAACCCCGTCTCTACTAAAAATACAAAAATTAGCCGGGCGTGGTGGTGCGTGCCTGTAATCCCAGCTACTCGGGAGGCTGAGGCAGGAGAATCGCTTGAACCCGGGAGTCGGAGGTTGCAGTGAGCCGAGATCGCGCCACTGCAATCCAGCCTGGGCGACAGAGTGAGACTCCGCCTCAAAAAAAAAAAAAAAGTTCCCGGCCGGGCTCGGCCTTGTAGTCAGCCGGCTCCAGCCTAAGCCCAAGTCCCAGGCAGCCACGGACTCCTCCCATCGCCACGAACTACAAGTCCCGCCATCCCTCGCGCGCGCCCTCTCGCCACTCCCGCGTTCCTACCGGCGCCGCTGGGTAGGTCGGCCAAGAGTGCCTCCCATTGGTTTCTCCGCCCTGTCAATCACCTGGGAGTATTGAGGGGCGGGGCGGAGGTGGAGATCCGGATCCGGAGCGGCTGAAAGGCGGAAGTGGAGGCCGGAGCCTGGGACACCGCCGGGGGGGAGAGAAGCAGAGCCCGTCCGAGCCCCGGCCCCAAGTAACGCCGCCGCCCCGGAGCCGCCGTGAGTATGCCTGTCCCAGGACCTGGTGTCTCGCCTGCGCTGAAGCATCTCCAGGGCAGCCCTTCCTCCCGCCCAGCCCCAGTTGAGGGGGATACTGACCCCTCCCCCGACCCGTAGCCCCCTCTTGAGGGGTTCCCCAGGCGTCGGGCCGCAGGAGATGGGGAGCTTCTTTCCTTAGCTTACCTACCTTTCGTGAGCCTTAAGGAAACCGCTATGACTGTCCTCTGGCCTGTCCATTCCAGTTGTGGGAGAGAGGTGCCTAAGTTCCGCTCCCCCTGCTCCCAGAATCGGAGGATCTTTGCCAGGTGTGAAGGAACCTGTCCCTCTTTTCTTTTAGAAGTGACGGAGAGTGCTGTCTGTCGCCGTTTTCCTTCCTGCTGGCCCACAAAACCAGTTGTCCCCTCCAGCCCTAGAGGAATATCTCGATTTCCTTTGGGGGAGGGGGTCGTCTGGGTGAGACCGTTCCACACGCACAGAAGTGTGTTGGCGCTCCCGCAACTCCTTACTTCCTCTCTTTCCTCAAGCCGGAGAACCAACCAGGACCTCAGCAGAGTTTAAAGTTTGGGTCACTTACTGGCAATGAGCTGTTTTCTTGCTTTGCCCCTTCTGTCTCCCAGCCCCTGTTCTCTAGTTATGTTGTTCTCTGAGTGTCTCTCTCTTCCTGACTCTGAAGAATTTAGCTGAGGTTTGCTCAATTCTAGCTATAGATCACAGATCAGGGTGGATGTGCCCATTCATTATCTTCTTTCCTCTCCCCCCTTGCTCCAGGCTCAGCTCTGTCCTCCCAGAGCACATGAGTGGTTTCCAAGCCGCCTCAAAGGGACTGCTTCTTTTGGGACTGCTGTCCGTGTGTCTATAGGGAGGAGAATAAGACCCAAAATGAGGAGTCTGGAATTGAAGGGCTATCTCTTTCCCACTCCCAAACACACACACACACCCCACGCTGAGCAACAGGTCCATGGCACGCCAGGGTCTGTCTCCAGTCCCTTCTGGGCTTGGACTTATTATTGAGGACTAAGTCAAGATCACAATGGCAGTTCAGAATTTTTAACTGTAGCCCAAGGAATTCCCATACATGCCAGAAAGTGCAGGTTCCCTCAAGCATATTGACTATGATCCTTGTCTGTTGCTTGGGGCTTTGGTGTGTGAAATAGCTGCTGTCTCAGACCAAGCTTTGTTATGTGGCCAAAGTACAGGCCGGAGACTGTACCTTAATGAGGAGTAACCTGCCTCTGAGGCCATGACCGATCCTTGCTATCTACAGTGAAGGAAGGGACAGAAAGCCATGCAGTTTGTGGGAACTTCTGTAGCACTTCAGTGTTCTGGGCTACCTTTACCACCCAAGTGTTCTGGGGTACCTTTACCACCCTTGCGTGCCACTTAAAAGTGCTGTCTTTTGACCTTGAGGTGTGTTTGAGTGCTTCTGGACAGCAGCTAGTGTCTGATTCCTACATTCTTTTGAGTAGACCTAGGATGTACTTATTTCACTTTTTTGTTTGTTTGTTTTCGAGATGGAGTCTTGCTCTATCCTCCAGGCTGGAGGAGTGCAGTGGCGTGATCCCGGCTCACTGCAACCTCTGCCTCCTGGGTTCAAGTGATTCTCCTGCCTCAGCCTCCCAAGTGTCTGGGATTAACAGGCATCCACCACCACGCCTTACTAATTTTTGTATTTTTAGTAGAGAAGGAGTGTCACCATGTTGGCCAGGCTGGTCTGGAACTCCTGACTTCAGGTGATCCACCCACCTCAGCCTCCCAAAGTGCTGGGATTACAGGTGTGAGTCACTGTGTGCGGCCTGCTTATTTCACTTTTTATTGGACAACAGAAGAAGCTTTCGTTATTAGGGTCAACAGCTGGATCACAAGCTCTGTATCTGTGTGGGTTCCTTTGGGACTCATTGGAGACTTCTTCAGCCAATCTAGTTTCTCTGATCTGGTCAGCCTGGGCATCTGAGCGGCAGGGCCAGAGAGGCCTGACTGCTCACTGGCCATTGGTCTCTGACCAGACTTACGTCTTCAGGAGTAGAACGCAGTTTGTCACTCTTCATGAGTGCTGGGATGAGGCCGACCAGGCTTCTGAGGAGATCTTCTTTCCTTTATCTGGACATGGTCTCCCAGCTCTGACTCTGAAACGAATTTTTTTTTTTTTTTTTTTTTTTTTTAAGACAGAACTTTGTTTGTTGCCCAGACTGGAGTGCAGTGGCGCAGTCTTGGCTCACTGCAGCCTCCACCTCCTGAGATCAAGGGATTCTCCTGCCTCAGCCTCCTAAGTAGCTGGGATTATAGGCATGCGCCACCATGCCCAGCTAATTTTTGTATTTTTAGTAGCAGCAGGGTTTCACCATGTTGGCCACACTGGTCTGGAACTCCTGACCTCAGGTGATCCACCCACCTGAGCCTCCCAAAGTGCTAGGATTACAGGTGTGAGCCACCACACCCGACCTGAAATGACTTTTGAAGGGGAAGCTCTGCCATTTAGAGAGACGAGGAAGGCCTCAGTGCTTTGGGTCATTATGCAGCCACTTCTGGCATCCAGAAATTATAGAGTCCAAGGAGAGGTCTCACTCTGCCTATTAGAAAGCGATGGCTCCATGTGCACCAGAAACCCTTCCTTTCTGATGCTGTTGCTCTCCTGCCCTCTTGCCTCTCACAATTAGTGGACTGTTAAACTGTAGAGGGGCTGTAACACTAATTTTTTAAAAATCATTTTAAAGTTGCAAAGTTATTTTCATACATATTCCTCATAGGTGCCCTGGGAAATACTGGGATTTGTTTCCCCACTTTGTTTTTAATTGTTATTATTACTTTTTTTTTTTTTTTTTTGAGTAAGATAAGGCAAATATGTGTCCCTGCTTTAGAGGGGATGCAGAAGGAACTTAAGTAGTTTGCCTGAGATCATACATTTAGAAAGTGGTAGAGCTAGGGCTTGGATTTGGGGTCAGATGTGGCCTGATCTTCTTTTTTTTTTTTTTTTTTTTTTTTTTTTGAGACGGAGTCTCGCTCTGTCGCCCAGGCTGGAGTGCAGTGGCGCAATCTCGGCTCACTGCAAGCTCCGCCTCCCGGGTTCACACCATTCTCCTGCCTCAGCCTCCCGAGTAGCTGGGACTACAGGCGCCCGCCACTGTGCCCGGCTAATTTTTTCTATTTTTAGTAGAGACGGGGTTTCACCATGGTCTCGATCTCCTGACCTTGTGATCCGCCCACCTCGGCCTCTCAAAGTGCTGGGATTACAGGCGTGAGCCACCGCGCCCGGCCTGTGGCCTGATCTTCTAACAGTGGGCCCTTCTTCCGCCTGGTTTGTTTGTTAAATGAATGAACATGCAGGGTGAGCGCGCCGTGGCACAAGGGCAGACTCTTAACCCTTTAGCCCTCCTCATCACTGGTGTTCCTCTGTTTTCGTTTTCTTCCCCAGCCTCTACCCAACCTCCTGTCTTCTCTCTTGACCCCCTTCTCCTCTGCCTGTGAGGACCAAGACAGTTAGAAGTCCCAAGTCAGGCTGGGCGCGGTGGCTCAAGCCTGTAATCCCAGCACTTTGGGAGGCCGAGACGGGCGGATCATGAGGTCAGGAGATCGAGACCATCCTGGCTAACACCTGAAACCCCGTCTCTACTGAAAAATACAAAAAACTAGCCGGGTGAGGTGGCGGGCGCCTGTAGTCCCAGCTACTCGGGAGGCTGAGGCAGGAGAATGGCGTGAACCCGGGAGGCAGAGCTTGCAGTGAGCTGAGATCCGGCCACTGCACTCCAGCCTGGGCAACAGAGCGAGACTCTGTCTCAAAAAAAAAAAAAAAAAAAGAAAGAAGTCCCAAGTCGGTACTCTTCAGGGCCTGAGAGTTTGCTGACATCTATGTGTCATTAATTTTTTGGGGAACCTGAAAGTCTTAATGGCTAGAAAATGAAAGTCAAAGCGAGTGAACTCAGGGGTCCCACTGGGCAGGGTTAAGAGGGAAGCAGCAGAGCGGGCCTCTGGTTAGTCCTCTTTCCCCTGTGCTGCTGCCTGCTGCTTACAAGTGGGAAGAATGCGGCTTGCCACCAGGAGCTCCTGTCACTAGAATTTACATGGAAACAGAGCAAGATCACACATTTAAATTCAGCCCCACCAAGCAAGTACTTCTCAGACCTTCTACTTTTTTTTTTTTTTTTTGAGGCGGAGTCTCGCTCTGTCGCCAGGCTGGAGTGCAGTGGCGCAATCTTGGCTCACTGCAAGCTCCGCCTCCCAGGTTCATGCCGTTCTCCTGCCTCAGCCTCCCCAGTAGCTGGGACTACAGGTGCCCGCCACCATGCTCGGCTAATTTTTTTGTATTTTTAGTAGAGATGGAGTTTCACCGTGTTAGCCAGGATGGTCTCGATCTCCTGACCTTGTGATCTGCCCACCTCGGCCTCCCGAAGTGCTGGGATTACAGGTGTGAGCCACTGCACCCAGCCAGACCTTCTGCTTCTAGCCCTTGCCCAGTAAACAGGCCATGTGGTCAGGTGGAAGGCACTAGAACTTCAGAGGCAATTGGACCTGAGTTCTAATCCTGATTTCCCCACTTACCAGTTGTGTGACCTTGGGCTTGTTACTTGACCTCACTGAGCCTATGTTTCTTCTGGTAAAATGGCGATGCTAAATACCTTGGAGAATTAGAAACAAAGAAAGGAGCTAGTCGAGTGCTGGCACAGACTAGATCCCTACAAAACAGCAGTTGCCTCTGATTGGTAGGTAAGGGTTTGAAGGTTCTTTTTTTTTTTTTTTTTTTTTTTTTTTTGAGACAGTCTCATTCTGTCGCCCAGGCTCACTGCAACCTCTGCCACCTAGGTTCGAGTGATTCTCCTGCCTCAGCCTCCTGAGTAGCTGGGATTACAGGCACCTGCCATCATGCCCGGCTGATTTTTTTTTTTGTATTCTTGTAGAGATGGGGTTTGACCACGTCGACTGGGCTGGTCTCAAACTCCTGACCTCAGGTGAGGTGATCTGCCTGCCTCGTTGGCCTCCCAAAGTGCTGGGATTAGAAGCATGAGCCACCTTGCCTGGCCAATTTTTTTTTTTTTTTTTTGAGATGGAGTTTCACTCTTGTCTCCCAGGCTGGAGTGCAATGGTGCAATCTTGGCTTACTGCAACATCTACTTCCTGGGCTCCAGCGATTCTCCTGCCTCAGCCTCCTGAGTAGCAGGGATTACAGGCGTGTGCCACCATGCCAGGCTAATTTTGGTATTTTTATTAGAGACAGGGTTTCTCCATGTTGGCCAGGCTGGTCTTGAATTCCTGACCTCAGGTAATTGTGCCTAGCCCTCAACACTGATTCTGATTCAACATGTGTACCAAATGTATGCTGAGGCAGGACACAGCAACTCATGCCTGTAATCCCAGCAGGTCGGGAGGATCACTTGATCCCAGGAGTTCAAGACCAGCCTGGGGGCCAGGGGTGGTGGATCACGCCTGTAATCCTAGCACTTTGGAAGACTGAGGCAGGCAAATCACCTGAAGTCAGGAGTTCGAGACCAACCTGGCCAACATGGTGAAACCCCATTTCTACTAAAAATACCAAAATTAGTCAGGCCTGGTGGCACATGCCTGTAATCCCAGCTACTCAGGAGGCTGAGGCAGGAACCTGGGAGGCACTTGAACATGGGAAGCGGATGTTGCAGTGAGCTGAGACTGCACCACTGCACTCCAGCCTAGGCAACAGACCAAGACTCTACCTCAAAAAAAAAAAAAAAGAAAGAAAGAAAGAAAAAAAGACCAGCCTGGGCAGCATAATGAGACCCCATCTCTAAAACGAAAACAAAATGTTTGCTGGGATGCCTTGTACATTGCTTGATGGTTTCACAAATTGTCTCATTTCGTAGACGTTGAACAGAATTGATGTGAGTTGTATTCCCATTTTACAGAAGAGAATGCTGTGCCACTTCAGTCTTACTCAGTTGTAAGTGTTTTAATATTAAAACAGTCCTGGAACTATTATAGATTGGAATGCAAAGTTTGCATGAATTGAAGCTAACACAGGAAACTTTCATTAATTAATTAATTAATTTATTTATTTTTGAGATAGGACCTCTCTCACCCAGGCTGGAATGCAGTGGTATGATCACGGCTTACTTCGGCCTTGACCTCCTGGTGCCAAGTGATCCTCCCACCTCAGCCTCCTGAATAGCTGGGACTATAGGCATGTACCACCATGCCCGGCTAGTTTTTGTATTTTTAGGAGAGACAGGGTTTTGCCATGTTGCCCAGGCTGGTCTCAGAATTCCTGGGCTCAAGTGATCCTCCTACTTTGGCCTCCCAAAGTGCTGGGATTATACATCAGCCACTGCGTCCAGCCAAAGACAGTATTTTGGTTGTAGCCAGCTGCTTTGGGTTAGACTCCCAGATTCCTGGGAGTTTCCTCTCCCCTGACTTGAGGGAAGGGTACATATGCTGGGGCTGTTTGAGAAGCACTGCTTTAGGTAGAATTTATAAACTGGGATGTGCCAAAATCCAGGTAATCGTGCTTTCAGCAATCTTGGCAGAGGAGAATTGGAATGTTTTTGGAGTCCTCTGCATTAATAGCTTGGTATTATAAGAGATTAGTTTTCCAAGTAAATAGCCCCATCCTCTATGTATAAGAACAGTAATACAAATAAAAGCTAAACTTTTATTTTTGCCATGTGCCAGGCACTCTTCTGAGCCCTAAGTATGTATTAACTCCTCTAATCCTCCGACAACCCCAGGAGGTAGGTTCTGTGTTTAATCCCCATGTTAGAGCTGGGGGCTATGTAGTAATGGCAGAGAAAGGGTGTGCTCTTATCAGTATTCAATACAGCCTCTCCTTGACCCATCTCCGGGCTAAATGCCTACTGTTCACTTTGCCTAGAAGGCTCTTCTCCACCTCACGTGCCTGGAAACTGCGTCTCCCTACTTTTCTCTGGAAGCTCAGTTTGAATGCCACTTCCTCTATGAAGCCTTGCCTTGCCCCAAATGGACTGAGGGCTTGTCTCCTACATGAGCTGTCTTCTCAACTGCTATCTCATTGTTCCTTATCTGCCTCATTCTCTGGTGGGTGAGCCCTTTAGGGGCACAGATCGAGTCCTGTTTGAGTATTTAGGACCTGGCATGGCATTCAGCATAGTAGGCCCCCTACTGAAGTTGTTAAAGGAGAGGGCAGACATTCAAACCTGTCCTTAAAGCAAACACCAAACACCTGCCTACTTCTTTTTTTTTTTTTTTTTGAGGTGGAGTCTTGCCCTCTCGCCCAGGCTGGAGTGGTGCAGTGGTACAAATCTTGCTCACTGTAACCTCCGCCTCCCAGATTCAAGTGATTCTCCTGCTTCAGCCTCCCTAGTAGCTGGGATTACAGGTGTGCACCACCATGCCTGTCTAGTTTTGTATTTTTAGTAGAGATGGGTTTCACCATATCAGTCAGGCTGATCTCAAACTCCTGACCTCATGGTCTGCCCGCTTTGGCCTCCCAAAGTGCTGGGATTATAGGCATGAGCCACTGTGCCCAGCCTCGGCCACTTCTTTTTTTTTTTTTTTTTTTTTTTGAGACAGAGTTTTGCTCTTGTTGCCCAGGCTGGAGTGCAATGGCGCAATCTCAGCTCACTGCAACCTCCGCCTCCCAAGTTAAAGAAATTCTCCTGCCTCAGCCTCCCGAGTAGCTGGGATTACAGGCATGTGACACCACAGCCGGCTAATTTTTTGTATTTTTAGTAGAGATGGGGTTGCTGCATGTTGGTCAGGCTGATCTCAAACTCCTGACCTCAGGTGATCCACCCGCTTCGGCCTCCCAAAGTGCTGGGATTACAGACGTGAGCCACCATGCCCGTCCCTCACTGACTTCTTTTAACACACACTTCCCTTCCTTTCTTCACACACTTTGGATGTCATGAACCTAGGATTCAAACTTAACATCCATCTGATCCCAAAGCTTGAGCCATATCTTTGGTCCATCTCCCAGAACGTTGCTCATAGACAAATGGGAGAGCAAACAGGTCAGTAGAATCAGTGTTACAGCAGAGACGATGGGAAGCAGGTCACAAACTCATTTCCAGAAGTTAAGACTCTCCAAATCTCCATTTCTGGTGAAGGGTTTAATGGGACAATGAGGGCGTGGCCTGACGAGCCACAGTCCTGCTGACTGGCTTCTGCTGTGTGTGTATCTGATGGCAGGACAAAATGACTGTGCTTCTACAGTTGTGTGTGGTGAGGCAGCCCCGACCCCAGACCAGTACTTAGCAAGGATCAGTGGAAGCGAATTTCACTCTGCCTGTAGATGCTATTCTGCATGTCTGCACAAGGCTCGTTCCTGAATGAAGGTGGCTTAAGAAAGTGGTGGCAGCAGCTGTTCAGACCAGTGGTATGAGCAGCCCTCACATGTGTATTCCACAGATGGGGTCTTTAACATTCCCTGGTCTTGTGCCTGCAGTACTTGGATATCCTCTGCTCACCTTGAGGCTGGTCTTTTTTTTTTTTTTTTTTTTGTTTGCTTTTGAGATGGAGTCTCGCTCTGTTGCCAGGCTGGAGTGTGGTGACGCCATCTTGGCTCACTGCAACCTCCGCCTCCTGGGTTCAAGTGATTCTCCTGCCTCAGCCTCCCGAGTAGCTGGGACTACAGGTATGCGCCACCATACCCAGCTAATGTTTATATTTTTAGTAGAGACAGGGTTTCACCATGTTGGCCAGGATGGTCTTGATCTCTTGACCTTGTGGTCCGCCTGCCTTGGCTTCCCAAAGTGCTGGGATTACAGGCGTGAGCCACTGTGCCTGGCCGATTTTTTATTTTTTTGTAGAGATGGGGTCTCCCTATGTTGCCGAGGCTTAATAAACTTAGTCTTTCAGAATAGTTTTAGAAAAGTTATGAAGATAGTACAGGGAGTTTTCTCAATCCCCCACACCTAGTTTTCCCTGTTGTTAACATCTTATGTTAGTACATAGTTTACATTAAAGTCCATCCTTTATTCAGATTTCCTTTGATTTTTACCTGATGTCCTTTTCTGTTCCAGGATCCCATGTTGCCTATATTCATTGTCTCCTTAGGCTCCTCTTGGCCGTGCCAGTTTCTCAGACTTTTCTTGTTTTTGATGACCTTGACAGTTTTGAGGAGTGCTGGGCAAGCATCTAAAGAGATCTTGGCCAGGCACGGTGACTCACGCCTATAATCCCAGCACTGTGGGAGGCTGAGGTGGGTGGATCATTTGAAGTCAGGAGTTCGAGACCAGCCTGGCCAACGTGGTGAAGCCTCATCTCTATTAAAAATACAAAAATTAGCCAGGCGTGGTGGCGCGCACCTGTAGTCTCAGCTACTCAGGAGACTGAGGCACAGGAATCGCTTGAACCGGGAGGTGGAGGTTGCAGTGAGCCAAGATCGTGCCACTGTACTCCAGCTTCGGCTGGAGACAGAACGAGACTCTGTCTCAAGAAAAATAATAAAAAATAAAGAGAATCTCTTCTCATCTGGGATTTGTCTAGTATTTTTCTCTTTTTGACAGAGTCTTGCTCCATCACCCAGGCTGGAGTACAATGGTGCAGTTTTGGCTCAAGCCATTCTCCCACCTCAGCCTCCCAAGTAGCTGGGACTAGAGAAATGCACCACCATGCCTGGCTAATTTTTGTAGAGACAGGTTTCACCATGATGTCCAGGCTGGTCTCAGACTCCTGAGCTCAAGCGATCTCACCTCGGCTTCCCAAAGTGGTGGGATTACATGCCTGAGCTACCGCGCCTGGCTGTGTCCAGTGTTTTTCTCATAATTAGACTGTGCCGAGTTTTGGGAAGGAGGACCAGTGAGGTAAAGTGCTATTTTCATCACGTCGTGCCAAGGGTACCTACAATCCACAAGCCTTTCCATGACCGATGTCAACCATGGTCACTTGACTGAGGTGACGTGCATGAGGCTTCTCTGTAAAGTTCTCCCCGTCCCCTTTCCATGCTGCACCCTTTGGAAGAAAGTCACTATGTGTAGCCCACACCTAAGGAACAGGGACTTGGGTTCATGTTCCCCTTGTTGAGGGCGGAGTAGCTACATGAGTTACTAAATTCATTTTTCTTTTTTCTTTTTTTTTTTTTTTTTTTGAGATGGAGTCTCAGTCTATCACTCAGGCTGGAGTGCAGTGGTGCGATCTTGGCTCACTGCAAGTTCCACCTCTTGGGTTCATGCCGTTCTCCTGCCTCAGCCTCCCAAGTAGCTGGGTCTACATTTGCACACCACCACACCTGGCTTATTTTTTTGTATTTTTGTAGTAGAGACAGGGTTTCACCATGTTTGCCAGGATGGTCTTGAGCTCCTGACCTCATGATCCACCCGTCTTAGCCTCCCAAAGTGCTGGGATGACAGGCGTGAGCGACCGCTCCCAGCTGAATTATTAAATTCTTCTATGCAAGAGACTTGTCTATTTTCCCCCATTTATTTCTATTTATTTATTTATTATTTGGAGATGGAGTTTTGCTCTTGTCGCCCAGGCTGGAGTGCAATGGCGCGATCTTGGCTAACTGCAACTTCTACCTCCTGGGTTCAAGTGATTCTCCTGCCTCCGCCTCCCGAGTAGCTAGAATTACAGGCACATGCCACCACGCCTGGCTAATTTTTGAATTATTAGTAGAGATGAGGTTTCACCATGTTGGCCAGGGTGGTCTCGACCTCCAGGCCTCAGGTGATCCACCTGCCTTGGCCTCCCAAAGTGCTGGGATTACAGGTGTGAGCCACCGTGCCCAGCCTATTCTCCCCCATTTATTTGTTCAATTATTTAATATTTGTATGGACTCCAGGATATTTATTTTGAACTTCGGTTTCTTTTTTTTTTCTTTCTTTTTTTTTTTTTTTGAGACGGAGTCTTACTATTGACAGGCTGGAGTGCAGTGGCACAATCTCGGCTCACTGCAACCTCCGCCTCCTGGATTCAAGCAATTCTGCCTCAGCCTCCTGAGTAGCTGGGACTACAGGTCATGCCACCGTGCCTGACTAAATTTTGTATTTTCAGTAGAGACGGGGTTTCACCATGTTGGCCAGGATGGTCTCAATCTCTTGACCTCGTGATCCACCTGCCTTGACCTTCCAAAGTGCTGGGATTACAGGGGTGAGCCACTGCACCTGGCCTACACTTTGGTTTATAATCCAGTGATAAGGCCAGGCGCAGTGGCTCATGCTCGTATTCCCAGCGCTTGGGGAGGCCAAGATGGGCCGATCACCTGAGACCTAGAATTTGAGACCAGCCTAGTCAACATGGTGATACCCAATCTCTACTAAAAATACAAAAATTAGCCAGGTATGATGGTACATGCTTGTAATCCTAGCTACTCAGGAGGCTGAGGCAAGAGAATCAGGGAGGTGAAGGTTGCAGTGAGTGGAGATCTACCACTGCACCGCAGTCTGGGTAACAGAGTGAGACTGTCTCAAAAATAAATAAATAAATAAATAATCCAATGTTAGTTTTATTGCCCAAAATGTTTCAGCTTTGCCCATTGGTTGCTCTTTTAGCCTCCTTTGACCTGCCCAGTCATTGTGAGGATTTTTGTTTTTGTTTTTTGATTACTTCTTTACTTTTTGGCACTGCCAGATTTTGGGAGACAGACTCACTGTGTCCCCCAAACTGGAGTGCAGTGGCACAATCTCGGCTCACTGCAGCCTCTGCCTCCCAGATTCATGCAATTCTTGTGCCTCCACCTCCTGAGTAGCTAGGATTACAGGTGCACACTACCACGCCTGGCTACTTTTTGTATTTTTAGTAGAGACGAGGTTTCACCATGTTGGCCAGGCTGGTCTCGAACTCCTGACCTCAAGTGATCTACTTGCCTCGGCCATTACAGGCATGAGCCACTGCGCCGGGCCCCAGGCTTACTTTATGTATTTTGTGCCAGAGTCGTAGATTGAGCTGGCTCTCCAAGACCACTGCCTTTTTAGCAAATGTTTTCTCTCAGGTATATTGACATAGAGTGATGTGGATGCCTTGAGCTATTTCTTCTCTTGATGGTTAGTCATAGTTACTGAAGACTCTGGAGTTGGGAAACATAGAGGTGGACCTGGGAAATCTACCCTGTGAGAATCAACTGTAGTCCTGGGAGTTAATCCCCATAGCTGGCTGTTGTCCTCCTACTCACCCATTCATACTTCTCTTACCCCTGCCTGATGCTATGACTGATCCAAAAAAGGTCAGATTTGGTCTTTCCTTTGGAATTTACTATGGAGTTGGGAAGATGAGGTATGTGTATATAATCATTCTCTATTTCAAATGCTAAGTTCTCCAGCCAAACCCTCCTGGACTCTGGGTCTCGTAAGAGATTCCACATGGTCCAGGCCAGTCAGTGTCTTTTGCTGCCCTCCCAAAATGGACTGCCCCCTTGGGAGGGTTTGTGGCTATTGGCTGGCTCAGGGTAGGCTGTCACTTTGTGCCGTGATCCTGAATCATTGAATAGCTGAAATCCTTCCGTTGTACTGTCGTCTCTCTGAAAATGTGTAACTTGAGCCCTGCTGGAAACACTAACTTGGAATCTTAACAGGAGTTGGTTTACAAGCCTCTTGCCTTCTATTCATAACTCCATGTGTGTCCCCTTCAGGTGGCTGTTAGAGGCATCCCAGGCATGGAGGAGGGCGTGGGTGGCCTCCCTAACCCTGGCTGCTCTCCTAGACATCAAATTGCTCTCTGAGCTGCTCAGACAGCATGGTGATTAATGACGCCAGTTTCCAAACCTCTAGTGTTTGCAGCCTGGTTTTTAAAAGGAACTCTGCTTTCTTTGTCAGCTGCTCTATTCCTGTCCCCTCCCCCTCTCCACAACTGAACTGCTTCTTCCCTTTCCTGAAAGAGGCTTTGAGATGGAAGGAAGGGCATTTGGGCTTTAAGATGCTTTGTGCGTTGGGCGCGGTGGCTCATGCCTGTAATCCCAGTACTTTGGGAGGCCAAGGCGGGGGGATTGCTTGAGCGCAGGAGTTTGAGATCAGCCTGGGCAACATGATGAAACCCCATCTCTACCAAAAGAAACCCAAGATGCTTTGTGTTATAGGACTTTTTTTTTTTTTTTTTTTTTTTTAAAGAGGTTATGGTTTGCCTGGTTGGGGCCTTCACCCCTTGCAGATTTATTGGATAGTGATGGTTTCTCCCCTCCATTTTTGTGGTTTTGGGAGCGAGTCTCCAGAGGATGCAAGATTGGGGTTGTTGGCAGGACACTGAGTATCTTCTAGGAAACTGGGGAAAGATGTCCTCTTCAGCATTCTCTGCAAATGAGAGGTGCTGAAGAATGGAGTCCCGGGAAACTGGAGGTAAGAGGAAAGAGTGAATGTTGTCTGAAAGATGAAGTGAGGAGCGCGCCTCCTTCACAGGGAAGTGAAGGAGCAGGGGCTTCCCTGCTGCAGAACATGCACTGAATGCTTCCCCAGGCCAGGCCCTTTGCTAAGAGTCTCACATGCATCATCTTCCTGGCAGCCCTGGAGACAGGTGGTACTGGTCTCTCCATTTTACATGTGAGGAAATGGGTTCAGTGACAACACCAGGCCACCCTAAGTGGTGCCTCCAGAACTTGAACTGAAGTTTGTCTGACTCCAGCACTTGTGCTCTTAAGCCCTGTACAGTAGGGATGGAGGAAGTCCTCCCTGGGGAAGTGAGGCAGCTCCTCAGCTGCTCTGTGGCTCTGTTAGGGGACCTGAGCCATCTGGCAGATGAATGCGGATTTAAGCCCTCAACTTCCCTAGTTCACTTGCCAAGTGTAAGCAGGCTGTACCTCTCACATGCGCAGTTCACCGTATCTGTGCTCACCTACTATGTGTCAGGCTTGCTGTTATGTGCTGTTAACACAAAGGAAACCCAGTGTCCAGCCTTTGAGAATTTTGTAATGTGGTCATTTTCTTTTTTTTTTCTTTTTTCTTTTTTGAGACGGAGTCTCGCTCTGTTGCCCAGGCTGGAGTACAGTGGCGCCATCTCAACTCACTGCAAGCTCCGCCTCCCGGGTTCAGGCCATTCTCCTGCCTCAGCCTCCCAAGTAGCTGGGACTACAGGTGCCCGCCACTGCACCCGGCTAATTTTTTGTATTTTTAGTAGAGACGGAGTTTCACCATGTTAGCCAGGATGGTCTTGATCTCCTGACCTCGTGATCCACCTGCCTCGGCCTCCCAAAGTGCTGGGATTACAGGCGTGAGCCACCACACCTGGCCGGAATGTGGTCATTTTCATCTGCAACAGTGCCTTTAATTTCTCTTGCTTTCTCTCTCACAACCCTCAGTCCCCCAAGTTCTTCAGCCCCTTGCCACCTACACTAGTCTTACGAACATTTGGGGCCATGGAAGCAGAAGTATGAGTCACTCATTGAATCTTGTTTAGACCTATTCATTGCTTGATTTCTTCACTGAGCACCACTCTACAGTTTGTCCAGCAAAAATTAAGAAAGATGCCAGACACAGTGGCTCATGCCTGTAATCGCAGCACTTTGGGAGGCTGAAGCAGGTGGATCACTTGAGCCCAGGAGTCTGAGACCAGCCTAGGCAACATGGCAAAACCCCATCTCTACAAAACATAGAGAAATTAGCTGGGCATGGTGGCATGCGCCTGTAGTCCTAGCTACTCAGGAGGCTGAGGTAGGAGGATTGCTTGAGCCCAGGAAGTCAAGGTAGTGGTAAGCTGTGATTACGTCATTGCACTCTAGCCTGGGCAGCAGAGCAAGACCCTGTCTCAAAAACGTATGTAGAAAAAGAGCTGCGTGCGGTGGCTCATGCCTGTAATCCCAGCACTTTGGGAGGCTGAGGCAGGTGGATCACCTGAAGTTAGGAGTTCAAGATCAGCCAACATGGTGAAAGCTCATCTCTACTAAAAATACAGAATTACAAGCCGGACATGGTGGTGCACGCCTGGAATCGCAGCTACTCAGGAGGCTGAAGCACGAGAATCGCTTGAACCCGGGAAGTGGAGGTTGTAGTGAGCCCAGATCGTGCCACTGCACTCCAGCCTGGGCGACAGCAAGACTCCATCTCAAAAAATATATATATATATATATGTGTGTGTGTGTGTGTGTATATGTATGCATATACATATGTATATATGTGTGTATATATACATATGTATATGTGTGTGTGTGTATATATATGTATAGTCTAAAATATTGTTCTTTGTTGCCCAGGCTTCTGAGAATAGCCATCGTCCCTCAGGTCTCCCACCGAGAACTTTGACTTTTTTCTTGTTGGTTGCACAGCCTCTGACCGTGGTGGGTGTGGTGTCTGAACACGAGGCATTTGGCTTGCTGGTTCTCTTTTCCCCTACTTTCCTCTCAAACATGACCTCTGCTTTCTGTTTAGGAGCTGAAGGCAAAACAAAGGGGCAGTGATTTAACCTGACTTTCTTTTCTGTTATTGGGAAGGATGGGAAGGGCTTTGGAGAGGTGTCCACTGGTGTGAATGGCTGGATAAACAGGTGCTGCTTCTGATCCTGACTTTCAACAGAGGTTTTTGGAGTCTTTCTGGGCCTAGGGCAGCAGCGGAAGTGGCAGCTGTCCTGGCTGGTGCTTCTGACCCCTGCAGAGCCCCTTTGGAGACGGGGGGAGGACGGGCCCTGCATTGATGAGATTCCAGTGAAAAATATCCTAGCTAAATAGTAACTGCCTGAGCAAATGAAATACAGGATAGTTGTGAGGACTGTGGATCAACAGGAATTCTGCATCTATCTATCCTGACTGGCTTCCGTTTGACTCATGCCCCATTCCAGGACAGCGGCAGGGTAGGCTGGGGCCAGAAGAACCTTTGCCTTGTATGGCACTCTTCCTAGCATCCCGCCTGGCATTGGCAGGTAAAGAACTGACTGGTGGCCTGTGAGCCACCATACAGCCACGTTGTCATCCCCATCAAGCCCTGTGGCTGGGACATGTGTGTGGATCTGGGCTGCAGAAAGATTCCAAGTTGAGCTTTTGCTTGAGACTTGAGAGAGCAGCCTTAGACAGGGGTAGAGAATCTGGCACAGCCTGGATCACAAGGTCAGGAAATCGAGACCATCCTGGCTAACATGGTGAAACCCCGTCTCTACTAAAAAATTAGCCGAATGTGGTAGAACGTGGATGTAGTCCTAGCTCCTCGGGAGGCTGAGTCAGGAGAATTGCCTGAACCTGGGAGCCAGAGGTTGCAGTGAGCCGAGATCGCAACCACTGCACTCCAGCCTGGGCGACAGAGCGAGACTCCGTCTCAAAAAAAAAAAAAAAAAAAATCTGCCACAACCTTGCTGACTGAGGTGTGCTGTTAGAGACTGGGCCCTCTGAGGGAGAAGAGTCTCTCAGGAATGTCAGCATTAGGGCCTGTCCCCCCGGTGCCTTTTGGAATTGGTAGGCTGGCCGGTAGGCTGGCCCGCAGCCTTGCCTGGTGCAACTGCAGGCAGTGCCCTGTCTGTGGGCCTTCCTTGCTACCTGTCTCCTCTGTTGGCCAGCAGAGCCAACGACTGAGAGTCGTTGAGCCGCCCATGAAGCCTGGGGCCCTTCTGTGGACAGCACTGGCCGACCACACTGACCAAGCTGCGCCAGCAGATCCATGGAGATGTCCTCCCACCCCAATAGTCTTCCTCCCTGTGGGTGCAGAAAGAGGGAGTGGCTGCTGGAGGTTTCCATCCAGCCCTGACTGCTCCTCTCTGAGCCTGTCCAGAGAACCCATCTGTCATTGAGAGCTGGGAAGACAGCTCAGGGATCAGGGAAGGATTTCATGATGTTCTGCTGAGGTAGAGTTCTGGAAAACTAAGGGTCTGTCCCTCAGGGGTGTCTTCCACCTGACTGAGCTTGGCATCTGTCCCGAGTGATACAACAAGACTTCCCACACAAGGGAAAGGGCTGCAGGAGCCAGCTGTGCTCTGTCCTGGCTGACTTCGGCAAAGTTCCAGGCGCAGTCTGCACAGTGTTTATTAAAGATGACTTGGTAATGTGTATCCAGGCTTGAAGCCTCTTGATGCCTCTGCACACTGGCCCCTTTCGCAGGTATTGGTGGAGTTGGTGGTTGCACTTGGGGCTCTGGCGGACCCCATCAGGGCCTGATTGTGGTGTGGCAGTCTAGGCACTAAGCCCCAGAAATCTTACTGAAAAAAGAATGAAATGAAACCAATCCCAGTTAAGGAAGGTGGGGGTGCTTTCCCCGTGGTGGGGGACCCAGCTCACCTTGAGTGCCCCTTTGGGATGATTTACTTCCCTTTCCCCTGGAAAAAGGGTCATCTTCCTGTAGCTGTGGAAAGGCAGCACCTCCCTCCCTACTGCTGCCTCCCCCAAGTCCCCTAGGTTTAAGAGCTGGACCTCCTGAAAGTGGGAGGTGGAGCCCACCCTGTTCCAACAACCCCCATCAGAATTCGGCTAGATCTCACCTTGGTCTCTTAAGCTTCTGGCTTCCAGGGCCAGGGCCAAGCTTCCCCCGTTAGACTCTTAGGTAAGACACAGGCCCTGTGTGAAGCAGTTCCATAGTCCTGGTCATACAGAGGACACCCCTCTCTTTGATTCCTTTCTGTAACCCCTAAACCCCCCTTTCCTCTGCAGATACACGCTGGACTGATTGGTGAGTGCAGAATATCATACTGTTATAACCTCTTTCTCCCCATCGAAAAGACATAAATATCAGTTTCTCTTTATTCCCGAGTAGCTGGGATTACAGGTGCCAGCCACCACGCCCGGCTAATTTTTGTATTTTTAGTAGAGTTGGGGTTTCACCAGGTTGGACAGCCTGCTCTCCAACTCCTGACCACAGGTGATCCACCCACCTCGGCCTCCCAGAGTGCTGGAATTACAGGCGTGAGCCACCACGTCCGGTGGCAGTGTGCTTTTTTTAGTTTGATAGAAACTCATTTTCCCTAACTAAAAGCTACATTTTTTTAAAGCATGCATAGGTCGCAGTCCCTGTTATTTTTAGTAACAGGGGTTAAGATAATGACATTGTTCATATTCTGGGGTTTTTCTTTCTATCTCTAATAGGAGAGCCTTGCTTGAGTTATGAGTCTTGGGCAGCCTTGGGTTCTGCCACCAACTGGCTGTGTGACACTAGGCAGGTCACTTCCCCTCACCTTCATTTTTTTTCTCTAATTGTCAACAATAGGATGGGGTCTTTAAGGCCCTTTTGGGCTCTGACTGCCAATTCTAGCCTCTAGGGTAATAAACCTGCCACTTATTGAAAGCTCACCTTCACCCTGATACTGTGGTGCATTGTTTCACTTGATCTGAACTACCCCATGCCATTAGTATTAAAGAATGCCAACTTTTAGATAAGGAACTGAAGCTGATAATGATCACTTGTGTGACTTGGCCAATGTCACACGGCTAATAAACGGTGGAGCTGAGCTTGAACCAAACCCGGCTCAGCCTCCCAAGTCCTAACCTGCTAGCCACGCTGGGGAAGGTGTGTGGGTACCTCGTGTGGCTCGTGGCTGGCGTTGCTTCAGATTCTTCTTTCCTCTGGGTCTGCAACCAGCTAGAAGCCTGGATAGTCCTGCTGTGAGTCTGGCCTCTGTTTCTGTGTGCCGGCAGTGGTTTTCCCCTTTGAGGAAGAGCTGTGTTCTTGAGCCTATAGGTAAATCATCTCCCCAACTAATCGGAGCCTCAAAAACATTTGCACAACCTTGGCTCCAGTTGGCTTTTAAATCAAATGTCTTCCACTTTAGCCTTTGAACTGAGTTTCCTCTCCTCCTGTGCCCCTTGCTCCCTTTAACAACTCCTTTCTGCTGTCGTTTTGTTTTGTTTTGGTTTGGTTCGCTTTGTTTTGTTGCTGGACTCTTGTTTAAATATTCAGGAATGCCTTGTTCCAGGATAAAATGTAGCTGAAGAGTCACTGGTCAGAAGCACCTCCAGGGGACCCTGGGCGGGGCCACTTGTTCTCAGGCCGCCCCGCTAACCTTGAGTGAGCTAGTCTGTACACCCTGCACTCCCTGGTCAACAGTCTGATTGGTTTCCCTAATCAGCTTGCTCTCCAGGCTGTGCCAGGACTCTCAGCTGGAGGAAGTCTCTAAAGCAAACAGGAAGCACAAGAGACACTCATCAGCTTTAATTGCTCACCCTTTTACCAGGAAGGACAAAACATACGAAGTGGCTGACTTCGTGGATTAGAGGAGAGAAAGGTGAAACTTTTGAAGGGAGGCTAGCGGGAGCAATTGCAGCAGCATCTGGTGTCTTGGAGAAGGCTCTAGTTGCTGAGTGAAGCTGAAGACCCCTCCCACATTCATAGTCTTACACGTGCACACTTAGGGGTTGTGCACAGCGCTGATCGGGGGTGCGTTTCTGTCTCTTGGATTTCTCCCTCCTTCCTATATCAACCATAGCTCTCGTGCTTCGATCAACTGCTTAAAATCACTCTGGGAACTTATTTTTAAAATATTGATTTCTGGACTCCATCTCTAGAGATTCTAATTCAGTTGGTCAGGGTATTTCTAAAGGCCCTAGGTGATTCTGGTGAAAAAGAGTTTGACTGGAGGCTGAAGTAGAAGGATTGCTTGAACCTGGGAGGTCAAGGCTGCAGTAAACCGTGATTGCACTACTGCTCTAGCCTGGGCAACAGTGAGACTATCTCAAACAACAGCAAAAAAAAAAAAAAAAAAAATTACAGGTGGCTCACACCTGTAATCCCAGCACTTTTGGAGGTTGAGGCACGCGGATCACTTGAGGCCAGGAGTTTGGTACCAGCCTGGCCAATGTGGTGAAATCCCGCCTCTACAAAAAGTACAGAAAAATTTAGCCGGGTGTCATGGCATATGCCTATAGTTCCAGCTACTCCTAGAAGCTGAGGCATTAGAATCGCTTGAGCCTGGGTGGCAGAGGTTGCAGTGAGCAGAGATCGCCAGCCTGGGTGACAGAGCAAGATTCTACTCAAAAAAATAAAAATAAAATAAAAAAGAAAAAATTTGAGACCCACTGACCTGTAGTGTCCAGAGCTGAGGGAACCCCAGAGCAGGGAAGAACAGTGCCCCATTTTTCTTTCTCTTTCTCTCCTACCCTTGGCCCAGAAGTGCCTGTGCATGGGGCTGGAGTGTTTAGAAGCTTAGATCCCTTCTGCCCTTCCATGTGCATTGTATTAATAGGAGAATAGTGTGACTCCAAGTCCTTATACATTTTCTCCCCTTTGCTGTGGAAGACATGAGGTTGGGACTGGTGCTTGTTCTTAGTGGCCTCTGAACAAGCCAGGGTTCTGATTCGGATGGTGGGTCCACAGCAAGGACAGTCTTTCTCCCTACATCTGAAGCTCCAGCACTGCCATCGTACTCGTGAAAAAAAGTCAACTTTTTTTTTTGAGACAGAGTTTCAGTCTTTTGCCCCAAGCTGGAGTGCAATGGCACGATCTCGGCTCACTGCAGTTTGTTTCCTGGGTTCAGGCAATTCTTGTGCCTCAGCCTCCCAAGTAGCTGGGATTACAGGCGTGTACCACAAAGTCAGCTAATTTAAAAAAATCAACTTTGACTGTAACTTTAGCTCTTACGGAGAATTCGATTTTTGTCTCAAGACTTTGAAAACTGTGTCAGATTTGGTTATAATTCCATCACCTGACTGCACAAGTGGATAATTTTTGCCAGGGGTTCAAGAGGAAAGATTCTTAGTCAGACGCCCATCCCTGGGAGGTAGGACAGCTCACTGAATGCATTCACCTTACTACCCACCATGTCTTCAGTTTCCCAGGCTTGAGGGGAGAGGGTATAATGCTTCCTCGGGCTCTCGGTCTGGCCTTCACCTGGCTTAGACACCCTCATACCTCCGTGTGCCTTTCCTAGCAAAATTGGCTTCCTTGGGCTTTGTTGACTGCAAAGGTTGGACACCACTGCTTATGTGATCACCAAGCAGGGCCGGGAAAACTACGAGGCAACAGACCATAAAAAGTGCTGTGTGTGCCTGCTCAGGTATCTCTGGAAGGCAGGATCAGTGACCAGGCAGAACATGTCACCAGCTAGTTTATGCCAGGGAGAGCCTGAGTTCAATGGGATGGCCAGAGTCTGTTCACCAATAGTCTTGGAGAAAGTGTTAAAAATAACCATGTCAGTACTCTTAGCTACTGTTTACTCAACATGATGTGTGTGAGACACCTGGCAAACACTGCCATTAACCCTGGTGTGCCCCATATTAGTAATGAGGACACTGAGGCTCAGCTCAGGTGGCTTCTACAAAGTGATTCAGAAGTGGCAGGAGATAGTCACACCCGTGGTGTGGAAAGCCATTGTCTGTGCTCACTCTCTCTATGCCAGATGCTCCAGCCCTGGCTGTGCTTCAGTGGCACCTGCAGATGCTGGGCCCTGCTCCAAACCTTCATGGGAATCTTGAGGGGCTGGCTGCACAGATGACTTCAATGTACAGGCACTGTTGAGAACTACTGCAGGAGAGTTTTTTGTCTCCCCTTCTGGCTTGTTTTTAAAAATCACATTCTGTCCCTCTAACCCTGTGGTTTGGTAGTGACAAGACTTAGATCTGTTACCTCTATTTTTCTCAACCTGTAGGTGCTGGTTACTCCCCATCCCGGTACCCTCAGCACCGGGATGGTTTTTCTGGAATCAGAAACTTGGTTTTCTATTACCATCTCCCAGTTCATTCATACCTCCTCCTCTAGTGCCCCAGCCACAGACTGTTGCTCAGCCAAGACTCTGTGTCACGTGGATTCATGGTAATAACCAACTTGTAATTCCACTGTGGTTTTCCCTCTGTCGCTGTCGTCCTGCCTGGCTCGGGGCGGCTCCTCCCACTGTTGAGGACACTCAGAAACTGCAAGATTACTGTGACTGTTGCTAAAGCCAGCTAGAGCTAGACCTTCCTGGACCAGCAAAGCTGCTGCCACAAAAAGAGAGTCTCATTCACCTAGCAGCCCTAAACCAAAGATAGGGCAGGCACTGCCTCCACTGTTCTTCCACAGCAGGGAGGATGGCATCGTGTCTGTGGTGGGGCTGGGGGTTCTGTCACCTGTAGGCTAGGTGACCATGAGCAGGACATTTAATATATGAATGTTAATTTATCTATCTGAAAAATGGAGGTTGTTGTAAAGCTTGAAGGAGATAATGGTTGTGCAATTGGGAAGCTGAGGTGGGAGGTTGCGTGAGGCCAGGAGTTGGAGACCAGCCTGGGCAACAGAGTGAGACTCCGTCTCTGCCAAAAAAAAAAAAAAGAAAATTTTAATTAGCTGGGTGTGGTAGTGTATACCTGTTGGGAGGCTGAGGCAGTAGGATCTTGGAAGCTGCAGTGAGCTGTGGTCACACCACAGGTTGCCTCACAGGTTGTCAGCCTGGGCAGCACAGTGAGACCCTGTTTCTTTAAAAAATAAAAAAAATTATTTCCTTCAGTCAGCACTCTTTGAGTTCCTAGTATGCACATAGGCACCGTGAGGAGGGCATCTCTAAGAATTAGAAAGCGCAGACCTTGTCTCTTCATTGACTGGGGTGAAATGAGAAAGTATCTTAAGGCTGGGTGCGGTGGCTCACGCCTGTAATCCCAGGACTTTGGGAGGCAGAGGCGGGCGGATCACAAGGTCAGGAGATCGAGACCACAGTGGCAACACAGTGAAACCCTGTCTCTACTAAAATTACAAAAAATAGCCGGGTGTGGTGGCGGGCGCCTGTAGTCCCAGCTACTCCGGAGGCTGAGGCAGGAGAATGGCGTGAACCCGGGAGGCAGAGCTTGCAGTGAGCAGAGATCGCGCCACTGCACTCCAGCCTGGGCGACAGAGTGAGACTCCAGCTCAAAAAAACAAAACAAAACAAAAAAGCTTCTTAAACTATGAAATATTGAAATGGCATAACTTTGAAATATTTACATGGTATTTCTGGTTGCTAATTGAGACCCACCACCCCGTACTTCCTTCCTTGTACTTTTGGGGAAGAGGTGGGCCCCATTTCAAACCTCTTTTCCTTTGGTTCTGTCCAGAAAGGAAACTGTTGTTTCTGGCTAGTGAATCATTCTTCCTGAAGCTCACTTTTTAAATGAGTTGCTGGGAGAACTTGGATGTGGAAAACGATTTGAGGTTGAACAAAACAAGCCCTTTGCTGTCAGCTTCTTGCATGAGTGTGCACCATTTGCTTCCCACAGACACCTCCTGTTCATCCACACTGCTGTCCCTTGACTCTGAGGGAATGTACTTCCCTTGCTCAGGGGCAGATCACGGCTCTCCCTGGGATCTTAGACTCCATTATGCAAAGGGAAGCCTAATAAAAACCTTTTCTTTCCAACCCAGGTTCAAACGCTGAACGGTGTTCAGTACTTAATACCTACTCATAGGACCTGTTTGTAAAACATTCTGTATATATCCTGATGTCTGTTAACATCAGATGTATATGTCTGATGAAGACATCCACTTATGTCTTCTAGAGGCTTCTAGAGATAGGCTCCTCATGTGTCTTTGCAATTCCAAAACTTACCAAAAACAAAAACTCGAGCCTCTGAAGCTGTCACCAACCAAGTGATTCGGATGTCGGGGCTGGAACACCAGTTGTTGGGGGTGCAGGACTTGGTCTCTGCCCTCCCTCACCTCCTGCCTCTTCTTTCTCTCCATCACCCCATCTCTGCCAGTAGAGAATGGAACTGAGGTCTCTATTGAAAAAGGGAAAGTTGGTAGCTGTGCTGACTGCGGCAGAGCTCTGACTTCGGTGTGTGTTTCCGTGTGTGTTTGTTTCGGTGTGTGTTTTGGTGTCTGTTTTGGTGTGTTTCTGTGTGTGTTTTGGGGTGTGTTTGTGTGTTTCTCTGTGTGTTTGCTTTGTGTGTGTTTCAGTATGGGTTTGTTTCTGTGTGTTTTGTTTTTTAATGGGCGCGAGACTTTGGCCCATCAAAAATGAGAGAACTAGGGAAGAAGGCTCAGGATGAGAGAGTGAAACATTGCTTTGATTCTGGTGCACAGAGGAGCACAGTCCAGCCTTAGACTGAAAGTCGGTCAGTCCTTCTGAAGGTGGCAGGAGAAAAATGGCTATGTTAATAATAACTTGTGCTGGCCAGGCCCTGGTCCCTGAATGCCCAGCCCACAAGGTTGGCCAAGCACCTTTTCTGAGGAGCTTTCTACCAGGACCCCCTGGGCCCCTGTCTGCCTTACCATTGTGGTCCTGGCTACCAGACTGGAACTTCATTGTTGACCTAAATCCTAGTATCTTCCTAAGCTTTTTTTTTTTTTTTTTTTTTTAAATTTTGCCGCAAAAGCCTGTTGACTTAACTGTCACCAGGCTGTCACACATTCATTCGTCACCTTTTAAGTGAATGTACATATTTGGGACCCAGAAGTCAATGTGTTTGCTCAGAACCATGAGCCTGAAGTTGGGAGACCATTCTCTTTACGGCTCAGATGGTGGTAGAGCCGGTAGACGTCTAATGTAGCCCAGTGAGGCCTCCTGACCTCTAGTGGGGAGGGTAGGGAGGTGAGGTGAGGGGAAGCAGTCAGCTAGGTCTTAGTGAGGCCAGAGGGAAAGATCTGTAATTTAAGGACACACCGGGCAACGGCCTCTGAACTAACCCAGTACTTCTCATTTCTCCCCTACAGTTGGAGGTCCCCCTCCCCACTAAGTGCCTCTCTGCATAGCACTGGTCCCCACCCGCACGCTCTCTGGACCACTACAGCTGGACGGGCAATGGCGGGTCGGGGAGGCGCAGCACGACCCAATGGACCAGCCGCTGGGAACAAGATCTGTCAGTTTAAGCTGGTTCTGCTGGGGGAGTCTGCGGTGGGCAAATCCAGCCTCGTCCTCCGCTTTGTCAAGGGACAGTTTCACGAGTACCAGGAGAGCACAATCGGAGGTGAGTGGGCACAAGGGAGTTGGGGAGGGGCCTCAGGGTTGCCAAAGAAATGCTTTGACCTTGAAGAGATGGGAAGCTGCCTGCCTGCATTAGAGACTAAATGCGTCTGTGGTGGCAGCTGCACTTCCTCACCTGGGCTCTGGAATCGAGCCCAGCACCTGGTCTCTATGCCAGAGTCCCCTGAAGCATCGCTAGTAAGCATTCGCTGGAGTGGAAAGCCAGCTTCCCACCCTGTTTCTGCCCCTTCCTGATTTGTGTGGCCTTGGCTGAGGCCCTTTCACTGCCCCGGCCTCATGGAGGGAGAGGCTGGCTCTGGATCTTCGAGGCCCCTTCTTACTATAACGGGTGGTCCATGTGCCCTGGCCTTTCCCACTTCCAGAAGGAGGAACAGCCTGGTGAGTCAGAGCTGGGTGATAGGTGGGCGTTTCTGAAGCTGACTTTCTGGAGCTCACAGCCTGTTGTTGATTCTCCAGTGGTCAGCATTTAGGATGTGAGTGAGGGTCTGGCCTCGGCTTCTTGCCTCCGTGGCTAGCACACACGTCAAGAGGCAGGGGCCAACACTGGCATTGGCCTTGAGTCATCCTTTCTCTACTCTCTTGGTTGGTAGGAGGTTTCCAGGCAGCTGGAAACAAAATGGGCCGTGTCAGCAGTCTCCCTGCTGCCTCCTCAGCATTTGGGTCAGGAGCTGGAGAGGGGAAGTGAGGCAGTGCCCCAGGTCCCTCAGTACGCTGGGGGAGGGCAGACCAGGAAAGCAGCCTTCCACACACGGCTGTCTGGGGTCCTCTGCTGGCTCCAAGGGCAAAGGGGCCTTTCGCTGTCTGTTCCAGCTCTGGACTCCTCCTTTGAAGCCTGTGTACAGGCACCCTGCCTTCCCCTGTCTAAGGAGTCACCTCTTAGTGACTGAAGGTCGGGTCACAGGGTGGCCATACAGGAACGGGTCTGGGTCAGAGCTAGGGGCGGTGGCTAGCTGGAGTGCCTGGAGGTGGCAGGGGTGGTTGGGAAGGCGGCCACCCAGCCTCAGCCTGGTGGTGGAACAGTGTGTACTTCCCCAGCATAGCTAAGTGTGTGAGAATGTCCTCAGGAAACCCAAGGTCAATGACACCCCTGGGCTGGAGCAAACTGAGGGGTGGAGAGGTCCCCAGCTGGTCTGTTCTCTGAGTGGCAGGAGGAGGAGGTCTGAGGGCGCTCACCTTTCTGTGCTTGGAGTCAGGCTTCCCCTAGACTTCCCCTCTGCTGCCCCTGCTGCATTCCTCTTCCGAGCGTGGTCCTGAGACAACCCGGTGCATGCAGGCCTCCCTTCTGCCCTCGCCTGGGCTGGGTCTGGAAAGCCTGTGCAGACCCCGTCCCCCAGACACATACATAAAATCCAAACTCCACCCCTGCTCAGGCCTGCTTTGGCTCCTGGGTTGAGGGTTCCCTGTGCCCATCTCAGTGGTGGGCTTCTGCGTGCCAGAGCCTAGAAGCAGCAGCGGGATTGTGTGAGGTGGCTTCCAACTCACCCTTGCCCCTGAACACTCCTTCTCTCTTACAGCGGCCTTCCTCACACAGACTGTCTGCCTGGATGACACAACAGTCAAGTTTGAGATCTGGGACACAGCTGGACAGGAGCGGTATCACAGCCTGGCCCCCATGTACTATCGGGGGGCTCAGGCTGCCATCGTGGTCTATGACATCACCAACACAGTAAAGATTTCCCCTTGCCTCTTCCTCTTCCCTTCATCTTCTCGGAGTCCCAGGGATTGGGTTATCAAGGCCCCGATTTCAGGCCGCTTAACCCTCTGTTCCTGGGTGGCGGGTGGGCAGATTTCCTCTTTGGGGACATTACGTCAGAATCTTTAGGTGGCAGTGTCTTAGATAATTTGGCTGTGCCAACTTGAGAGTCTCTAGTGGGTGGCCCTGGGCAGAATGCCTTCTCTGTCCCTTCGACATTCTGTCCCTGTCTCCTCAGGATACATTTGCACGGGCCAAGAACTGGGTGAAGGAGCTACAGAGGCAGGCCAGCCCCAACATCGTCATTGCACTCGCGGGTAACAAGGCAGACCTGGCCAGCAAGAGAGCCGTGGAATTCCAGGTGAGGAGATGACAGACGTGGGGGAAGGAGTGGAGCAAGCAGCTCCCCCGGCCTCGTTGAGGTTGCTCAGGGGCTTTGAGAAGGGCCGCGCTAGGAGGCAGCGGGGAAGCTTCCATCTGCTGAGCCTCTCGTGCCTCAGGCATGGGCCTAACATGGCTCCTGTCTGTAATCCCAGTGCCTTGGGAGGCTGGAGTGGGAGGATCACTTGAGGCCAGGAGTTGGAGACCAGCCTAGGCGACATAGTAAGACTCTGTCTCTACAAAAGATTTAAAAATTAGATGGGCTTGGTGGCACGCACCTGTAGTCTCAGCTGCTCGAGAGGCTGAGGCAGGAGGATTGCTTGATTCCAGGAGTATAAGACTGCAGTGATTGCGCCACTGCACTCCAGCCTGAGCAAGAGTGAGACCAGCAAGCTCAAGTGATCCTCCCACCTCAGCCTGCAGAGTGTTGGGATTATAGGTGTATGCCACCGCATCTGGCTGTTTTTATTTTTTTAAGAGATGGGGCCTCACTCCTGGAGGCCAGGAGATTTGAGGCTGCAGTGAGCAGTGATTGTGCCACTGCACTCCAGCCTGGGCAACACAGTGAGATCCTGTCTCAAAAAAAAAAAAAAAAAAAAAAAGAGAGAGAGAAAGCGTGGGACTAAAGGGAATTACCTGTCACCTGCCTCTCCCTGGTTCTCTTTCTTTGGTGGTAGGGGTATTGTAGATGTGGATCACTAGCCTGCTGCTTATCTTTTCTTGTAAGTTGACTTTTTAATTAAACTTACTGAAAAACAAATGTCTCTGCTAACCCTAGAAACTCAACTTTTCTTCTAATTTCCCCAGTTGTCCTTCCAGAAATATGCATGTGTTTTTTAATCCCTTTCTTTACATTGATGGCAGTGTGCTATACATACTGTATATGGTAATTTTTTGCCAATCCCTAATAATAGCAAAAGACTGAAAACAGTGCTTCAGTAGACATCCACATACTTTTGTGCTTTTGCGCAAACATGTAAGTGTATTTGTAGGTTAACTTTCTAGAAGTATTTCCTAGCCTAGTGATTTTGAAGAGCAAGAAGGCAGGGTGGACCTAGGGAAACCTGGGTAAGACATCTGCCAGTGATTGTGAGCTGAGAGGTGCTATACATGAGCGGGGAAACCCAGATCAGGGCAGCCTTAGGCCTGAAAAACCCCTGTGTGTGTCCAGCTGATCTCTATTATGATAAAGCCCTCGAACAGGGAAGGTTTGTATCCTGGGCCCTGGCCCCTGCCAACATTTCCCTCTCACCCTGTCTCACCTCCATCCAAACCAGGAAGCACAAGCCTATGCAGATGACAACAGTTTGCTGTTCATGGAGACATCAGCAAAGACTGCAATGAACGTGAACGAAATCTTCATGGCAATAGGTCAGTTGCTTCTCCTCCCCTCCTCTCTGCCACACCAAGGGCATATCACCTGTCTGCTGGTCTAGAGTGGGCCTGCAGGGTCCCTTCATCACTTTCAACCTTCTGATAAAATTGTTTTCGTCTTCACCTGACTCCCAGATGTAGAGGTCGATTGTTCACCCGAGAAGTTCCTGAAGCCTGGGCCAGAGTCTCAACATTTCACTCTCTGAGCCTGTAGCCTGCCACCCATTTTAGAGCCTGCCTTCACTACCCCTACCCACTGCCTAGGAGTTTTTAGCTCATTTGGCTCTGGAATCTTCCTTCCTGGGTTGCAGATCCTGGCTCTACCACTCATTAGCTCTGTGGCCTTGGGCAAGTTATTTAACCTTTCTTTGCCACAGTTTCCTGAAAACACTCAGAATGTGCCTGACCCATAGAAGCCCTCAATATGTGAGTTATCACTGATTGGGTGTAAAGGCCAGAATCTACTCCAGTGGAACTGGGAGAGTTACTGGGGTACCCCCCACAAATGCACTTTTCCCCCTCCCAAACAGCTAAGAAGCTTCCGAAGAACGAGCCCCAGAATGCAACTGGTGCTCCAGGCCGAAACCGAGGTGTGGACCTCCAGGAGAACAACCCAGCCAGCCGGAGCCAGTGCTGCAGCAACTGAGCCCCCCTTGCCTGCCCACTGCCCCCACCTCCTCCACCTGAACGACCCGACTGGAATCCACTCTAACCAATCGCACTTAACGACTGGGGCCACCACTGGGGGGGCAGGGGGAGGGGTCCACCATGATTTCTCCATATAATTTTGATCATAGGCCGGAGTGAGTTATTCCACCTGCACCTTTCTGTACAAATACTAATTCAATTTTAAGTCTTAAGTCACTTTTTTAATATATATGATCTTCTGCTCTTCCCACTTCCTCCCCTTTCTACTGCTCTCCCATTTTCCCTTGCTGGGAGTAGCCACATGCTCTTGTCCCCCCACCCTTGTATATGGGGACAGTGGGGTCAGAGCAGCTACCCTTTCTTTCCCTCCTGCGGAACAGCAGACCCAGCAAGAGCATCCACATCCTCACCTTGTTCGGAGTGGTCTTGGGTTTGGGCGGGGGGGCAGACCTTGGGAAGGGGCTTAGGAAGGGAGAGGCAGCTCTTCCTTCAGCTGGCTCTCATCAGGCTGCAGTCCCCCTCCCCGCCCCCACCTCCCTGCTGGGAAACCACAGCATTATCACAGCATTATTGTGACAGCCACGAACCCATTGCCCACAACCCTTCCACCCTTGGTCACCCCGACCTCTGGCTCTGAGCCCTGTTCTGACCAAATCACGATGATGAGTATTTGGGGGTGGGTGGGTAAGGGGGGGAGTGGGAGGGGACGGAACCAACTTTTCTGTATTTTGTATTGTATGTTTTCTTCAACATGTAACCAATCAGTATCTTGTCAATATAGTCAGCCGATCGATCGACCTCACACTTGTCTTCCTTGTCTTTCTCTGGCAGTTTATCAGACAGTGCCCTCTGTAGTTGAAATTGATTTAAAATGAACCACTGAATCTTGTTAAACAAAATCTTCCCCTCTAATATGAGGGGATGCTGGCGGTCATGGTAACCAAGAGAAAGAGGCTTTTACTGTTAGCAGCTCCGATGAGGTGGCTGACCTGGGCTGACCACGTTTGAGGTTTCAGGGCCTGTATTCACTTCTCCACCGCTCCCTTCCCTTCCCCCACCTACCAGATCATACTGGGGTGACATGCAGTCTGTATTTGATGATCATCAGTCTCTGAAACACCTGAAACAACCTCTTTGGGTTTTTTTGTTTGGTCTTTACCAATGAGAGGGTCTGGATCCTCTCACTCTTTCTGAAGAGGAAGGAATCCCAACAGCCCCTGGAACGCTGGACTGGTCTTAAGATCAAGACTGCAGCCCCTGGCTTTCCTCACCACCTCTGTCCATAGCACCCCACACCACATCCAAGTTGCCCCAACCCAGCTCTCTACTGGTTCTGGAATCAGGTTTAGGCACTCAGCTCTCTGCTGCTCCCTGTCGGAGCTGCTGCTCAGCTAGGACCACACTCCCCTCTAATTTCTCCCAGGGCCACCGAGGCCTGATTCCTTTTTTTTTTTTTGAGACAGAGTCTCTGTTACCCAGGCTGGAGTGCAGTGGTGTGATCTCAACTCACTGCAGCCTCCACCTCCCGAGTTCAAGCGATTCTTCTGCTTTGGCCTCCCAAGTATTACAGGCACCTGCTACTATGCCCTGCTAATTTTTGTATTTTTAGTAGAGACGGGGTTTCACCATGTTGGCCAGGTTGGTCTCGAACTCCTGTCAAGTGATCAACCCGCCTTGGCCTCCCAAAGTGCTGGGATTACAGGCATGAGCCACCACAGGCGGCCTTTTTTTTTTTTTTTTTTTTTTTTTTTGAGACAGTCTCACTCTGTGGCCCAGGCTGGAGTGCAGTGGCAGGATCTTGGCTCACTGCAACCTCCCTCTGCCTCCCAGGTTCAAAGGATTCTCTTGCTCAGCCTCCCGAGTAGCTGGGATTACAGGTCCACACCACCACACCTAATTTTTGTGTTTTTAGTAGAGATGGGGTTTCACCATGTTGGCCAGGCTGGTCTCGAATTCCTGGCCTCAAGTGATCTGCCCGAAGAGGCCTGATTCTTGGTGGACCACCACCTTGGGGGCGCCTTTCCTGCCTCCTGTGCCTCCAGTCCCTCTACCTCTGACCCCCATCCCCAGAAAAGACAACGGACACCAAGGCTGCTGCACATCGGGTCGTTTGTTTACTGGGTCAGGTTGGAAGCCTTAGAGCCAAGGCTCCTGAGTCTCCGGGACGGTCCTGTATGGGCTTCAGAGAGAGCCAGGGCCACACACTGGCCTCTGACCCACAGCTGCCCGGAGGGGATCGGGCAGCAGGTTATGGCGGTAGGATTCAGGTTGGATGGGAGCACCTTCTGTGACATGCGGTAACTGACCCTTTCCGGGTCACTGCCGTCCAGTTGCCGCTGTCCGATCACCATCAGCCATTGGCCGTCCACCTGCACCACCAGCTCCTCCGGGGCGAAGCCGTGGGCATCCATCTTCATTTGGAAACCGTCTCTGGCATGATCATTGTCCTCCTGCGCTGGCGGACTCTCCTTGAGCAGCCGCACCGGCATTGTGGCTACCTGGTTCCGTTCAGCGAGGCCCACGCTGGGACACCGGGATGCCACCCGGCTCTCGGAGAAGGTGTTACCGATCGGCTGCATCCGAGTCAGCAACTAACTGCTGTCCAAGGGCGCGAGGCTCCGAGCGCAGAGCTAGGCGCGCGGACGCCCGGAGAGGAGGGGCCTCCCGTGGCCTAGCCGAGCTCAGCTCCGCTCGCTCGGTTCCCTTCGCTTCTGCAAATGCAGGCGGAGTTCGGAATCAGTCACGCCCATCTTACCTCCAAGAGCCAGACTGTCACCGCCCTGGCGCGCCCGCAGCTACTCTCATCCTAGACCCTGACCCTTTCTCCGCCCTTCCCCACCTTCGTTAATGGGCCCCGGGGAGGCCGCAGCTGTGAAGGAACTGGATCCTCGACCAGGCCAGACCCGAGGGAGCCGGACCGCGGCGCAGCCAACAGCAGATTGATCCCCCAGCTGGAAGGGGGCTGTCTTGCCTTCTAAGGACCAGGCCTGGGGCAAGGATTGTTCCCAGACAAAGTCAGGGGAGGGCGGCCTTTCTGGGTCATCCACCCTACTTCTCCCTGACCACCCACAACCCCACGCGGACACGCGAGACGAGGAGGCGGACTGGTCTCTCTGGCTGCATTAATTCATCCGCCCCCCGCGGTCTCCTGTGATGCAGGCTGTGGTCTGGGCTCGGGCCACAAAGATGAAGATGCAGCCGGGGCTTTAGGAGAGCGGCTCCCAGTGCACAGAGAAAGGCTTAGCCCTCCCCTGCCTCACCCTCCACAGTACCCTTCTTGGTGACCATCGTAACCACAGCTATGCCTCTGGTGCTGTTAACTGATTTTTTTTTTTTTAAGAGGCAGGGTCTTATTATGTTGCCCAGGTAATCTCGAACTCCTGGGCTCAAGCGATCCTCCCATCTCGACCTCCCAAAGTGCTAGGATTACAGGCGTGAGCCACCTCGTCCGGTCTATAAACTTTATTTTTTATTTTTTTGTAGAGATGGGGTTCTCCCTATGTTGCCCAGCCTGGTCTCGAACTCCTAGGCTCAAGCGATTCTCCTGCGTGAGCCAGCCACCCGGCCTGATAAACTCCCTTTTGTTGAGTGATACTATTAAATACATACAGAAAAGCGCACGAAAAGCTGCAGGTGAATGTCAGGAGGAGAACACACTCAAGTCACCACCACACTGCTGCAGAACTGTTGCTACGTCTCATCTTTACCGCAGCTGCAATGTCCGGAGCCCCGTGGGGCAGGGCCTGTGCGCGAGTTGGGGGAGGGGGTTAAGTGGGAGAGAGGCGCGGGAAAGAGGCAGACCCCACGATTGTCCCCAAGACTCCTTGTCCCCAAGAGGACAGCCATCGTGACTCTCCCGGACACCATTAAAAGAGATTACAAGTGAAGAGGGGTCAATGTGGGGCCTTCGCTCAGGCCTCACTTGGCTGTCAGGGGCCAAGAGACCAGACAGAAAAGTCTGGAAGCTGGAGGCAGTGGGGGAAGGCGCTGGAAGACTACAACTCCCGTCACGCGCCGCGCAGCGACGCCTGCGCACTGAACGCCGGTTGCCCATGCGGCCCTAGGGCTGGGAGCGCGGCGCCGCTCTCCGCTGCGGGGGAGGCCATGGCGGAACCTTCCCAGGCCCCGACCCCGGCCCCGGCTGCGCAGCCCCGGCCCCTTCAGTCCCCAGCCCCTGCCCCAACTCCGACTCCTGCACCCAGCCCGGCTTCAGCCCCGACTCCGACTCCCACCCCGGCACCAGCCCCTGCCCCAGCTGCAGCCCCAGCCGGCAGCACAGGGACGGGGGGGCCCGGGGTAGGAAGTGGGGGGGCCGGGAGCGGGGGGGATCCGGCTCGACCTGGCCTGAGCCAGCAGCAGCGCGCTAGCCAGAGGAAGGCGCAAGTCCGGGGGCTGCCGCGCGCCAAGAAGCTTGAGAAGCTAGGGGTCTTCTCGGCTTGCAAGGTGGGGGCGGGGCCTGGGGTGAAGGGGCGGGGCTTGGGGCATCCCTGGGCTCGGGTGGGAGTGGGGTCAAAGCTCTGGCTGCAGAGCGGCTCTTGCCCCAGAGGTATAGATCATTGACTGATCCTTCCGCCTCCAGGCCAATGAAACCTGTAAGTGTAATGGCTGGAAAAACCCCAAGCCCCCCACTGCACCCCGCATGGATCTGCAGCAGCCAGCTGCCAACCTGAGTGAGCTGTGCCGCAGTTGTGAGCATCCCTTGGGTAAGGCAGGCAGCGCCCTTGGAGCTGGGGGCAGCTGCTTGGACAGGGTGACAAGTGCCACAAAGCCTCATCCCTGAAAAAATCAAAGATGCCTCGAAGGAGGGATTGGGTTGGGGGGTGTGTATGCACCAAGGGAGGGGAAAGGAAATCTCTCAGCCCAGAACAGGCCCAGGCAACCCAATGGCTGTTATCGCAGCAGTCAGTCTCACTGTTGGTCACACTGGTTGGAGGGACGGAGTGTGCATCTTGGTTGGCTGTGAAGAGGGTCAAGAAGCCTTGTTGATTTCTTCTATCAATTTTTCCCAACTCTGCCATCTGTCTTGCAGCTGACCACGTATCTCACTTGGAGAATGTGTCAGAGGATGAAATAAACCGGCTGCTGGGGATGGTGGTGGATGTGGAGAATCTTTTCATGTCTGTTCACAAGGAGGAGGACACAGACACCAAGCAGGTCTATTTCTACCTCTTCAAGGTGAGCTTCTACTGAAGGAGGGTGTGAATGAAGGAGGTGGGGCCTTGAGGGGTTGTCTGCAGCTCTGCCCCGCTCCCCTCTATGCCCCTTCCTCTTCTCTCTAGCTCCTGCGGAAGTGCATCCTGCAGATGACCCGGCCCGTGGTGGAGGGGTCCCTGGGCAGCCCTCCATTTGAGAAACCTAATATTGAGCAGGTGGGATAGGGAAATTGGAGATAGCGGAGAGAAGAATTGGGGACAGCTTGGAGGAGTGGGGAGCCTGTGTTCTCCATCCTCCTCAAGCTGAGAACAGTGGGGAGGTTCAGAGAAGGGAGGGTGTTTTGTGCTAACCTCAGGGTGGGCATCGTGGTAGGGAGGGGCAGAGCTTTTCTATAGAGAGCACCCGAGAGAGAGAGGAGAACCTTGTCCCTGGCCTCAGGGAGCATCTTCCTTTGTCTAAGAAGGCCCTGCAGGCTGCTCACATCTCATTCCTGGTGTTATTCCCCACCCACCCCTTCTCAGGGTGTGCTGAACTTTGTGCAGTACAAGTTTAGTCACCTGGCTCCCCGGGAGCGGCAGACGATGTTCGAGCTCTCAAAGATGTTCTTGCTCTGCCTTAACTACTGGAAGCTTGAGACACCTGCCCAGTTTCGGCAGAGGTCTCAGGCTGAAGATGTGGCTACCTACAAGGTCAATTACACCAGGTAGGCCCAGCCAGGGGCAGCTTCGTGGCAGGCTTGCAGGCCCAGCCTGGGTTCAGTGGTTTCCGCCCTCACCTGTCTCCCCCTCAACTCCCTACTCCAGATGGCTCTGTTACTGCCACGTGCCCCAGAGCTGTGATAGTCTCCCCCGCTACGAAACCACTCATGTCTTTGGGCGAAGCCTTCTCCGGTCCATTTTCACCGTTACCCGCCGGCAGCTGCTGGAAAAGTTCCGAGTGGAGAAGGACAAATTGGTGCCCGAGAAGAGGACCCTCATCCTCACTCACTTCCCCAAGTAAGGCTCCTTCTGGCCTATCAGGATTTGGCCCCAAGTTCACATCCTCCCTGTTGTCCCCTTTTTTCCAGGAAGGCTTCCTGGATTGGTCCCTCCTCTCCCTCCATGGGCCTTCTGGGATCTGGGCGTCTACCTGGCAGACTTGCCCATGGCCCAGAAGCAACTTGCTAGTACTAGTCTGGGGATGGCAGGTACATAGCCCAAGCTAACGCTGCCCCCACCCCACCCTACGCCCCGGTAGATGTTACTAATTGTTTCCCATGGGGGCCTGGACACAGCCTCAGACTCCTTCCCTGCACAGCTCTCCAAGAAATCAGAGCTTATGCTTGAAGTGAAACCAATTTCTACTCCTGTTCTGGTCTTTTCTGTACAATTTTCTTCTGTTCGGCCACACCTTTTAAAATCTGGGTCATAACTCCCCTGTTCAAAAAACCCTCACTGACGAATCCTGGCTCTCTAGTGCCCTCCGCCATCAGGTGGGAACAAAAGATGGCAAGGTGGGGTGGAGTCTGAGCCCATTTTGATACTGAGGGCAGTGAGGGGATTCAGGGTGACAAGGTGCCCTGCCTGGCCACACAGCACAGGATGACATCAGCTCAGACGTGTCTCCCTGTGCCACACAGCATGGTGAAACTGAGCTTCTTTGATCTCTGTCCTGGATGTGTCCTGTTGTCTTACCTTCAATTGGAGGCTCCCAGAAGACAGGGGCTGTCCCCTCTTTCAGGTCCCCAGTTCCCTAAGAGCAGGGTCTGCTCTGACCAGCCTCCAGTCCCTCTGCCGCCTGGCCCAGGCTGCACCCTTGGAGAACAGAGTTGTGGGACAGACTGTGTCCTCCCTACAGATTCCTGTCCATGCTGGAGGAGGAGATCTATGGGGCAAACTCTCCAATCTGGGAGTCAGGCTTCACCATGCCACCCTCAGAGGGGACACAGCTGGTGCCCCGGCCAGGTATGTGCCATGGTATGCTCTGTAGGGTGTCTGGCCTGCCTGGCTGAGCTAAGCCTCCTGGGTGGAAGAGGGCTCAGCTGGGCCAGAGGCCCTGGATCCCACTGAGGGACCTGCCACCAGCTTCAGCCCTCCCATCCCTGACTTCTCTCTCTCTCTGTCTCAGCTTCAGTCCCCCCGTCCCTGACCTCTCTCTCTCTCTCCTCAGCTTCAGTCCCCCTGTCCCTGACTTCTCTCCCTCTCTCTCCTCAGCTTCAGTCCCCCCGTCCCTGACTTCTCTCTCTCTCTCCTCAGCTTCGGTCAGTGCAGCAGTTGTTCCCAGCACCCCCATCTTCAGCCCCAGCATGGGCGGAGGCAGCAACAGCTCCCTGAGTCTGGATTCTGCAGGGGCCGAGCCTATGCCAGGTGGATACTTGATCCCTGACCTCTGACCATCATTCACTCCTTCCCAAACCTTTTTTTACTGATCCTGACCAACCTTGCCTGCCTCCCCAATAGGCGAGAAGAGGAAGCTCCCGGAGAACCTGACCCTGGAGGATGCCAAGAGGCTCCGTGTGATGGGCGACATCCCCATGGAGCTAGTCAATGAGGTCATGCTGACCATCACTGACCCTGCTGCCATGCTGGGGCCTGAGGTGGGCAGCCCGACCTGCTGACCAGTTGGGGGACCTCCACCAACCTGAAACCCCAGCTCACTGCCCCTCTTCTGTGCCCAGACGAGCCTGCTTTCGGCCAATGCGGCCCGGGATGAGACAGCCCGCCTGGAGGAGCGCCGTGGCATCATTGAGTTCCACGTCATCGGCAACTCGCTGACGCCCAAGGCCAACCGGCGGGTGTTGCTGTGGCTCGTGGGGCTGCAGAATGTCTTTTCCCACCAGCTGCCACGCATGCCTAAGGAGTATATCGCTCGCCTCGTCTTTGACCCGTGCGTGCCCCAGAGAGCCCCTCCCCCAGGGCAGCACCCCCGGGTCCCTTCCTCCTCGGCCTCTTGACTCCTCAAAATTGAAGATCCCCTGCTCCCCACTTCTGAAGTTCAACCTTTGAGCATTCTTATTTCTCACTGCCCAACCCTGACTACAGTTCAGACTTCCAGGGCTCTGGGGACCTGAAGGAAACAGGCAGGGGCTGTGACGTGCCCACCTCTCTCTTAGGAAGCACAAGACTCTGGCCTTGATCAAGGATGGGCGGGTCATCGGTGGCATCTGCTTCCGCATGTTTCCCACCCAGGGCTTCACGGAGATTGTCTTCTGTGCTGTCACCTCGAATGAGCAGGTCAAGGTGAGTGTGGCTCCCCAGCCCCCGGCTCGCTCCGGAGTTTGGGCCAGCTCGGAGCAGCGGGATGTGTGGGATGCAGCAGCCCCTTGCTCTTCTCTTAGTGGCCCGTTCCTCACATCCCCACAAGGTGGCAGCCGTACTTTGATAACTGTGGATTAGGAAACCACCTGTTCACAGACGGAGCCCAAGAGGCGGCCACGCTTTGGTGACCTGTGGACTAGGATTTTCTTCATCACAAGAACATTTACATACATGGGGGAATTAATTACTTTACTTTTTATTTTTTTTTTATTTCTTGAAACAGGGTCTCTCTCACCCAGGCCGGAGTGCAGAGGCATGATCAGGGCTCACTGCAGCCTCGACCTCCTAGGCTCAAGTGATTCTCGTGCCTTGGCTTCCCAAGTAGCTGGGACTACAGGCATGCGCCATTACATCTGGCTAACTTTTGTGTTTTAGTAGAGACAGGGTTTTAGCATGTTGCCCAGGCTGGTCTCCAACTCTTGACCTCAAGTGATTCACCCGCCTCGGCCTCCCAAAGTGCTGGGATTACAGGTGTGAGCCACGGTGACCAGCCAAACTAACCGTTATTACAGTAGTCCTATGCTGATAGCCTTGGCTTCTGTCCTTTGTTACAACAGACCCCCTCGTAGGGTCGCTGGCTCTGTGTGTCACATACCTCAGATCTGCGTGGCGCATCGTTGGCCCTGATGTGTGGGAGCCATTGCTCCTGCTCAGGCCTCTGGTGACTCCCTCTCCCTCTTCTCCCAACTCTGAGGCCCAGGGACTGGGAATCTCTGGCCTGTGTTGGGTTTGGACCCGGCCCTGCCACGGCTGGCAGCCTGAGCTTGAACACATTTCCTAACATAGCTGAGTTTCAGTTTTCTCTTTTCTAAAATAGAGGTGGTAATACTCGCCTCTGGGGTTGAGAATCGGTCTGTAAAACAGGAAGCACTGCACCTGGCCCAGAGTGAGCTTAGAAAGCCTGTACCTTTCACTTTCCCCCCATAAACTCCCCTCCCTCTGTCAGCTGCCTTTCTTCCGCTTTGCCTGGATGCTCTCCCTCTCCCCACCTCCTTTCCAATCCACCCGCTCCACTCTGGGCTCTGAGACCTCTCCAGCACCAGGCCCATCCTCAGCTCCTGGTGAGTCCTGCTCCCCTCCCCCACAGGGTTATGGGACCCACCTGATGAACCACCTGAAGGAGTATCATATCAAGCACAACATTCTCTACTTCCTCACCTACGCGGACGAGTACGCCATCGGCTACTTCAAAAAGCAGGTGACCCGTAGCCTTGTCCCACACTGGTCCTTTGCCTGAAGCCTGGGGTCATTCTGTCCAGCCCCTCTGTGGATGGAGTAGGAGTCCCTTTATGTCCCCTACTTCACCTGACACCTGCCAGGAAAGTATCCATGCCTATCTTCTTTCCTCTGCTGCCACTGCCCCAGGGGAGAATGGGGGCCTATGGGGCCAGTAGAGCAGGCTGGAGGAACTGGGGGGCCAGTAGAGCAGGCTGGAGGAACTGGGGGGCCAGTAGAGCATGCTGGAGGAACTGGGGGGCCAGTAGAGCAGCCTGGAGGAACTGGGGGGGCCAGTAGAGAAGGCTGGAGGAACTGGGGGGCCAGTAGAGCAGGCTGGAGGAACTGGGGGGCCAGTAGAGCAGGCTGGAGGAACTGGGGGGCCAGTAGAGCAGCCTGGAGGAACTGGGGGGCCAGTAGAGCAGCTGGAGGAACTGGGGGGCCAGTAGAAAAGGCTGGAGGAACTGGGGGGCCAGTAGAGAAGGCTGGAGGAACTGGGGGGCCAGTAGAGCAGCCTGGAGGAACTGGGGGGCCAGTAGAGCAGCCTGGAGGAACTGGGGGGGCCAGTAGAGAAGGCCGGAGGAACTGGGGGGCCAGTAGAGCAGGCTGGAGGAACTGGGGGGCCAGTAGAGCAGGCTGGAGGAACTGGGGGGCCAGTAGAGCAGGCTGGAGGAACTGGGGGCCAGTAGAGCAGGCTGGAGGAACTGGGGGGCCAGTAGAGCAGGCTGGAGGAACTGGGGGGCCAGTAGAGCAGGCCGGAGGAACTGGGGGACCAGTAGAGCAGCCTGGAGGAACTGGGGGGCCAGTAGAGCAGGCTGGAGGAACTGGGGGGCCAGTAGAGCAGCCTGGAGGAACTGGGGGACGAGTAGAGCAGCCTGGAGGAACTGGGGGGGCCAGTAGAGAAGGCTGGAGGAACTGGGGGCCAGTAGAGCAGCCTGGAGGAACTGGGGGGCCAGTAGAGCAGGCTGGAGGAACTGGGGGGGCCAGTAGAGCAGGCTGGAGGAACTAGGGGGCCAGTAGAGCAGGCTGGAGGAACTGGGGGGCCAGTAGAGAAGGCCAGAGGAACTGGGGAGCCAGAGCAGGCTGGAGGAACTGGGGGGGCCAGTAGAGCAGGCTGGAGGAACTGGGGGGCCAGTAGAGCAGGCTGGAGGAACTGGGGGGCCAGTAGAGCAGGCTGGAGGAACTGGGGGGCCAGTAGAGAAGGCCGGAGGAACTGGGGAGCCAGTAGAGCAGGCTAGAGGAACTGGGGGGCCAGTAGAGCGGCCTGGAGGAACTGGGGGGCCAGTAGAGCAGCCTGGAGGAACTGGGGAGCCAGTAGAGCAAGCTGGAGGAACTGAGGGGCCAGTAGAGAAGGCCAGAGGAACTGGGGAGCCAGTAGAGCAGGCTGGAGGAACTGGGGGGCCAGTAGAGCAGCCTGGAGGAACTGGGGGACCAGTAAAGCAGCCTGAAGGAACTCGGGGGCTCTTCGGGATGAGTCAGGAGTGGGCAGCTGACCTGGGACCTTTCCAGGGACAGTTCAAACCCTCAGTGCCCCAGGAGGAGGTTCAGGAGCAGAAGGTGTCACATGGCACGTGCCACCCCTCTGGTGCTCCCAGGGGAGGGACTGTAGAAGTTGGGAAATATGGATGGACTGGGTCATGACCATCCACCCCCCAGGGTTTCTCCAAGGACATCAAGGTGCCCAAAAGCCGATACCTGGGCTACATCAAGGACTACGAGGGAGCGACACTGATGGAGTGTGAGCTGAATCCCCGCATCCCCTACACAGAGCTATCCCACATCATCAAGAAGCAGAAAGAGGTGGTGTGCGCACGTGCGCATCTGTGGGAGTTTTCATGAATGTGCATGCAGAGGGCGAGCGCACGTGTGTAGACCTGTACTACGTGTACATGCGTGTATGTGTGTGTGTGAGTGAGGAGGGGACAGGCCAGGATCTTGGTTCTTGCTCTGCTCCCTTGGGGAAGGTATGAGGGGAGGTGCTGGATTAGGTGGCATTGCAACTGGGTGGGTGCAGCTGGTGGCTCTGACTGTGGCCCTGGGAGGGGTTGTTGCTGGGGCTGGATCTGGCCCCTTAGACCCTTCCTTCCCTCAGATCATCAAGAAGCTGATTGAGCGCAAACAGGCCCAGATCCGCAAGGTCTACCCGGGGCTCAGCTGCTTCAAGGAGGGCGTGAGGCAGATCCCTGTGGAGAGTGTCCCTGGCATTCGTAAGCAGAGGTCTCGGTTGCGGGGTACTGGGGGCACGCTGCTTGGGGTGCGGACCGGCATTCTTAGAGACATTCTCCCACTTCCCACTTTGCAGGAGAGACGGGCTGGAAGCCGTTGGGGAAGGAGAAGGGGTGAGTGAGTTGTTAAAGGAGCCAGGTTGGGGGCGGGGCAGAGGGACTCGGAGCCTCAGACTTGGTGTGTCTCGCCCCAGGAAGGAGCTGAAGGACCCCGACCAGCTCTACACAACCCTCAAAAACCTGCTGGCCCAAATCAAGGTGGGGAGACCAGGTTGCCTTTCCGGGGCCCCTGCACCAATGGCTGTGGCCTCTTGATGCAGTGTGAGGTGGGTGGCGTCCTCGGGCTGGCGTGGGTGCAGCAGGGCTGTCCCCAGCTCGGCTCTTCTCTCCAGTCGCACCCCAGTGCCTGGCCCTTCATGGAGCCTGTGAAGAAGTCGGAGGCCCCTGACTACTACGAGGTCATCCGCTTCCCCATTGGTGAGGACCCTCCATTCCATCTCCTTCCCCCTCTTCCATCCCCATACCTGCTCCTGCCCTCACTGCGCCCTGCAGCCCCATGGGGCCCACCCCGGTGGACAGCCCTGCCGTGGTCCTCAGCCTCTTAAAGCTGTGCTCCGCCTCCTGCTGCCCCAGACCTGAAGACCATGACTGAGCGGCTGCGAAGCCGCTACTATGTGACCCGGAAGCTCTTTGTGGCTGACCTGCAGCGGGTCATCGCCAACTGCCGCGAGTACAACCCTCCGGACAGCGAGTACTGCCGCTGCGCCAGCGCCCTGGAGAAGTTCTTCTACTTCAAGCTCAAGGAGGGAGGGCTCATTGACAAGTAGGCCCAGCTTTGGGCCACAGCCCTGACCTTGAATGTCTCCACCTCGGATTCTGATCTGATCCTTAGGGGATGCCCTGGCCCCACGGACCCAACTCGGCTTGAGACACTCTAGCCAAGGGCCCTCCGGCCCCTGATCCTGCAGCCCTTTCTGGACCTTCAGGCACCCCCAAGCCTGCAGCTCTGTCCCAGCCTTCACTGTGTGTGAGAGGTCTCCTGGGTTGGGGCCCAGTCCCTCTAGAGTGGCTGGTGGCTAGGGATGAACCTTGCCCAGCCGTGGTGGCCCCCAGACCTGGTCCCTAAGAGCTTTGGAGGCTTGGATTCCTGGGCCTGGCCCAGGTGGCTATTTCCCTGAGGACCAGGACTGCTCATTTTAGCTTGAGTGATGGCTTCAGGGGTTGGAAGTTCAGTCCAAACTGGAGGGGGCCATGCCTTGTCCGGTACTGTACTGTCAGTCTCCCCCGGGGTGGGGGTATGGGGACCATTCATTCCCTGGCATTAATCCCTTAGAGGGAACAATAAAGCTTTTTATTTCTCTGTGTGATTGTTTCTTTGGTATAGTCCCAGCCTTAGCAGGCTCACCTTGGCCCCCCAGGGACCTCTTGCAAACTGGAGGCTGCTGTCCCCAGCAAGCCTCAGACCTGGTCCTGTGCTACACCTGCCCCCTGCGCAGCCCAGGTCTCACCTGCTCTAGTCGGGCAGACCTACCTGGCTGCAGCCCCCCACCTCTTCCCTCCTCCAGGCTGCTCCTGATCCAGATGCCAGGGCAGCAGGGGTCAGAACTTCCTGACTTAACCTTAACCTGGGTGGACGTGGTTACAACAGACTGCAAAAGGGCCAAAGCGTAGAGGATCCCGTAGCAGTGAAAGAGTGCTTCCCTGTTAGCACACATGGGGCTTTTTCTCGGGCAGGGATGGGAGATTCCTAAATCGGCTCAGCTGGCTCCTCCCCTCAGTTTCAGTTTCCATTTCCGATTTCTGCCGTCTGCGCTGAGCACAGCGGCACCAGGCTGAGCTAAACAGGGCCACCCTGGGCAGGCCTACCTGGTGGTGCAGGTGAGACCCGGGCTGAGCAGGGGGCAGGTGTAGCCTATGTTACTCCCACCCCCACCTTTTGGCCAGAGCAGTCTCCTGAAGGGTTTTGAGGGTGTCCTCCCCCACCTCCCTCAAGTGTGGTGGAGTCCTGGGCAAAGGGAGGTCTCTGTACCGACCAGTCTGGCCAGGAGTTGGGATGAGTGGAGGGGCCAGTGGGTCTGAGTCCCCTGCCATTCCCAGAATGGAGCTGTGGCCCTACCAATGGGAGGTGATCATGCCTGCCAGGGCGCTGGCGCAGCGGCAGTACTCGTCCCAGGGTTTGTACTCACGGCAGTTGGCGATGACTGTTAGCACAAACGGTTCTTTTTTACTGGTTCTTTTTCCTGGGGCGGGGATGGGAGATTCCTAAGTCGGCTCAGCTGGCTCCTTCCCTCAGTTTCAGTTTCCATTTCGGGTCTCTGAGCTGAGCACAGTAGCACTAGGCTGAGTTAAGTGGGACTGCCCTGGGCAGACCTACCAACTAGAGCAGGTGAGACCGGGGCTGGGCAGGGGGCAGGTATAGCCTGTGTTACTCCCGCCTCCCACTTTTGGGCAGAGCAGAGTCCTGATGGGTTCTGAGGGAGTCCTGCCCCACCTCCTTCAAGTGGGGTGGAGTCCTGGGCAAAGGGAGGTCTCTGCACGAACTGGTCTGGCCAGGAGTTGGGAGGGGTGGAGGGGCCGGTGGGTCTGAGTCCCCTGCTATTCCCAGAATGGAGCTGCGGCCCTACCAGTGGGAGGTGATCATGCCTGCCCTGGAGGGCAAGAATATCATCATCTGGCTGCCCACGGGGGCTGGGAAGACCCGGGCGGCTGCTTATGTGGCCAAGCGGCACCTAGAGACTGTGGATGGAGCCAAGGTGATTGTATTGGTCAACAGGGTGAGTGGTCTGTCCCTGCCCCACTCCCCCACCACCAAGCAGGGTCTCAGCTCTTTAGGCATCTCTCAGTCCCCACCAGAACTCCAAAGCTGCTGTGGCCATCCCTAAGCTCACCTGTCTTTCCACCCCGGCTCAGTACCCAGCCATGCCCTGCGGGTCACCTTACCTCCCCCGCACTTCCCTGGCCCCAGGTTCGGCTTTCTCTTCCCAGCTCATTCTCCACCTCCAGGTGCACCTGGTGACCCAGCACGGTGAAGAGTTCAGGCGCATGCTGGATGGACGCTGGACCGTGACAACACTGAGTGGGGGCATGGGGCCACGTGCTGGCTTTGGCCACCTGGCCCAGTGCCATGACCTGCTCATCTGCACAGCAGAGCTTCTGCAGATGGCACTGACCAGCCCCGAGGAGGAGGAGCACGTGGAGCTCACTGGTGAGGGCCATGGCCAGGAGGAAAAGGATATGCATCTGGGGTACTTCCTCCCGCCAACCCCAGGGCACCCACCGGAATCAAGGTGTTGGGAGTTTTTGTGGGAGTGGGGGGTTGCCTGTTCACAAAACCCCAGCAGACACTCTAGTAGAAACAGGCCGGGCTATAGTATAGGATCTTAGACAAGTCCCTTCCCCAGCTGAGCCTCGGTTTACTAATCTGTGAAATGGAGAGAAATCATCCCTGCCTGGCTCTCCATCCTAGGACGCAGCTGCAAGTCGTGAAGGGAAGAAGGAATTCTTAGACGATTGTGGGGACTACCTGAAAGCTGATGGGAGGAAGGGCTTTGCAAACACAGGTCACAGCCTTCCTCCCTGTGCCCTCAGCCTTCTCCCTGATCGTGGTGGATGAGTGCCACCACACGCACAAGGACACTGTCTACAACGTCATCATGAGCCGGTACCTAGAACTTAAACTCCAGAGGGCACGGCCCCTACCCCAGGTGCTGGGTCTCACAGCCTCCCCAGGCACTGGCAGGGCCTCCAAGCTCGATGGGGCCATCGACCACGTCCTGCAGGTCAGCCTGGCCCCTGTGGGCCTCCCACTGGCAGGCCCACCAGGGACTTCCCTTCCTCCCTCCCTCCCTCCCTGCCTGCCCTGCCACTACCCCATCCCCACCAGTCCTACCAGGCTCTCCATGGCAGTGTCTGGCCCCTTCCTCACCTAAGATCCAGCCTCCAATGGTTTCTTGTGGCATAAAGAATTAACTCCCAACTCTACTATGGTTCCACATGATCTACCTCTCCACCTCATTTCCTGCACCCTCCCTGTTGTAGCTCATCCTACAGCTACACTGGCCTGCCTTCTGCATCTTGAACATGCAGGGCTTGTTCCCATCTCGTGACCTTTGCACTGACCATTTCTTTTGCCTGGAATGCCCTTCCCTTTGAACTTTACCTGCTGCTTCCTCCTTGTTGTTCATTGAACAGCTTAATGCCACCTCTTGAAAGTCCTCCCTGATCACCCCCTCTGCTCTCTGTCATGTCATCCAGTGCTATCCTCTTTAGAGCTTGTTAACGCGCTCTGCAAGGTTCTAGTCTTTTTTTTTTTTTTTTTTTTTTTTGAGAAGAGTCTCGAGGCCAGGCGCGGTGGCTCAAGCCTGTAATCCCAGCACTTTGGGAGGCCGAGACGGGCGGATCACGAGGTCAAGAGATCGAGACCATCCTGGCTAACACGATGAAACCCCGTCTCTACTAAAAAATACAAAAATTAGCCGGGCGTGGTGGTGGGCGCCTGTAGTCCCAGCTACTCGGGAGGCTGAGGCAGGAGAATGGCATGAACCTGGGGGGTGGAGCTTGCAGTGAGCTGAGATCCGGCCACTGCACTCGAGCCTGGGCGACAGAGTGAGACTCCGTCTCAAAAAAAAAAAAAAAAAAAAAAAAAAAAGAGAAGAGTCTCACTCTATCGCCCAGGCTGGAGGGCAGTGGCATGATCTTGGCTCCTTGTAACCTCCGCCTCCCAGGTTCAAGTGATTCTCCTGCCTCAGCCTCCTGAGTAGCTGGGATTACAGGCGCATACCACTATGCCCAACTAATTTTTTGTATTTTTAGTAGAGATGGGGTTTCACCATGTTGGCCACGCTAATCTCAAACTCCTGACCTCGTGATTCTCCCACCTCGGCCTCCCAAAGTGCTGGGATTCCAGGCGTGAGCCACCATGCCCAGCCTCTTTTTTTTTTTTTTTTTCTTGAGACTGAGTCTCACTTTGTCAGCCAGGTTGGAGTGCAGTGGCACGATCTTGGCTCACTGCAACCTCCACCTCCCGGGTTCAAGTGATTCTTCTGTCTCAGCCTCCTGAGTAGCTGGGACTACAGACGCGTGCCAGCATGCTTGGCTAATTTTTGTACTTTTAGTAGAGATGAGGTTTCACCATGTTGGCCAGGCTGGTCTCAAACTCCTGACCTCAGGTGATCCGCCCGCCTTGGCCTCCCAAAGTGCTGGGATTATAGGCGTGAGCCACTGCACCTGGCCGGTTCTATTATTATTTACTGGTTTATTATCTGTCTCTCCAACTCCAATCTGAGTTCCTGTGTATCCCCAGTGCCTAGAACAAGACTAGCAGAGAGAGGGCGAGCAATATTTGAGTAGACGAATGCCCACACCCGCAATGGCCCACACTGTCCTGTCCTCAGCTGGGATCCATCCTGCCCCAAAGGTTTGCCCATTGTCCCCACAGACCCTCCCTTTCCAGTAAAGTCCTCTCTGTTGCCCCCAGCTCTGTGCCAACTTGGACACGTGGTGCATCATGTCACCCCAGAACTATCGCCCCCGGCTGCAGGAGCACAGCCAACAGCCTTGCAAACAGTACAACCTCTGCCACAGGCGCAGCCAGGTATGTAGGGGCAGGGACACCGTGAGAGCGGGAGCTGGTGTCAAGTTAGGACACCTAGGCTTGGGCCCTGACTCCGCCCTCACAGGCTCTGTGACTTCAGGTCACTTGCTATGTATCTGAGCCTCAATTTCTCCTTTCTGTGAAATGGGGCAGATACAGCCCATGCCCACAGCCTGCTCTTTGGATTGACTCAGAAGGCACCGCCGGTGTCTGTCACAGCACTGACATGCTGGGGAGTGCTCTAGAAACCAGAGAGCAGGGATACTTTGTGCTGAGGCTCTACTGAGCCCTCTCCAGTATGGACATGGCCTGGTGTCTGCTATGACTGGACTGGACAAGGACTAGGTGTCAGGTCCATAACTACACCAAATGTTACACTTGGGGTCAGGTTTGAGCCCACGCTGTGGTCTGGAGGGAGGGAGGGAGCAGATAGCTGAAAGAACACTTGGGGGGCCATAGGCAGGTGAAATGTAGTTTTATTCAGCAGCTCTCTCAGCAGCAGCTCTCTCACACTGTCCACCTTTATCTGGGCTGTGTGCTCTGGCTCTGTGGCTCCTGCTGCCCCCACGCCTGCAGCTGCACTCCCTGGCCTGCAAGGCCAGCTCTGTCAGGGTCAGCAGCTTAACTCTTTCCCTCTGGGCACAAGCCGGTTCCCGGCTCCCCACTGCCCACCTTCAAGGCGACCGGCTCTCCCTTACAGGAGTTAGTAGCATTATTCTCTCTCTGGGCGTGCCAGCGTGCCCTGCTGTGCTGAGCTGAACCGAGCCCCATGCACAGCGTCAGCAGGGCAGTTATACCTTCTACTGACAGTAGAGTCCAGTATGAACTTACACAAACAGGTTACATAGCAAGTGGAGTGTGTGCCTGCCCCCTAAACTCGCTGAGTCACTCTGGCCCGGATGTCTGCCTCAGCCTATTCCTTGACCAAAGCACATCCATGTACCTTACACTAGGCATCACCGTGCCCAGGCCAAAGGGTAAGAGCACATTGTGGGTGAGACAGGGCAGGACTCCTTCACACTCCAGCCGACCTCCCTCTGGAGCTCATCCCTCAGCTTAGACAGATGGCTGAGGCAGTCGCAGCGTGCTACACGCTGGGGTCAGCACCCCCACTGGGTGCCCATCCTCCAGTGTGTATGGGAATCCCCTCCAACTCTCTTCTTGCCCAGGATCCGTTTGGGGACTTGCTGAAGAAGCTCATGGACCAAGTCCACGACCACCTGGAGATGCCTGAGTTGAGCCGGAACTTTGGGACGCAGATGTATGAGCAGCAGGTGGTGAAGCAGAGCGAGGCTGGTGAGAGGGGCAGCCCCTCAGGCGGAGGCGAGGATGCTGGAGGAGTCAGGGGCGGGGCCTGCCTGGGCGGAGGCCTAGCCACTCCAGGGGCGGAGTCTGAGTGGGAGGGCCCTATGGGGCGGGACAGGGGCGGGGCTGTGGGCCGCTCAGACACTATGCCCTCTGCCCGCAGCGGCTTTGGCCGGGCTCCAGGAGCAGCGGGTGTACGCACTTCACCTGCGGCGCTACAATGACGCACTGCTCATCCATGACACCGTCCGCGCCGTGGATGCCTTGGCTGCGCTGCAGGATTTCTATCACAGGGAGCATGTCACTAAAACCCAGATCCTGTGTGCCGAGCGCCGGCTGCTGGCCCTGTTCGATGGTGAGGGGCGGGAGGGGGATTCCGGCCCGGCGGTGATGGGACCTGGATGCGAGGTCAGAGGCCAGGGCACAGGGGACAAAGTCAGGTGAGAAGGTGCCCGCGAGGATACTGATGGAGACCCTATTTTTCTAACCAAAATCCAAGGCCATGGGTAGGACTGATTTGTTTCCTCGTTTGTGAAGGTTTTTGCATAGTTGTTAAAATTAATTCACATTGTTGACTTTTTTTTTTTTTTAAACAGTCGGGGTCTTGCTCTATTGCCCAGGCTAGAGGACAGTTGTGCAATCACAGCTCACTGCAACCTCGACCTAATGGGCTCAAGTAATTCTCACCCTTCAGCCTCCCAAGTAGTTAGGACTATAGGTGGGCACCACCACTCCCAGCTAATTAAAATTTTTTTTTTTGTAGAGGCGGAGTCTTGCTTTGTTGCCCAGGCTGGTCTAACTCCTGGGCTCAAGTGATCCTCCTGCCTCTGCCTCCCAAAGTGCTGGGATTACAGTGTGAGCCACTGCGCCCGGCCCAGATTTTTAAAAAACATTAGTTAGGAGTGGTTCCTTTAGACTGGGAGAGTGAGGCTGAAAGTCAGAGGGTGAAATTTAAGGTTGCAAATCTCAGCACAGGCTGGGGCTCAAGAGATCTGGGTAGCAGAGGTCAGAGTGAAAAGCTCAAGGGTCATCCTGGTCACTGGGAAGAAGAGGGTTCTAGTCTGAGGTTCTGTACTGTGTGACCCTGGTGTGAGGCTGGCCTTGAGAGTGGGCTCGGTAGGAGGCATCCTGTTTGTTTGTTTGTTTGAGGAGTCTTGCTCTGTTGCCCAGGCTGGAGTGCAATGGCACTATCCCAGCTCACTACAACCTCCCCCTCCTGGGTTCAAGCGATTCTCCTGCCTCAGCCACTGGAGTAGCTGGGATTACAGGTGTGCATCACCATGCCCAGCTAATTTTTAGTAGAGACGGGGTTTCACCATATTGGTCAGGCTGGTCTCGAACTCCTGACCTAGGTGATCCGCTTACCTCACCCTCCCAAAGGGCTGGGATTACAGGCGTGAGCCAATGAACCCGGCCAGGGCATCCTTAAATGTATTCTTGGTGCTGCTGTGGGGGAGTTGAGCAGGAGCTCCATCCTTCCACCACCCCCACCTTCTGCATTCCTGCAGTCCTATTCCTGTGAGAACCTCCTCCGCCAGTGCCCTCCCCACTCCAAGATCTGAATCCTCTGCCTCTCTTTGGGGCCTTTCTTTCTTTCTCTCTCTCTCTCTCTCTCTCTCTCTCTCTCTCTCTTTCTTTCTTTCTCTCTCTCTCTCTTTCTTTCCTTCTTTCTTTCTTTTTCTTTCTTTCTTTCTTTCTTTCTTTCTTCTCTTTCTTTCTTTTCTCTCTTTCTCTCTCTCTCTCTTTCTCTCTTCTTTTTTTTTTTTTTTTTCAGACAGAGTCTCACTCTGTTACACAGCACACAGTCTGGAGTGCAGTGATGCAATCATAGCTCTCTTCAGCCTTGACCTCCTGGGCTCAAGCAATCCTTCTGCCCTCAGCCTCCCAAGTGTCTCGGACTACAGACATATGCCACTACAGACATGTGCCACTACACCCGGCTAACTCTTTGGGGTTTTCAACAGACCATAAGAATGTGCTGGCCCACCTGGCAACTCATGGCCCAGAGAATCCAAAACTGGAGATGCTGGAAAAGATCCTGCAAAGGCAGTTCAAGAGCTCTGACAGCCCCCGGGGTATCATCTTCACCCGCACCCGCAAGAGCGCACACTCCCTCCTGCTCTGGCTTCAGCAGGAGCCGGGCCTGCAGACCGTGGACATTCGGGCCCAGCTACTGATTGGGGCTGGGAACAGCAGCCAGAGCACCCACATGACCCAGGTGTGGGCTTCGGGAAAAGATGCTACACTGCGGGGGGTATTCCATAGGAGAGAAGTGTGGGGAACAGGGTCTTCAGCACAGAGGGGTGGAGGCAGGGAGAACTGGTGGAAAGAGAAGGTTGACTGTCCCCAGGCAGAGGGGCAAGGAGCTAGGGGAGAGGGGCGGACACTGACATCCCCAGTGCTGAAGCCTGTCCCAGTCTGGGGGTCCCTGGGGGCAGAAGGGTGGGCATGGGGGTCTGTAGGTTTGTAGGGAAAGAGGTGGGTGTTGTAGATCCTCAGGGCAGAGGATCAGGTCTGGGGTCCCTTGCAGGAGAAGGCTATGGCTTGGGAGTTTTTCCTAGACTAGAGGGGTAGGGAGCCTTAGGAGTCCCTAGGGAAAATAGGGGTTGGAGAGTTATCTGGGAAGATGGGCAAGATCCTGGGGGTACCTGGGGATAAAGATGGGATTCAAGTACTCCAGGGAGATGGACCAAGATTAGGAGTGAGGGCTGAATCAGGAGAGGCTACTCTGGCAGGTGGAGTCAGCCTGAGCCACCTCATGTACCAGCCTCTTTTTCCTCCCTGCCCTTCCCCTGCAGACGGACCAGCAAGAAGTAATCCGGAAGTTCCGAGATGGAACCTTGAACCTTCTGGTGGCCACGAGTGTGGCAGAGGAGGGGCTGGACATCCCACAGTGCAACGTGGTAGTGCGCTATGGGCTCCTGACCAATGAAATCTCCATGGTCCAGGTACTCACACATTTCCTTCCACTCAGGCACCCTTATAGGATCCTGTGTGGGGCCCCAGCCCCACTCAGGACACCCCTTGTCTCCCTTCCCAGGCCAGAGGCCGTGCCCGGGCCGATCAGAGTGTGTACTCGTTTGTAGCAACTGAGGGTAGCCGGGAGCTGAAGCGGGAGCTGATCAACGAGGCGCTGGAGATGCTGATGGAGCAGGCAGTGGCTGCTGTGCAGAAGATGGACCAGGCCGAGTACCAGGCCAAGGTCTGCAGGCGGCCTGCATGCCCTGTGGGAGGGATGGGGAGGAGACAGCCCCTCCCTGGCAGGTTTCAGACTGCACACATATGTCCCCCTGTCCCCTCTATATCTTAGGGCTAACTTTGCCCACCTAGGGAAGGTTGGATAGAGGCCAGGAGTGGGGCTGCCAGGGAAGGCAATACCTGGACTCCAGAAGGCCTTAGGAACAGGCCTTGTCCAAGGCTCTTTATTTATCCTTGCCATGAGACACTTTATGTATCTGGAAGAGCTGCATTACAGCCCTTCTGGAACCAGGCAGAGGGGACAAGATAAGTCCACGTGCAGGAAATAAGCCCAGAACTAGGACTTACATCATCGCTTCCCCTGAGGCAGGGCCACCACCATCCTGCCTTGCCCAGGGTGCTCCCTGTTGTCCCAGCATAATTGTTAATGATGCCCCATGACAGATTCACAGAAGCAGCTTTACCTAAAATCCTTCAAGATTGAGCAGGAAAGCTTATCCCTCCCACTGTTGCCCCTCACTACCCACACTGTTGTTCTCCACAGCTGCTTTTTTTTCCCCGAGACGGAGTCTCACTCTGTCACCCAGGTTGGAGTGCAGTGGCACAATCTCCGCCTCCTGGGCTCAAGCAATTCTCCTGCTTCAGCCTCCTGAGTAGCTGGGATTACAGGTGTGCGCCACCATGCCCGGCTAATTTTTGTCTTTTTGGTAGAGATGGGGTTTCGCCATGTTGCCCAGGCTGGTCTCGAACTCCTGACCTTGTGATCCACCCTCCTTGGCCTCCCAAAATGCTGGGATTACAGGCATGAGTCACTGCACCCAGCAATAGAGCTTCTTTTAAGCTCCAGGGAGGGTTAAGGAAAGTCTCCTCCTGGTACAAATTATCTTAGGTCTTTGGGAACCCTTTGTCCCCCAAGGAACGTTCTCTTAGGCCCCAGTCATGCCTGGTGTCCCCTCCCACCCCAGATCCGGGATCTGCAGCAGGCAGCCCTGACCAAGCGGGTGGCCCAGGCAGCCCAGCGGGAGAGCCAGCGGCGGCAGTTCCCAGTAGAGCACGTGCAGCTACTCTGCATCAACTGCATGGTGGCTGTGGGCCACGGCAGTGACCTACGGAAGGTGGAGGGCACCCATCATGTCAACGTGAACCCCAACTTCTCGTGAGACCTGTGGAAGGGGCTATCGGGATGGGGGCATGGGATGAGGGACTGGGAATCCTTCCCATCCAGACAGTGCTTTGAAGCTTTGGAAAGCTAAAGAGCATTATAGCAAGTACTTATTCTGCATTTTCACAATAATCTGGTTAGACAGGTTTTATCCCTGTCTCCATTTTACAGGCAAGGAAATAGAGGCTCAGAGAGGCTACGTGACTTGCCCAAATTCCCACAGCCACTATCTGGTTGAGCAAGAACTGGAATTCAGGATACTAAGTGTCAAAAGACCACACACTGACCCTCTGGTGCTACCTACTCCGAGGATATCAAGAGAGCTTGGCCATCCCTGAGCCATCCCCCATCCTCTGTCTCCTAGACAGTAACCTTCCCCCATCCTCCATCCATTCATTATGTCACCCTCTGTGTTCCAGGCCACTGTGCCAAGGATCTTCATATAGGTTTTCTCAATTGAGGTCGCATTTCAGCTAGGTCTCAATGGGTCTGGTTTGAATTTGAGTGAATGAGAAGGTAACCACGGAGAGCCGGGCGCGGTGGCTCACGCCTGTAATTCCAACACTTTGGGAGGCCGAGGTGGGTGGATCACTTGAGGTTAGGAGTTCAAGACCAGTCTGGCCAACATGGTGAAACCCCTTCTCTACTAAAAAAAAAAAATACAAAAATTAGTTGGGCAGGCCGGGCGCGGTGGCTCAAGTCTGTAATCCCAGCACTTTGGGAGGCCGAGACGGGTGGATCACGAGGGTGGATCACGAGGTCAGGAGATCAAGACCATCCTGGCTAACCCGGTGAAACCCCGTCTCTACTAAAAAATACAAAAATCTAGCCGGGCGAGGTGGCGGGCGCCTGTAGTCCCAGCTACTCGGGAGTCTTGAGGCAGGAGAATGGTGTGAACCCGGGAGGCGGAGCTTGCAGTGAGCTGAGATCCGGCCACTGCACTCCAGCCTGGGCGACAGAGCGAGACTCCGCCTCAAAAAAAAAAAAAAAAAAAAAAAAAAAAATTAGTTGGGCCTGATGGCCCATGCTTGTAATCCCAGCTACTTGGGTGGCTGAGGCACGAGAATCGCTTGAACCCGGGAGGCAAGCCAAGATTGCACTACTGCACTCCAGCCTGGGCAATCGAGTGAGACTCTGCCTTAAAAAAAAAAAAAAAAAAAAAAAAAAAGATGCCAGTTGACCTGAATGGAAGGGACTGTGAATAATGAGATTTAGAAAGAGACGGACTAGCCCATGGAAGGTCTTAAAGGTCAGGTGTGTAAGTGTAGCCTTTATCCAGGAGGTTCCTCTTAGGAATCTTGGATAGATTTTAAGGAACAGAGTGTCAGGGCAGATTTATATTTTTAGATCACTCTAGCAGTTGGTGGAAGGATGGCTTGGGATTGGGAGTAAGCATGGAGGCAAAGAGACCCGTTAGGAGACTGTGAGACCAGGTAACCAATGCTGAGGCTTGAACCTGGGCACAAGAGAACGTGCGATGGAGGCCACACAGGTAGAACTCACTGAAGACTGGATTTCCTGGCCTGGGAAGTCGGTGCCTCTTGACCAGCAGGAAGGCCCAAGGTCCAGGCAGAGGCTTGGCTGGCAGGAGGGCATGAGATCTGGGGCTGGGGAGGGTCAATGAGGGCTGTAGCCACTCCCCTTCCTCTCCAGGATCTACTATAACGTCTCCAGGGATCCTGTGGTCATCAACAAAGTCTTCAAGGACTGGAAACCTGGGGGTGTCATCAGCTGCAGGAACTGTGGGGAGGTAAGAGCTTGGGCCATGTCCCAGGCCCCAGAGTCCTCAGCCCCAGTCTTCAGAGGCCCTCAGGGAGCCCTCACTAGGACACAGGAGACAGTCCCACCCCATGGCCTCCAGTCTGAAGAGGGAGGTACAGCCCCTGCCTAAGGGAGCCCATAGTCTGTGACATCTCAGGTGGGAGGAAAAGTCCCTGTATTCAGGGAATTCCGACTTGAGAGAAGCCCAGTCTGAGGCCAGAGACCCTACCCTACCCTCTCTGTCACCTCCAGATCTGGGGACTGCAGATGATCTACAAGTCAGTGAAGCTGCCAGCGCTGAAAGTCCGCAGCATGCTGCTGGAGACCCCTCAAGGGCGGATCCAGGCCAAAAAGTGGTCCCGCGTGCCCTTCTCCGTGCCTGACTTTGACTTCCTGCAGCATTGTGCCCAGAACCTTTCGGACCTCTCCCTGGACTGAGCACCTCGTTGCTGCAGTACCCGGTTCGGGCTGTAGGGGGCGGGAGAGTCCGCAGCAGCCGTGATCTTTCCCGGGACACAGCCTGGTCCAGGCCCCTCCTTCCTGAATCGCCAGCTGTGGGCATCAGGCCCACCAGCCACAGAGGAGTCCTGGGCACCCTGGCTTAGGCTCCCGCAACGGGGAAACAACTGGAGGGCCAGAGCTCAGCCCAGACCTACGCTGCACACACATAGACACTTTCATATGCACTGGATGGAGTTAGGGAAACTGAGGCAAAATAATTTGCCATACTGTACTCAGAATCACGACATTCCTTCCCTACCAAGGCCACTTCTATTTTTTGAGGTTCCTCAAAAAAGTAAATGAAAAAATGGGATAGAAAATGCGTGGTATCTTAATTTTGTTGAAATACAATTGGTAGAAAATAAACTGCGTGTATAGTGTGCAATTGGGTACTTTTTTTTTTTTTTGAGCCTGAGTTTCACTATTGTTGCCCAACCTGGAGTACAGTCGCACGATCGTGGCTCACTGCAACCTCCACCTCCTGAGTTCAAGCGATTCTCCTGCCTCAGCCTCCCAAGTAACTCAGATTACAGGTGCCCACCACCATGCCCAGCTAATTTTTTGTATTTTTAGTAGAGATGGGGTTTTACCATGCTGGCCAGGTTGGTCTCAAACTCCTGACCTCACGCGATCTCCCTGCCTCAGCCTCCCAACGTGCTGAGATTACAAGCATGAGTTACCATGCCTGGCCTGGATACGTTTTAACATGCATATCCTCCACAATCAAGATAATGAACATAGTCATCACCTTCAAAATGTCCTGTTTCTTCCAGTGGAATTTTCAAAGAACAACAAAAGTTTCCTGGTGCCCCAGTGCAATCCATACCTCTGGCTCTTCCCCATAAAATGACCTGCTTTGTGGTAATTTTTAGTGTTAAAAGTGTTTGGTTTTTTTGAGACAGTCTCACTCTGTCGCCGAGGCTGGAGTGCAGTGGCGCAATCTCAGCTCACTGCAACCTCTGCCTTTGGGGCTCAAGTGATCCTCCTGCCTCAGCCTCTCAAGTAGCTGGGACTACAGGTGCCCACCACCATGCCTGGCTAATTTTTGTATTTTTGGTAGAGACAGGGTTTCACCACATTGCCCAACAGGCTGGTCTCAAACTCCTGAGCTCGGGTGATCCACCCATCTTGGCCTCTTAAAGTGCTGGGATTACATGCATGAGCCACTGGGCCCGGCCTTCTTTTTTTTGTTTTTGCTCTTATTTTTTTTTTTTTTTTTTTTTTGAGACGGAGTCTCGCTCTGTCGCCCAGGCTGGAGTGCAGTGGCCGGATCTCAGCTCACTGCAAGCTCCGCCTCCCGGGTTCATGCCATTCTCCTGCCTCAGCCTCCCGAGTAGCTGGGACTACAGGCGCCCGCCACCTCGCCCGGCTATTTTTTTTGTAGTTTTATTAGAGACGGGGTTTCACTGTGTTAGCCAGGATGGTCTCGATCTTCTGACCTCGTGATCCGCCCGTCTCGGCCTCCCAAAGTGCTGGGATTACAGGCTTGAGCCACCGCGCCCGGCTTATTTTGTTTTTGAGACAAGGACTCGCTCTGTTCCTGCTGGAGTGCCATAGTGCAATCGTGGCTCACTTCAGCCTCGACCTCCCAGGCTCAAGAAATCCCCCCACTTCAACCTCCCTGGTACCTTGGACTACAGATGTACCACACCTAATTTTGGGGGGTTAGAGAGGCAGTGTACAGACAAGGTCTCACTATGTTGCCTAGGCTGGTCTCCAACTCCTGGGCTCAGGTGATCCTCCCAAAGTACTGGGATCACAAGCATGAGCCACTGTGCCTGACCTAGTGTTAAAAGTTTTAGGCCAGGCGCGGTGGCCCATGATTCCAGCACTTTGGGAGACTGAGGCAGGCAGATCACCTGAGGTCAGGAGTTTGAGACCAGCCTGGCCATTACAGTGAAAGCCCATCTCTACTAAAAATTACAAAAATTAGCCTCGCGTAGTGGTGGGCCCCTGTAATCCCAGCTACTCAGGAGGCTGAGGCAGGAGACTCGCTCGAACCTGAGAGACGGAGTTTGCAGTGAGCCAAGATCGTGCCACTGCACTCCAACCTGGGTGACAGAGTAAGACTCCGTCTCAAAAAAAAAAAAAGTTTTAAACACTCCTTTTTAATAGCTCTCCTAAGCCTTATTCATAAAGAGTATCAACAGTCTAAACTTGAGGCCCATCAAGAGTGTGAGGGCTTCCTGCTCCCCCTACCCCATAATAGCTTCCAACCCCAATGTTCCCCTCTCTACCGTCAATTAACCCTCAGGTCATCTCCCCTAGGCTGGGGAGAGGCTGAGATCCAGGATTTGAGGGGTGGGCTCAGGTAGGCATAGGGGTGGGGAAAATTACAAAGGCCTAAATTTTCTGTTCTCATTTTAACAAGAAAGAAAAAGAAAGGCAAGATCTAGGTTGCTTCATCAGGGAAAGGGCTATTTCTGTAGTAAAAGGCCCAGCAGGCAGGAGGCACCTTCAAGAGGAAGGGAGGGGGACAGGGCAGAGATTGGAGAGCAGGATGGCAGTCCTTCCTGCCGTCTACCCTCCTTGCCTCCTGCTACATCCTTGGTTCTGTCCCCAGGTGGATGAGAAATGCACCCTCTCTTCTCCCAGCATTTTCTTTTTTCTGTAGGCCTCTTGTCTGAGGGAGGGCTGAAATTCCAGCTCCAGTCTTTTTGGCTACCATCTCCCATAGACAGTGTACCCCTCTTTCCCAAGGCCCCCTTCCTCCTCTTCTCCAAGTGTCCTTGGCCCTGGATGCAGGAGTCTCCTTCCTCCTCCCTCCTGTCCCATCTCCAGCTGCCTCCCCCTGGGGGAGAGTTGCTCCTCCGCTCCCCACTTTGCCTTCAGTTAGTATACTGCCTGCCAGCAACGTGCCTTTTACAGGTCAATAAAATTAGCGACTGGGGGCAGAGGGAGGGGGCAGGGGCTCAGGGGTGCTAAGCTCAACGGCCTTGAATGTGGCTAGACTCACGGAGTCAGGACGCCTGTCATTCCAGGGCTAAACAGTGACAGCTGGGGGACCTGGGCTGGCGCTGGGGGCGGAGGAGGGGCTGTGTGGCAGGGAGAGAGATGGGCTGAGGATAAAGATGGTCTGGGTGCCTAATGGCCCCCTCAGCGGCCTAAGCCCGTAAACAGCTGAGCCCTGGAGAGGGCACCCTACCTTTAGAGGAGTGTCCCGTCTCACACCCACCCCGCCAGGCCCGAAGAGCTCAGATGGAAGGGGACTCAGGCCAGGAGAGGTTTCTGAGCTTTCTTCTTCGTGTGAGGGGGCTTTATATGAAGTCACCGGCTCCAGGGCATCTGGGCAAGGCTGTCTGAAGCCGGGGATTTCCACCCATCCCCCGCAGCCCCCGGAGTCCTAACTTCCCAGCCTTCAGAACTCGAGCTCCGGGCCCTCCTTGTGGCCCAGATGCTTCCCCGGGACGTCCCACCTGAATGAGCCCGCGCACCCCACCGGCGGGGCCTCGAGGAGGGGCCTGCCCGGCTCCCCCTCCCAGCCCCGCCCCTGCCCCGCCGGGCCCCGCCCCTCCCGGCCAGCCCGACACGCAGCGTTCCCAGCCAGGCGAGAGCAGGTGGCCGCGGCGGGCTCCGTCTCTGCCCCGCAGGTAAGACGGCGACGCGGGCTGGTCCACGCCGAGGACCTCGAGGGCAGCGCGGGAGAACGAGGCAGCCCCTTCCACCTGTCCGGTCCTCTCGCCTCAAAATTGGGGGACCCCAAGGGACAGTGAGGATATCCCTATCTCGGCTCTGCGCGCCGACGTTGGGCATCTGCTGGGCGGGACTGAACTCTGGGGCAGTTAGAGGGTCCTGGCTCGTTATCCCTGATACCAGGCGGGCTGCAAAGGATGGATAAGAAAGAGCCGGGCATTAGACACCCAGCTTTCTGGGTGTCTAGGTTGGGGATGGTGACGACCGGGCTCCGGAGTAAGGAACCTCGTTGACTGAGAGTGCGCCATGCCTCATCCAAGGGCAGCCTCTTCCCCACCATAGAGGGTGATGGCTTGACCCAAACGGCTTCTGTTCTGTGGGCTAATGAGGTAAGAGCCGCCGCATAGCTGAGCTGGGGCCTGGGTTTTCTAATGAGCCCCAAGGCATCTGCATCATTTATTTACATCTGGGTACAGGGGAGTGAGCAGGGGATTACCCCATGGCCTAGGGAACCCAGAAAGTCTGGGAACTCAGTAGATCTTTTCTGTGTCTGTGTCACAGACCTAGCTGGGGAAGATGATCGCAGATGTTGCCTTATTGTAGACAGGGGAGCATTTGCACCCTCAGTGTTGAGATTTGAGCTGTAGGAAAGGGGTCCTGCCTCCCAGGACCTCGAGGAAGGCTTCCTGGAAGAGGAGGACCTGGGCTGACAGCTTGAATGTGATGCTCAGAGCTCTGAGCCTCTAAGGAGAGGCAGCCTTTGGGTCTTGGTGCTGGGTTGAGCTAGAGCAGAGGACCCTGCGTTGTAGAACAAAAGGAAGTCAGGACATTGCCGTCTGGGTCCAGCTAGGACCCCGGGGACCTTCCTGAGATCATCATAAGCCTTTGGACAGACACAGGTGACAATGTGGGGAGGGGGGCTTCCTTGTTTGTCCACATTCCCCATTCCATTGCCTTATTCCACCACACAAACCATCAGAGGCAGAAGGTCGTTCTCATATCTGACCTTCATCCCTTCTGGGTCCATGCCAGCTTCTTGCTTCTGGGAGGCCATGTGCTCTAGTGGAAAGAGTAGGGGCTTTGGGGTCAGTTAGAGCTGAGTTCTAACACCTCTACCTACTGCGTGACCTTGAACGAGTTTCTTAACCTCTTTGAGTTCACTTCCTCACCTGTAAAATGGGGATAATAATAGAACCCATCTCATAGGGTGGCTGCAAGGATAAAATGAGGGTACACATGTAGAGCGCTTAGCACAGTGCCTGGCGCCTGGCGAGGGCTCAGAAAGTACAAGTGTCCCCTCATGTGTCGGACAGCAAAGCCGATCTGCAGGGGTGAGGGCAAGCAGGGGAGGGGGGAGTGGAAGGGTTTTTTTTTTTTTTTTTTTTTTTAAGCTAAGCTTGGCTAGAAAGAGTGCCATTTACTGCATGCCCCCCGACCAGCCCCTTCCCCCTGCTGGCTCCTGGATCTCTGGACCTGTCTGGGCTGCCCAAGGCCCCTCACCTCCTCCTCTTTTAGTCACCTTGTTTGTGTTGCCTTGTGTCTCTGTAGGGGGGAGACAGTCCCTCCTGCCCCCGCCCAAGGAAGGGACCAGTACCAGCAGGAGCTCACTTGGGGCTGTGCCTCAGTGGAACAAGCTCTGGCTTGGAGACCCAACCTGAAAAAAATGCCCTCTTGTCATCACAACCCTTCCCCACCTCCAGAAATCCACAAGTTGGGATCAAGCCGCACTAAATTTTTCCAGGAAGAAAAACAATACAAGTGACTGAAAGTCCTCTTTGGGGATTGTCCAAGCTGTCCTCCAATGGAAGAAGGGCTTCAGGCCCTGGCCTGATCTCTAGGCTGCCAGGGAAGGCTGAGTTCAGTAGCACCCTTAAACCTGGGCAAGGGAGGGAGTGCCCATGCCCTAAGCTGGGGGCTTTCAAAGGCTCCACTCTGGCCCTCCTGCTGCCAGTCCTCTCCCTGTGGGATGAGGCATCAGCAGGGCCGAGGGGATAAGACTGTGAGTCCCCTCCAAGACCACATTCTCCATACCTGTGATTCTGGAGGTCCCTGCCCAGATGGTCACCATCTGGCTCCCAGCCCATGCCAGCCTCTTCCCTGGGTCTGTCCGCCTCAGGACAAGTTATGCCAATAGTGTGTGCACCCCTAGGGACAGTGAAGGGACAGCTATTTGCAGGGGCTGTGGATGGAGCTAGAACATGAGACTGGGTGTCCTTATACATGCACGAGAGTCCTTGTGGTGCAGACGGGACCTGGCAGCAGGGAGCGGGGTGGCCAGGGTGCGAGTGGAGCTGTCTCCTCTCCACAGAGCCGTTCTGATGCGTAAAGCTCAGGAGGCAGACAAATCCAAATTTGCATCTGGTCCTCCAGGTTGTTAGTGAAGGTGTATTTGTCAGGGTGAGAGGTTAGAACATATTTCACAGTTTGCTGGTTTGATTTATAACTTTTAAATATTTAGACATATGTCTGTGGGTCGCCATTTATCCCCTTGCCCCAGGCCCTGTGAGTGTTCCAGGTGGGCCTGGCTGGGCCTGTGACTTCAGCTGCCATTTGGTTAATTCCTTCCCCACTCTCCCTGTCCCCCAGTAGAACAGCACCCCCATAAAACCGGGCTTAGAACATGCTTACCTGGACCAGGAAGGAGTTTCAAGGTGAAATGAAGATTGTCAGTTGTCACCAACAAGCAGTTCCCCCGTGGGCCTCCTGACCTCATTATCCACCACAAAACTGGGACAATTTTTTTTAAATGTCCTGTGATACTTGAGAGAGAAGGGCTGGGGAGGAGAGATTACTTCTCTCCTGTGTGTGATGAGGGTGTGGGTCACTGGACCCCAGGAGCAAGGAGGGAACTAAATGGGGCCACAGCAGCAGGCGGGATGGAAGCTAGCCTGGGGGAAATCCAGGGTTGGACCCTACCATCCCTCCAGCTGCCCTTCTCAGAGGGAGCTGCGCCTGCAGCAGAGGAGGGGCCATGTGTCTATCATGTGGGTTCTCCCATGAGTTTGGAGTTTGGGCTTGGGACAGGGGAGAGTGTGGGGTCAGCTGGCCAGGCGGTGGGGGTCATTCCCAGCGGGAATGAATGGCACGCTGGTGTTGACTGTAGTCGAGTGCCCTGTGGCACCTGGACACGCCGTCTGTTCAGAACAGAGGCACAAAACCTTTGTGGTGGCTCTCTCTGCTCACTCATCGCTTCCGATTGGGCTATTTGAGGAACAGCCTGCCACCTTGGCCTCATTAGCATCGTGAGGCTCTTAATGGAACTGGACACACACACATGGACACACACTCACAAACTCACTCAGGTGCGCATGCCCGCCTGCCCTAACTCCCAGAGGTCTGTGTAGAGGATTGAGCGCTCCTAAATCCCACCCCAGGTGCAATCTGGGGTGTGGCCACCCTTGCAGACCCACCCTGACACACACGGCTTGTGACACCCACACCCCCAGTCACACTTTCACTGTCCCTTATTGGTGACTTTTCATTCACCTTGGGTGACCTGCTGGCTCCAGTGGCCAAGGGTTGGCTTACTAGAGGGTGGCTGGGGGCCAGACGCCGGCAGCGGTTGGTTCAGCTTTGGGAACAGGAGGCGGCAGCATTGCCCTGGTGAGACCACCCCCAGTGGGGCTCGACCCCCCAGCACTTTGGCTCCCCCACATCTCCCAGGAGAGTGTCTCTGGATCCTGAGGCCGTCTGTTCTTGTGTAGTTCTCGTGAGCCTTTCTGCTTCCGCCTAGAGTGTGTCTGGCCCTGAGCCTCCTGCGTGCCTGCCATCTCTGTCCTTTCCCCTCTCCTGACCCTGTCCTTTGCTATCTGTGTCTCTCCTCTCTACCCGTTGGCTCTTTTTCTGTGAGTCTTTCTCTCTTTGTCTTCTCTTCTTCCTTTTTCTCTGCCTCCTCTGTCTACCCCTTCTCTCTCTGTCCCTCTTTCTCACACTCCCACTCTTAGTGTCTGACTGCGTGGCTATCTCTGGGTGGGACTTGCTGTATCTTCACCTCTCTCTATCTCTGCCTGTCAGTCTGGACGTGTATCCCTCTGACTTTCTGCCTCAGTCTCTTGAAGAGTCTCAGGAAAAGGACAGCCAAGAGTCCTAAAAGAAGGTGACAGCCAGGCATAGTGGCTCACGCCTGTAATACCAGCACTTTGGGAGGCTGAGGTAGGTGGATCACCTGAGGTCAGAAGTTCGAAACCAGCCTGGCCAACATGGCGAACCCCCATCTCTACTAAAAATACAAAATTAGCCGGGCGTGGTGACACACGCCTGTCATCCCAACCACTTGGGAGGCTGAGGTGGGAAAGTCGTTTGGACCTGGGAGGCAGAGGTTGCAGCAAGCCAAAATTGCACCATTGCACTCCAGCCTGGGCAACAAATGTGAAACTCTATCTCAAAAAAAAAAGAAGGTGATAATGCCTCCCAGGGGACCACAATCACTTCTGGGCCCCTCCACTGCCAGGCAAGGAGGCAAGAAAGGGAATATCATGTCCTAAGGAGAGTGGATGGGTCAGGAGCAGTGACTCACACCTGTAATCCCAGCACTTTGGGAGGCCAAGGTGGGTGGATTGCTTGAGGTCAGGAGTTAGAAATCAGCCTGGCCAACATGGTAAAACCTCATCTCTGCTAAAAAAAGTACAAAAAATTAGCCTGACATGGTGATGGGTGCCTATAATCCCAGGTACTTGGGAGGCTGAGGCAGGAGAATTACCTGAGCCTGGGAGGTGCAGGTTGCAGTGAGCCGAGATCATGCCACTGCACTCCAGTCTGGATGACAGAGTGAGACCCTCTCTCTCAAAAAAAAAAAAAAAAAGAGAGAGCTGATGGCTCATCCCCTCCAACTCCTCTGTTGAGAACTCTGAGGTTTCAGCTCCAGACTGAAACATTCTTCAGTGACGAGGCCCGGGGTCATAGGCCTGGGAGCAGGGCTGGGGGTCCAGAGCCATCTGGGAGATAAGGGATAGAGCCCCTTGTCTGTCTGGTTGACCTGATTGACCTTGAACTGAGGGAAGGGCGCTGGGACTTGGAGTCTCCCTCAGAGGAGGCGTTGACCAGAGTGGGGCTGAATCGACACTTTTCTTTCTCCTGGAAGGAGCCAAGCTCAGCCCACCCACCCCAGGCCCCAGCTTCCTGCTCCAAACCACGACTGTGTTCCCCACCCTGTTCCAAATATTTCTGCCAACTGCCCCAGGCCAAGGGGCCTGTTTAAACAGCCTCCCTGCCCTCTCCTGGCCTCCCCACCTCTGTGGCCTCCCTATCACTCCCACGGCTTCTTGGCTTCTCGCACAGGAGCCGCTGTGTTGGCTGTTTGTTTATTTGACTAAGATTTCCTTGGGTGGAGCAAGGACTGACTCCACAGGTCCTTCGTCTCACCTTAGATGCCCAGGCAAGAGGCCAGACCCAGCTTCGGCCTTGCTCCCCTGCCCTGTCCAGCCTTCCCAGGACCCACCCGCCGGTCCCCGATGTCTCTCCTACATCCCAAGCCACAGACTTCTCTCCCATTCTGATTTCAGCTCTGCTCAGCCTCACATGTGATGCCAGCTGATCCCCTCCTCAGCTCCAAAGTTGAGTGCTCTGGTCCTGGAGGGCAGGATGGGGATGGGACACTCCCCTACCCCCTGCTGACAGGAGAGGAACTGCCAGGAAAAGGCATTGGGAACAGGAACCCTTGGGTTTTCTAGGGGTTCCTAAAGAGGGACACATGGGGTGTGATCTTTGGAATGTGGGAGGAGCCTACCTACTCTCCCTGTTGGCAGAGGCTTGAGCCAGTCTTCCAGTGAGACTTCAGCAGAGGAAGAATTCTCAAATGGGCTCTGGTCCCCTGCAAGAATCCATCTCCAGAACAATCTCCCTGGGACCCCAAGGGGCCTCCTATCCCCTGATTTTATACAGAACTTTGCAGTATACAGAACTGCCTCATCCCATTCTATGAGCACCTGCGGAGATCAAAATTCTTTTTTTTTTTTTTTGACATGAGTCTCGCTTGCTCTGTTGCCCAGGCTGGAGTGCAGTGGCGCAATCTCACCTCACTGCAACCTCCCCTTCCCAGGTTCACAAGATTCTCATGCCTCAGCCTCCTGAGTAGCTAGGATTACAGGCACGTGCCACCACACCCAGCTAATTTTCTGTATTTTTGGTAGAGACAGGGTTTCGCCATGTTGTCCAGGCTGGTCTCAAACTCCTGAGCTCAGGAGATCCACCCACCTCGGCCTCCCAAAATGCTAAGATGACCGGCATGAGCCTCTGTGCCTGGCCAAGATCAAAGTTCTTTTTGTAGATGATGAAAGCTCATAGAGCAAAGGAACTTTCTCAGAGTCAATCTTCTAGCAGAACCTGGACTTGAACCTGGGTCTCCTCACTCCTCACAGCCAGGACTCTTCGCCGGACCTTGCTGGAGCTGCTCTTTTGACTGAAAGAGTCACAGGCTGCAGTCACCCCCGACTGTCGCTGAATCTCCCCCTCACCCAAATCTCCTCTACCTTCACACACCAAGACTCCTGGCCCGTGTCTCTGACTGGGAGGTGAATGTAGGGACAGGTAGCATTCTTGTGACCCTATTCTGAAATTTGCTGTCCTAGTTAGCAGCTTCCTGAGGGGAGAGGGACACAAGAAGCTTTTAGAGATGGTTTCAACCTTCTGGGTGCTAATTGGGAATGAGACTCTCCCTAGGTTGAGACTGGGGACAGCTATTCTGGGTCTGCAAGATGAAGTGTGGGGGTGGAGAGGCCAGAGGGGGGGATCAGGAAGTTTCCCCAAATAGCCTGGCCTGAAGCCACATGTGGGAGCCAAGCCCCAAGGAGGTGGCCCAGATGAAGGGGTGGAAGGGGAGCTGTCCAGTTGGCACATGGGCCTCACCCTTGGGAAGCTGGCCATAGGGCAAAAATCAGGAGCAGGACTGGTTTTGTCTCCTCTTTTCTTTTAAGTTTGAGATGAAGTCTTGCTCTGCCACCCAGGCTGGAGTGCAATGGCGCGATAATAGCTCACTGCAGCCTCCGCCTCCCAGGCCCAAGCAATCCTCCCACCCCAGCCTTCAGCCCAGAGCCTCACGAATTGCTGGGACTATAGGCACACACCTGGATAATTTTGTTACATATTTTGTAGAGACAGGGGTCTCCCTCTGTTGCCCAGATTGGTCTCAAACTCCCGGGCTCAAGCGATCCTCCTGCCTCAGCCTCCCAAAGTGCTAAGATTACAGGCTCATGCCTGTAATGCCACCATGCAGCCAGTCTTTTCTTTGTTCTCCCACTGAAATGGGCTTCCCTGGAACTTGATGTCATGAGTAAGTGGGTGTGTCTCTACCCTGTCCCAGCCCTTACCCCCAAGCCCCAGCCTACTGTCCTAGCTCTCACCCCAGTGACATTGATTTACTCATTCATTTAACCAATATTTGTTGAGCACCTACTATGTGTTATACTTGCTAGCCTCTGCCCTGGGAATTCAAGGAGTAACGAGACAGGGTTCCAAGAGGGAACAAGATGGGTTCTCAAGAGGGAATAAGAGGCCGGGTGTGGTGGCTTACATCTGTAATCCCAGCACTTTGGGAGACCAAGGCGGGCGGATCACTTGGGGTCAGGAGTTCGAGACCAGCCTGGCCAACATGGTGAAACCCTGTCACTAACTAAAAATACAAAAATTAGCCAGGCATGTTGGTGCATGCCTATAATCCCAGCTACTCGGGAGGATGAGGCAGGAGAATCGCTTGAACCCAGAAGGCGGAGATTGCAGTGAGCCAAGATCACGCAATTGCACTCCAGCCTGGGCAACAGAGCGAGACTCCCTCTCAAAAAAAAAAAAAAAAAAAAAAAAAAAGAGAATAAGAGGAAATGGGAAGGAAGGAAATCTACCCTAGAGAGAGTGATGCAGGAAGGCGTGTCTCCGAGGTGATAGTTAAATATCAGCCATGAGAAGGAGGAGGGAGGGGTCAGAAGGAAAAGAGCACTCAAGGCAGAGAGAACAGGCTTTGAGAAAGCTCCCAAGTGAGGGGTAGCTCGCTGTGCTCCAGGGACAGAAAGAGCCCAGTGTGGCTAGAAGGTGGGGAGTCACAGGAAACAGATCGGAGGGGCACAGGATATTTTAACCACTATGGATATTTTGACCCTAAGGATGTTTTGAATGCAAACATTTTATTTATTTATTTTTTTATTTTTTTTATTTTTTTTATTTTTGAGACGGAGTCTCGCTCTGTCACCCAGACTGGAGTGCAGTGGCTGGATCTCAGCTCACTGCAAGCTCCGCCTCCCAGGTTTATGCCATTCTCCTGCCTCAGCCTCCCAAGTAGCTGGGACTACAGGCACCCGCCACCTCGCCCGGCTAGTTTTTTGTATTTTTTAGTAGAGACGGGGTTTCACCGTGTTAGCCAGGATGGTCTCGATCTCCTGACCTTGTGATCTGCCCGTCTCAGCCTCCCAAAGTGCTGGGATTACAGGCTTGAGCCACCGCGCCCGGCCGAATGCAAACATTTTAAACCAAAACATACCAACACTGAAAATGTTTTAAGAAGGTGTTCTCCAACTTGAACTCTATTTATCCAACTTAATTCTTTGATCAGAGTTTTGTTTTTCCCATGTGGTACAGTTAAACAAATGTCCATGTTTTTCATTCCATTGTAATTTTACTGAAACTGTTTTCATCGGCATCAATTCCGTGTACATTTTGCTGCTGAGATTGGAGGCACCCATCAGTGTGGGGGCTGCAAGCTCTTGACATGAGAGCTTGTGTGATTGACTGGGTAACCCCATCCCATTTTGGAAGATTTAAATTAAAACCAAAAAAAAGATTCATGGTCAATATTTGATTCTTGTGTGCATTTTAGTCAATAATGAGTTTTCTTATATCCAGTTCTAGCTATCCTCAGTGTTACTTCTACCCGTAATATTTTTAGGTGGAGAGTTGTATTTATATCTCAGTTAATCTGTGGGAGGGATCAGGTGGAAGGGGTGGACTGCGAGAGAAGGGCCTGGGGAAGAGGAATGGCCTGGATCTTCCAGGCTGGGGCAAGCATTCTCCTAAAGCAAAGGGTGAAGCTTTTGGAGCTTTTATCCCGGAGCATGGTGTGATCAGATTTGCCTTTATTTTTATTTATTTATTTATTTATTTATTTATTTATTTATTTATTTATTGACAGGGTCTTATTCTGTCCCCCAGGCTGGAGTGCGGTGGTGTGATCATGGCTCACTGCAGCCCCGACCTCCCAGGTTCAAGCTATCCTCCCACCTCAGCCTCCCGAGTAGCTGGGACTATAGGCATGCACCACCATACCCGGCTAATTTTTGTATTTTTTGTAGAGATGGAGTCTTGCCATGTTGCCCAGGCTGGAGAGCTGCCCTTTTAATAGTCTCCCTCTGGCTGTGTGAAGATGGGACTGGGAGGGAGAGGAAGTGGGGAAGTAGAGGCAGGGAGGCCAGTGAGGAGGCTGTTCTGCCCATCCAGGTGGTAAAGAGAAGTGAACTGGGCCAGGCGTGGTGACATGTGTGCCTGTAGTCACAGTGCGTTCAGAGGCCAAGGCGGGAGGATCGCTTGAGGCCAGGAGGTCAAGGGTGCAGTGAGCTGTGATCACACCACTGCACTCCAGCCTGGGCGACAGGTTACAGATAGAGTATGGGGTTAAAAAAGGGCAGGGTAATCTCTGTCCCGCTCCCCAGGATCCCGCCACAGCCCTCCCCCAACACCCAGAATGCCCTCGCTGCCGTTCCCACACTCTTAGCTCCCTGCTCCTGGTATTTGAGGCAGCTTGGAGCCCTTCCCCACAACACCCAGGCTGTGGCCACTCGGAGTTTGCACAGAGTTGAGACCAAGAACTGGGGTGTTTCCGTTGGGGGTTTCTCCTTCTTTGCACTGAGGGAGAGTCGGGGATGCCCTGCTGAGGTAAGGGGTGGGGGATGGAAGGGATGGGAATGGCCCTGGGATCCACCTACCTCGAGTCCCGTGGCTGGAGCCGCCCAGGCAGCCGCAGACCTGGTGGTGAAACAGACCCAGACACAGGGCGCTTGTCCGACCGTGCTCCGCCCTCAGGGTGTGACACTGGGCAGGGGGACAAAGGGGCCTCTGTCAGTGTGGGGCACTGCGCCCACCCGGGCCAGGCCAGGCGCCTGAGGAGGGAGGGAGGTGACCTGGGGGTGCTGGAAGAGAGAAGGTTGAAGGCAGACAGACCCCAGGTTTGAGTGCCATCTGGGCAAGTCTCTTCCTCTCCGGATCCTCAGTCTCCTCACCTGTAAAGTGGAAATCTCAGTCCCAACCTCCCAGACCTGGCATCAGCAGGACCGACCTTGTTGATTGACTGACTACACTTGTGTTATTTAGCAAACACATGTAATGATTACCACGTGCCTGGTTGCTAAACACTTTACAAATATTGACTCAGGTAATCCCCATAACGACCCTCTAAGAGTGTCGATTAAAAAAAAAATTAACCATTTAAGGAATTAAAGTTAGTTTTATTTAGAAGTCTTACAGAGGACTGTAGAGCAAGGCCTACAGCCCTAAAACAGTTTTGTCAGACTGTTTTAAATCAGTGTTTTAGCTTATAGTTTATGTGTAGGTAGTGGAGGTTCAGTATGTGCAAAATGACATCAAAATTTGGCTGCAAGAGTATATTGGTTATAGATTACGGAGGTGTAATCATTAACTCTGTCAGACATTATTTTATGTGCAAGAAAAGGCAAGAACTACAGTCATTTTATTTTTATGGAGACGGGGGTCTTACTGTGTTCCCCTGGTTTGTCTTAAGCTCCTGGCCTCAAGTGAACTTTCTGCCTCGGATTCCCAAAGTGCTGGGATTTACAGGCATGAACCACTGTGCCTGGCTAGGACTGGGGCCATTGATCTTTTAAGGAATATAGTGATTCAGGCAAGAGATGGGGGGCGGTGGGAGGTGCTGTGTTTTATCTTGTTTTGTCTTTAAAACTCTTTTCAGAGAGCTACAGATAAGCACAGAGTCAGGGACTTTGTGAAATTATCCTGGTAAGCAGAAATAAGCAAATGACTTCTGATGTTTGCTACTTTGTGTCACAGGTTTTTTCTTTTGGTCATAAATCAGCTGCCTGGTTGTATTTAAAAGACAAATGCTGATTGTGTCAGGTAACTAGGAAGGCTTTTTTCAGGAAGATTGATTGTTTTCAGTTGTAGTTGTAAGAAATGAGCACCCGTGTGTGTTGGCGGACACCTGTAATCCCAGCTACTTGGGAGGCTGAGGCAGGAGAATTGCTTGAACCTGGGAGGCAGAGTTTGCAGTGATCCGAGATCACACCATTGCACTCCAGCCTGGGCGATGGAACAAGACTCTGTTTCAAAAAGAAAAAAAAAGACTTTAAAAGTTACATGAATGCAAAAATTTTAATTCTTTTAAAGTTCAGTTTTTTAAAGTAATCAAAAACTTAATAAAGACAACACAGGATTTTCTTGGTAAAATGTAAAATCTTTGTTTTTTGGGCCAGTTACCAGAAAACAAAGACCTCCTGTAGTGTGACTGATTTTTTAAAACATTTTGTTATGGCCAGGCACAGTGGCTCATGCCTGTAATCCCAACACTTTGGGAGGCCGTGGTGAATGGATCTCAAGGTTAGGAGATCGAGACCATCCTGGCTAACATGGTAAAACCCCATCTCTACCAAAACTACAAAAAATTAGCGGGGCATGTTGGTTGGCTCCTGTCATCCCAGCTACTCGGGAGGCTGAGGCAGGAGAATGACATGAACCCGGGAGGCAGAGCTTGCAGTGAGCTGAGATTGCACCACTGCACTCCAGCCTGGGTGACAGAGCGAGACTCTGTCTCAAAAAAAAAAAAAAAAAAGAAAAAGAAAAAGAAAAAAAAAGCCAACATTTTGTCATGAGTCAGGAGCTTTGTGAAATTATGCTGGCAAGCAAAAATGAACAGGCATGGTTTCTTACATTTGCCACTTTGTCTCTCAAGAGGTACTGTTTTTTGTTTTTTTGTGGTTTTATTTGAGAAGGAGTTTCATTCTATTGCCGATGCTAGAGTTCAATGATGCAATCTTGCCTCACTGCAACCTCCGGCTCCCGGGTTCAAGCGATTCTCCTGCCTCAGCCTCCCAAGTAGCTGGGATTACAGGCATGCACCACCATCCTGGCTAAATTTTGTATTTATAGTAGAGACGGGGCTTCACCATGTTGAACAGGCTGGTCTCGAACTCGACCTCAGGTGATCCACCAGCCTTGGCCTCCCAAAGTGCAGGGATTACAGGTGTGACCACTGCACCTGGTCTTGCCTGGCTAATTTTTGTATTTCTTGTAGAGACAGGGTCTCACTATGTTGCCCAGGCTGGTCTCAAACTCCTAGACTCAACCAATCCTCCTGCCTCAGCCTCCCAGAGTGCTGGGATTACAGGCATGAACTGCCACACCGGCTGATACCTGGTTCTTTAGCAGGGATGGAGAGGGTGTCCTGGAACACCTTTGCCTGAGGGAACATAATTGTACTCTCTCTCCCGTCCCAGGGCTGGCTGTTAGGGCAAGGCCAAGAGACAAGTGGGTGGGAGAGAAGCCAGATGCCACAAGAGGAATCCTGGGACCAGAGACTCAGGTCAGCGGGTGGAGCAGGGATCTAGAGGAGCCAGTCACCACCCTGCCACTTTTGACCCAGTTGTGGGAGCAGGGGAGGCTGGAAGAGATTTGGTATTCCTTCAATAGAAGGTTGGTATTCCATCAGAATCTCTGGAAAGAGGTCGGGCCTGGTGGCTCACGCCTGTAATCCCAGCACTTTGGAAGGCCGAGGAGAGCAGATCACTGAGGTCAGGAGTTCGAGACCAGCCTGGTCAACGTTGTGAAATCCCTACTCTACTAAAAAATATAAAAATTAGCTGGGTATGGTGGCAGGCACCTGTAATCCCAGCTACTTGGGAGGCTGAGGCAGGAGAATGACTTGAACCCAGGAGGTGAAGGTTTCAGTGAGCTGAGATTACACTACTGGATTCCAGCCTGGGTGACAGAGTCAGACCCCATCTCAAAAAATTTTTAAAAAATCCCTGGAGAGGAGCTTGGACATCAGAATCTTCCAAGGCTGCTCAGGTGATTCTTGTGAGTGGTTGTGGCCAAAAACCCTCAGGCAGGCCTGTCCCTCAGGTCAGCCAGGTCTGACAGAGCCCCTTCAGAGGGGCCCCTCCCGAGTACTGGTCTTCCGCAAGCCCTCGTCTGTTGTGGGAAGTCAGGGAGCCCCAACGGAGGGACCGGCTGAAGCCGCGGCAGAAGAACATAAATTGTGAAGGTTTCATGGACATTCATTAGTTCCCCAAATTAATACTTTTATAATTTCTTACACCTGTGTTTACTGTAATCTCTGAACATAAATTGTGAAGATTTCATGGACACTTATCACTTCCCCAGTCAATACCCTTGTGTTTTCCTATGCCTGTCTTTACTTTAATCTCTTTTTTTTTTTTTTTTTTTTGAGGCGGAGTCTTGCTCTGTCACCCAGGCTGGAGTGCAGTGGCACTATCTCTGCTCACTGCAAGCTCCGCCTCCTGGGTTCCGCCATTCTCCTGCCTCAGCCTCCCGAGTAGCTGGGACTACAGGCACCTGCCACCACGCCCGGCTAATTTTTTTGTATTTTTAGTAGAGATGGGGTTTCACCGTGTTAGCCAGGATGGTCTCGATCTCCTGACCTCGTGATCCACCCACCTCGGCCTCCCAAAGTGCTGGGATTACAGGCTTGAGCCACCGAGCCCGGCCTACTTTAATCTCTTAATCCCGTCATCTTCTTTGTAAACTGAGGAGGATGAATGTTGCCTCAGGACCCTGGGGTTGTATCAACTGCACAAATTGTTTGTAGAGCATGTGTGTTTGAACAATATGAAATCTGGGCATCTTTAGAAAAAAGGAGGCCGGGTGCGGTGGCTCACGCCTGTAATCCCAGCACTTTGGGAGGCCAAGACGGGTGGATCACAAGGTCAGGAGATCGAGACTGTCCTGGCTAACACAGTGAAACCCCATCTCTACTAAAATACAAAAAAAATTGGCCGGGCGTGGTGGCAGGCGCCTGTAGTCCCAGCTACTCGGGAGGCTGAGGCAGGAGAATGGCGTGAACCCAGGAGGCGGAGCTTGCAGTGAGCCGAGATCACACCACTGCACTCCAGCCTGGGCGACAGAGCCAGACTCCGTCTCAAAAAAAAAAAAATGGAGAGAACAGGATAACAGCGATGTTCAGGGAACAAGAGAGATAACTTTGAACTGGCCGCCCGTGAGCCGGACGGGACAGAGCGATATTTCTCCTCTTCTTGTCCATCCTGATTCATGTGTTTATCTGCTTATTGTCTATGCCCATCCTTCTTCCCTCACCCCAGATTTGCAAGTTCCATGAGGGCCCCTTGGACTTTCATTCACTGTTAGATCCCAGGGTACAGAATGGATGGCCTGGCATATAGTAGGTGTTCAGTAAATGTTTATTGAGTGAATTTATTGAGCCCCTATTCTGTGCCAGACACAAAGGGAGACACTATCCCTCTATCACCTCTTGGTTTTCCCAACAACCCCATGAGGTATATATTACCGGGTCCATTTTATAGATCAGAGAGGTAAGGACTTTGCCCAAGGTCTGATGGCTCCTGTAGCTCAGGCCCTGTCCTCCACCCTGCCCTGCCTTCCAGCCAAGGCCTCTGAGCGGCCCTGCTGCAGGAAGCTGCTTGGAAGCTGCACCAGTGGGCCTGGGGGGCGCAGGACATGTTGACACAGCCTGTCTTCAGGGCGTTTCTTGGAACCTCTCAGCTGGTTTTGAAAGGCCTCCTTCTTCATGGCCTGCAACGGCTGTGTGCCTCCACCCACCAGACTGATTTGAGAGGAGGACTTTGATGTGGTCAGCAGCTGCTCCCTGGCCAACAAAGTGGACCATGGATACCCCACCGTCTCCCTCAGCCAATGGACTTGGAGGCTGTCCTTTCCCCACCCCAGGTGACCCTGGAATCTTGGAGTCATCCCCAGTCTGCCTCCATCCTTGTGAGGTTAGGGTGGGTTAGGATTAGTTTCTCATATTGAGGAGGAGAAGAGGACTCCAAGGCCTGAGTCAGTGGGCTGGGGTGGGAGGATCCTGCTGGACAAACTAAATAAAAGCTTCAGGAAATGAAGGGAGGGTCAGTGAGACTTATAGATCTTAATTTCCTCAGGATTGAACCTGGCTGGTAGTCAGGGCCTTTCCTTCCCAACACTTTCTGAATGCAGCTCTTTAAAGTAAGAGGAAAGGTGGCCAAGGTCCTCATGAGGACCCCTGGATCCTCAGGCTTTCCCTTCCCTTCCATGGGGCAGTATAAGGCTGTCCTCCCAGGAAGCTGACTGCCTTCTAGAATGCTGCAATTGTAGCTAATATTCTGGAGAAGGGGCCACCCCTGCTGTTGGACACCCCAATTTCTAGCCTCCTTTCTTAGAGCTCTGGCCTCTCCTACACACCCCAGGTAGCTCTGCCAAGCTGGGTGAGGAGGTTGAAATAATTTCCGTTGTGTTGGCAACAAATACAAGCTGAATAGAGCTCTGGGCTGGGAAAAATTGGGGGCTGCCTGGCAGCCTTGGGAGGCAAGATGATGGGCAGGAGGGGAGCCTGGACACGGGGATGGGCACCCTGGGTTGGAAGAGTGAATCATTGGTGAGGTCTTTGGCATTCTACCCAAGCCTGCCTTTTTTTTTTTTTTTTTTTTTCCTCCATTAGATTCCAGTGCACAGCTGTGAGGAAGTTCTTTCTGTGGTCTTATCACCATCCCTCCTGCTGTAACTAATGACATCATCCCTCACGTTGCAGTGGGCTTTTACTGTTTCTAGGGCATTTTCCTTCTTTCTTTTTTGGGGGGTGATGGGGGAAGACAGTCTCGCTTTTTCACCCAGGCTGGAGTGCAGTATCACAATCATAGCTCACTGGGGTCTTCAACTCCTGGACCCAAACGATCCTCCTGCCCCAGCCTCCTGAGTAGCTGGGCCTAAAGGCATACACCACCATGCTCAACTAATTTGGGTTTTGTTTTTTTTTTTTTTGGTAAAGATAGAGTCTCAAACTCCTGGCCTCAAGTGATCCTCCTGCCTCAGCCTCCCAAAGTGCTGGGATTACAGGCATGAGCCAGCGTGCCTGGTCAGTTACGTTATTTTATTTTTTATTTTTTTTGAGTCAGAGTCTCACTCACCCAGGTTGGAGTGCAGTGGCATGATCATGGCTCACTGCAGCCTCAATCTCCCGCCTCAGTCTTCCCCTGTAGTTGGGATTATAGGCATGCACCACCATGCCCAGCTAATTTTTGATCATATATATGTATATTTTTGGTTTTGTTTTTTGGTTTTGTGTGTGTGTGTGTGTGTGTGTGTTTGTGAGACAGGGTTTTGCCATGTTTCTCAGGCTGGTCTCGAACTCCTGGGCTCAAGCAATCCACCCACCTGGTCCTTCCAAGGTGCCGAGATTACAGGCGTGAGCCACCGCGCCTGGCTAGTATATTCTATGTTATCTAATTTAATCTTCTTGCACATCAGCCTTGAGTCAGGGGAGTTATTATTAGGCATTGTTGTTACCATTATCTCCATTTTACAGATAAGGAAACTAAGATGTGGAGAGAAGGGACAAGTTCCCAGTCACACGGTTAGTGGTGGAGTTGCAACATAAACAGTAAACACGTTTGCCTAACTTCAAGTTACTCCAGTTCCCCGCAGTCCCTCCAAATCACACCCGCAGACACACATGCTCACCTCTCTCCCCAGTCTCCTCCCGCTTTCATCTTACCACAACCCTGAGGCCACCCCCAGAGAGATCATCCTGTCCATGCCCCTGCCTCTGCCCCAGTGCAGTGGAGCCTCCACGTGGCCTGTGTCTGGAGCTCATCTGGTCATGGTCCAGGAGAAGGTGACAGTGGGGAAAGTCGGGGGAGTCAAGGGTGTCAGCTGCTGCTGCTGCTTTTTGAGCAAAGACTTTGAAAGTTTAATGTGATAATCTCATCCTGATTACTGAAAACTGAGGACCTTGGGCTTGTCCAAGAATCCATTACCAACCTCACATGAGGAGCAGGGAGGTTGCACTGGGTTCCTCGCCTTCCTGCTCCCCCAATCCCCATGCATACTGGGAAGGATCTGAGTCTCGGTTGATTTTTTTTTTTTTTTTTTCTTAATGGAAAGAAGGTGTTTCTGGATCATGGTAGAAATTCTAGGCTTCCTACCTCAGGACCTGGACCAGGAGACCCCAGCCCTTTTCTTTTACATCCGGTAATTTAATATCCTAAAAAGTGCGGCTGGTTAGTAGGTTGTGAGGCCAGTCAGAAGGCGTAGAAAATCAGCTCAGCCGGGAATCCCTGGCCCTCACATCTCCCACCCCAATACACCGCCAGGGAAACTGAGGCCTGTTACTGTTGTCTCCACATCATCTCTGCCCAGAAGCAAACCAATTAGCACTGCGCCTGGTTCTGTGTTCCCAGCGCCTGTCTCATTATTTGGGGATTTATGTCCCGGTCACTGTGAAGGACAACTGTCCCGGTTTCCACTGGGGGAGCCTGGCCGGCGCTGGAGCCCAGCAGTGGCAGGAGGTGGTGCCGTCCTGCTTGGGGCAGGATGGGGATTTGATTTCAGGGGGATTTGCAACCAGTGGGGAGCCGCCCTGGGCACATGGTGGCTCTGGGCTATTTTAAGAGGCAAAACGTGGGGGGAGGGGTCACAGTGGACTTGTTCAAGTGACTAGAGAGTCTGCCCTTTCAGTGGGAGCAGAAAGGACCTGTGATGAGTGGGGTGGGGCAGGCCTACCCACTGTTGGGGCCTCTCCCACCCTCCTAGAGCCCAGGAGCCCAGAATGACACCACCCGTCCTAGCCCCAATCTGGGCTGTGGGCCGAGCAGGGAAGCTGCTGGCTGGGCCGGGGTCTCTGCTCCTTGCCTGAGCCCCTTTGCTGCAGGCTTTGCTTCAGCTGGGGACCCTTAGTGTTATTATTATGAACAATTCTTTTAACCACCTCTTATCTTTATAGTAGAAATTGTATTTATCAAACATTTGGGAAAGGCCCCAGGAGCAAGAAATAGGCACTGCCTTAAATCCAGGCCCACCAGCTCCTGTTCTGTGTGGGCCTCTTCCAGGCTGTGTAATGTTGAGGGTTGCATAAGTCCCTTCACGTCTCTGAGCCTCAGTGTCCCTCTCTCTAAAGCCGGGACCAGCAACACCTAATTAATGATGCCCTATTATTAGTTGGGCACATGTTACATGGGGTACTTTGCAGGCATGATGTCATGTCATCCTCTACACTGTTACCTATTAATTGCCCTGTTTTAGAGATAAGGAAACTGAAGCTCAGAGAGAGGAAGTAACTTGCCTGAACTCACACAGCTAGAGCAAGGTGCCCGATGCATTTCTCTTTGCACCTACAGTGAGAGTCGTTTCATTCCTCAAATCCAGAAATATGTCTTGGTTACTTTCTGTGTGCCAGGCACTGTTCTAGGGCTGAAGAGTCATCCACAGACAAAACAGAGGAAGAGGAGACAGTGGATGAGACTGGCCAGTAGTGAGAGCTGGAATGGTCAAACTGGAGACTCAGAGGCTTTATTTAGACTAAGCGTCATTTTCTGGAGTGGGGAGGGCAACATTTAAGGGGCCTGAATCCCTCACTGGGCAAGTGGAAGGTGGACCAGGGAGGGCCAGCACCACCTGGCACCCCCAGCTCGCCATGAGCAGGAAGAGTTTTTCCATTTGTTCTTCCTCTTCACCCCAACTTGGTAGGAAAAAAGTTACTGGGCACATTGGGATAAGGCCTTTAGAGGCACCATGGTATAAAGGAAAGAGACAGCCTAGACTTTGGAGTCATCCAATGGGGTTCAAATCCACTCTGCCCTTTCTAGCTGTGTGACCTTGGGCAGGTAAGTTAACTTCTCAGAGCCTCCCCCTCTTTATTTTATTTTATTTTATTTTATTTTATTTTATTTTATTTTATTTTGAGACAGAGTCTCACTTTGTCGCCCAGGCTGGAGTGCAGTGGTGTGATCTTGGCTCACTGCAAGCTCCGCCTCCCAGGTTCACATCATTCTCCTGCCTCAGCCTCCTGAGTAGCTGGGACTACAGGCGCTCGCCACCATGCCTGGCTAATTTTTTGTATTTTTAGTAGAGACGGGGTTTCACTGTGTTAGCCAGGATGGTCTTGATCTCCTGACCTCATCCACCCGCCTCATCCTCCCAAAGTGCTGGGATTACAGGCGTGAGCCACCGTGCCCGGCCAGAGCCTCCCCCTCTTTATCTTCAAAATCAGGAGAGTAGTAGCGACCTTTCAGGGTTAGTGGGGGACGAAATGAGTGGGAAAGGGCACGGGAAGGATCTGGCACACAGAAGGCCCACAATAGACAGCAGTGTTTTGCCTGCGTGTGGGGTTGGAGTTTAGGGGTGTGTTATTCCTAGGTATCTAGGTGAAGCCACGTCTTTGTGGGTGGCACTAAGCTGGCACCTGTGGTCCTGCTGAATGATCTCAACAGGCTGAGCAGAATGGGAGAGCCAGCAAGCCCAAACATACGGTCTGGGCCTCCCAGTGCAGGAAACCACCACTCACTCGGGGGCTGGGATAGGGAGGCTGAAGTCACCAGTGCATCATGTGAAAATAGACCTGGGGGTTTCAAGGACCCTCAGTTCTATGTGGAGCTAGTACAAGGCTGAAGAAAAGCTGAGGGACGGGTGGCATTCACAGAGGAGGGCAGAGATTGGGGGAGGTTGTGCTGTCCCTTTTTCTGTTCTAAGGAGGATACCAAAAGCCTAAAAGAGTTTAGAGGAATGTAACTGGGATAACCAAACACCCGGAAACCATTTATTCAACACTTTTAATTAAGTGGTTTAGATCAGGTCAGTTGGTCACCATGCAAGGTACCAGGCAAAGGAAATCAATGAAGGCCCAGAACTACCCTGGGGGAGGAGCCCTCAGTATAGTCGGGTAACCAAAGCAGGGTTTGGGAGAGACAGTTTAATTAATACAGTGTGATAAGGGCAGTGTTAGGGTCTCATACAAGGTGCCCTGGGAGCACATACAAGGGGGAGGCACATATTCAAAGGCTTCCTGGAGGAGGTGGCCATGTCAGGGGAAGAATAGCGGAGGCAAATGGGTCTCTTTTGCTGGGAGAAGAGCCCCTTTAGGAAGAAGCTGCCTGCTGTGTTTCTCTGGCTGTGGGAGGTGGAGTGCACGTTTTCTGTGTTACCAGGCAGCAGATCTAGGACCAGTACGCAAGCATTATAGGGAAACAGGTTCTAAGCCCCCATCCCATGAATGTTAGCATATGGAATGGGCCATCTTGTTAGGCAGTGATCTCCCTGTCACTGGCATGTTCAAGCAGAGGCCAGAGGATACCTTGTCAAAGCTGCTACAAAAGGGACAGGATGACCTCTAAGATCCCTTCCAAGTCTGAACAACTGCAGTTCTCCATGGACAGCCACAGGATGTGGACTGTGATGGAGAGCAGTGTGACTAGATTAAGTTAGAGGATGCGTGTGCTGTGGGATAGTGAGGTACACATGGTGTACCATGACTGTACTTCCCACCTTGGATTTACTTTTTAAAAACATCTTTGGCCAGGCACGGTGGCTCACGCCTGTAATCCCAGCACTTTGGGAGGCTGAGGCGGGTGGATATTGAGGTCAGGAGATCAAGACCATCCTGGCCAACATGGTGAAACCCCGTCTCTACTAAAAATACAAAAATTAGCCTAGCCTGGTGGCATGCGCCTGTAGTCCCAGCTACTTGGGAGACTGAGGCAGGAGAATCGCTTGAACCTGGGAGACAGAGGTTGCAGTGAGCTGAGATTGCACCATTGCACTCCAGCCCGGGTGATAGAGCGAGACTCCATCTCACCAAAAAAAAAAAAAAAAAAAAAAAATCCTTCATAACTGCTTTATTGAAATATAATTGCATACCATACAATTCCCCCATTTAAAATGTACAATTTAATGTGACTTTACCTTAAAAGTGGAAATGCATTTATTATTCATTCAACAACTATTTATTGAGCATTTATTAGGCATGCAATAAGCTTTGCACTGGTGTTGTGGATAGCTGGGAAATAAAGGTCCTGCCCTCATGTGGGAGACAGGTCAGGATCCAAACAAAAGAATTACAGCCTAGGAGATACACTAAGAGGGTGGTAAACTGGGTCTGAGACAAGGAGTGATGAAGCTGGGGAAAGGGGATCCTGGGGAGGTAACATTTGAGCTGGGGCCTGAGTGACAAGGAGATATCTCTGTGAATGTCGGGAGGATGTTCCCGGCTGAGGGGGCAGCAAGGGCAAGGCCCAAGGCAGTGGTGAGTTGGTGGATGGGTGGACCAGAAAGTGCTGGGAGACTTGGTGGCACCGTGGGTGAGGCGTCCCTGAGGCTCCCACCATGGGGCCTCCTCTCTGCGTGGCCTGGTCCCCAGGAGGCTTGCCCCAGTGCCAGGCAGGTGAGCGATACCGCCACTTCTTCTTTGGCTGCAAGAGCCCTCTCTGTCCACTTTCCTTGGCTCTTTCTTGTTCTGTTATTGCTTCTCCAATAACAGAATGGTGACAGTGCTTTTGGAGGTCATGTCACCAGCCCCTGCCTCCTGCTCTCCCTGGTTGGTTCCGTGCCCCTGTGTGTGCCCACTGTGTGCTGGACCCTGTGCTCCGATCCCCTGGGAGGAATCAGAAGGGACTCCCAGCCACACACACTGGTGAAGTCTCCCCAGCAGGCTCTGGCTGTCTCCCCTGACCTCCAGAGACAGTGCCTTGGAGCAGCCTGGAGTCTCCCATTTGGTGCCCACTTCCTGTGTGACTTTGGACCAGTTACTTAAGGTCCACAACCTTTTTTTATGTTATTTATTTATTTTGAGATGAAGTTTCACTTTTCTTGCCCAGGCTGGAGTGCAATGGGGTGATTTTGGCTCACTGTAACCTCCACTTCCCAGGTTCAAGCGATTCTCCCACCTCAGCCTCCTGAGTAGCTGGGATTACAGGCATGCCACTACCCCCGGCTAATTTTTGTATTTCTAGTAGAGTCAGGGTTTCACCATGTTGGCCACGCTGGTCTCGAACTCCTGACCTCAAGTGATCCGCCCGCCTCGACCTCCCAAAGTGCTGGGATTACAGGCGTGAGCCACTGCGCCCACCTAGGTCCCCAGTCTTTTATTTCCTGGTCTGTAAAATGGGGAACTGCACTTCTCTGGGCAGAGTGATTCTGAGGTTTGAATGTGATCCCCCTGGCACCCAGCAGGTGGTCCATGAATGTCAACTTCCTCCCACTCCCTGAGTTTCCTCCCAAAAGAGGGGCCAGCTTGCCGGAGGGGCGGAAGGGGGTGCTGGCAGGGGGTGGGGGAAGCCAGCCAGTTTGGGGTCCCCTTCCCTGAGCTCTAGGATCCCTGGGGAGCTCTCAGGTACGCTGGGCCTGGTCAGCCAGGGGTGGGCGGGATACTCACCCGTGGGCCCAGCTCTTCAGCCAGGAGGGCCTCTGAATCTCCCCTCTCTTCCTCTCACCCGGAGAGCCCCACCGCTGAGCCCCTCTCCCGCCAAGGCTCTCCTGGGCTGGCCGGGGCGGCGCGGCTCCTGGCACCTGCTCCCGTCGGGCCGCCCGGGGGCGGGCTCGGAGACGCGGCGGCTGTCCCGGGACGCGCGGGGCTGGGAGCTGCGACTCAGGACCGCCCCGGGTGGCCGCGAGAGGCTGGACGCAGCCGGGTTTGTCCGGAGCGCTCTCCAGGTAGGCGCGGGCGCCGGACTCAGGCCTTCACTCCCCGCCGCCCATCACGGACCCACGCGCTGTGGGGGCAGAGCCGGCGGGAGGGGGCCCGCCGCATGCTCAGCGCGTAGGTGGCTCTGCAGGGCTGGGGGCAGCGGCGGGGACCCTGCTCGCCTGGTGACCGGGAGAGAACCGCAACTTAACCGGAAACTGAGGTTGCGAGGACAGCAACGGTGATGGCAGGAAGGACTTCCAGCTCCCATTAGGGGGAGGGAGGGAGAGAGGGTGAGACTTCCCCTCTACTTCCACCCACCCTAAGGAGGGACCATTCTCCGACCAAATAACCCACCGACTTTCCTTAAGAAGTTCAGAGAATCCAAAAGTTGATCCACCCCTATCAACACTGAGATGGAATAGAAGGGAAGGGGTGGGGGAGGGAAGAGCAACAATGATCTTTTGCTGGGTGCAAAGAGTAATCCTGTTCCCCCACCCTCCATCTCATTCACAGTCATTGGAGGCCTTCCTGTCCCGCCCCTTCCTGCCCCCAACGTGCAGAAGGTCTCATATTCAGCAAGGGGTATAGGGGGAGCCCCTGGCCAGAGCACTCTGCCCCCACCCACAACTCAAGAACAGTCCCAGGAGCTCCCAACTCTCAACGCTCCTCCTTCTGGCTTCCAGGACTCAGGCCCCTGCCCTGACTTGGACGTGGTGACTAGTGGGAGGCAGGGAGTGGGGTTTGAGGGAGCTCCCCTTCTGGGTCCTATGGGATTGGGCAGGGAGAGCAGGCAGGCGATAAACCCCGGCTGCGCCAGCGTCCTGAGCCCTGGTGCTCCTAGGAGGAGGCATGTGGCAGGTGGGTCTCCTCTGCCTGCTGAGTGTGATCAGGGCAACAGGTCAGATTTCCTGGGATTTGCCTGGCAGCAGAGGCAAGGACAGGGGGTACGGAGACAACCACCCCACCTTAGAGGCAGTTGCTCCGTGTTGCCACTGTGGACCCTGCAAGGAGAGATGCAGGTTAGACAGCAAGAAGGACTTCCTTCCTGAGGGGAGCGGTCTTTGGGGGAGTCTCACTGGCCAGCAGAGCCAGCCCCTGTCTTTGGGGGTGTCAGGAGGACTGAGGCCCTCTGGAGGATGCAGACAACTGGGGGTGAGGACAGAGCAGACCAGGGAGGGGAGGCAGTGGGGGACAGTGACCTCACCTCTGGACCATCCTGCTCCTTCACCTCCTGTGCCCTCTCTCCCTTCTTTGGAGCTGGAGTGTTGGCTTTCAGCAGCTCACTCCTGAAATCCCCAGCACCCAGAAGTCCCCAGGGGAAGGCGACAGGCTTCCTCTGTCACCACTTCAGATGGGAAGACAGACATGGCTGCCTTGGGTGTGTCCAGCGGAACCCCTTACCTGGCACCTGGACCAGCTGTTGCCCAGCCCCCGGGCCTCCTGTTCTGGCAAAGCAGGGTTGTATGTGCTGGGGGCTGGCACAGGTCACTCGACTCCTCTGGATCCTCTGAGGGGATCTCAGGGTGTGGCCCTGGGTGACCCCAGCTCCCTGGGCCTATGGAATAGGTGGGATGGGTGCCACTCTGTGGTGGCCACACCACTAAAGAGGCCTGTTTCCGCTTCCTCTCTTTCAGCACTGGGAGAGGGCAGTGGGGAGGTGGCAGGGTGGAGAAGCCAAAATGCTCCGTGACGGCCACTCAGGGACACTCAGTAGCTACCCAGGCCCAGGAGGGCTTGCAGTCTGCTAGGACAGGAACAGATGAGGTCTTCCTCTAGGTGCTTCTCTCTGCAGCTGGGCTGGTGGGGAGGGCCAGGATCCCACACTCCTGCCTGTGACCCCATGAATGGGATGGGGGCTGCCAGGGTCCTCACCCCATGCCCTTGCCTCATAGAATGGAGGAGACCTTTCCCTACCTACTTGCCTCTCTTTGTGATGCTGAGCCTCAGTTGCCTCATGTGTCAAACCTCGCAGGGTTGTTCTGAGGATTCAGGTAGGCGTTCTTTCTGTTGTGTCCCGGGGTAACAGGCGTTTGCCACCAGGCGCACCCACCCTACCTTTCTCCCAGGCTAGGGCAGAATCATATACCTTGGCCTCCACTGCCTTCCACCTTAGCAGCAGCTGCTCTGTGCGGCCACTGCAGTTCAGCCTGCAAAGGACCTTGGTGCCCAATTCCCTCTCTTATTTATTTTATTTTATTTTTTATTTTTTTGATATGGAGTCTCGCTCTGTCGCACAGGCTGGAGTGCGGTGGCACAATCTCGGCTGACTGCAACCTCCGCCTCCTGGGTTCAAGTGTTTCTTTTGCCTCAGCCTTCCGAGTAGCTGGGATCACAAGCACCTGCCACCACACCCAGCTAATTTTTGTAGCTTTAGGAGAGATGGGGTTTTGCTATGTTTGCCAGGCTGGTCTCAAACTCCTGACCTCAGGTGATCCACCTGCCTCGGCCTCCCAAAATGCTGGGATTACAGGCTTGAGCCACTGCATCCAGCCTATTATTTTTTCACTTATTTATTTTTTTTGAGACGGAGTCTCCCTCTGTCGCTGGGGCGGGAGTGCAGTGGCGCGATCTCAGCTCACTGCAACCTCCGCCTCCCGGGTTCAAGCAATTCTCTCGCCTCAGCCTCCCGAGTAGTTGGGATTACAGGAGCTCGCGACCACGCCGGCTAGTTTTTGTATCTTTAGTAGAGATGGGGTTTCACCATGTTGGCGAGGCTGGTCTGGAACTCCCAACCTCAGGTGATCCACCCTCTTTGGCCTCCCAAAGTGCTGGGATTACAGGCATGAGCCACCATGCCTGGCCCCCTCTCTTTAAAGACAGGAAACCAAAGTCCAGCGAGGCAGGGTCTGGCCCAAGTTTGGCTGGCCAGCCAGCCTGGCCTGGTCTGGGAAGTAGGCTGGGGAGGCGGGAAGGTGGCTGTTGGCTGACATGGAGGAAAATGCCAGAGGGTAACTGGGCTTGTTAAGGGTTTGAGGAGGGAGCCTGTCATGCTCTGCCAAAGGCTGGGGACAGGCCTCGAACCTTCCTCTCCGAATACCTCTTTAGGAGAAGCAGGCTTTTCTGGAGGACTCCTTTCCCAGGCTGCAGCAGAAACAACCGTCTGCTGCCTGTTTTCTGGCCTCCACAGTCCCCTTCATTGAGCCCTCTCTGGATGGACAGGCAGGGAATCTCATCACCTCATGGTGGCCAAGGACCCCATGGAAACCCAGGGACTTCATATGCACTTGTCACTCAGCCAGAAGTGGTGGAGATGGGACCCCAGAGCCCTTCCTGAGTGCTCCCCCCACCCCACTCCCCAGCTCCACATTGACAGATACACAGGCAGACAGGCAGACAGACAGACAGAACCTGGGCTACACAGCTCTCCAGCGCAGGTGGTGTGAGCCTGCCTCCAAATGGGTGGTTCCCTCCCAGGGCCCAATCCCTGCCCTCTCTGCAGCAGCCTCAGCCCATCTCTCAGGGAAGACAGGGAACAGAGGGAGATTTAGCCAGCTTCCTATAGAAATCCCATAGAGACAGACAGACAGATGGGTACATGCACGCTCTTTTTCTCTGCTTTCCCCTTGTCCTTCCTCCCCACCTCTTTGACTCTTTCTACCCAGGGTGTAGCCCCTCTCTGCCAGGCACTGGGCCTGATAGGGGGCTACACAGCCCTGCCCCTCCCCAAAGCACTTCTCTCAATCTGTGGCCCCCTCCCTAACCATCAGGTCAGGTCAGGGCTTGGCAGGCTTTAAGGAGAGGTGGGATGGGGCAGTGGGTAGGGACTTGGGCTTTGAGTCAGACAAGTATAGGTCTAGGTCCAGCCACAGAACCTCCCAAAGCCTGTTCTCTAATCTATGCGCTGGGATAACAGGTTAATAATGGTGCTCATCTCATGGAATTGTGAAGTTTAAGAGAGATCCTGCCTGGGCATGGTGGCACATACCGGTAATCCCAGCTACTTGGGAGGCTGGGGCAGGAGGTTCACTTGAGCCCTATGAGTTTGAGGCCAGCCTGGAGCCTGGGCAACACAGTCAAACCCCATCCCTCGCAAAAAGAAAAAAGACCCTTTTTGTCAAGCACCTGGCCCACAGTAAGCCCTCAATAAATGGGGTTGTTATTTCATAAAGAAGAGGTGACGTAAGCAGCTGGGAGGTGAAGAGAAAGACAGGGAAGCCTCTATAATCAGCTCTTGCATCGTCTTTCCATTTGCTTTGAAGCAAGTCCACTGCCCTGCTCTGGGACTCAGTTTCCCCATCTGCTTAAGGCAGCATGTGGACTAGGCCCTGTCCAAGTGTAGGTCCTGCTAGGGTGGGTCATGCTGGCTCTGAGTAGGGGTCAGGGTTGGGGATGCTGAGCTGTCGATGCTCAGGGCAGGGTTAGGCAGACCTGTGTGCTCCCGTCACTGCCCACCTGTCCACACTTTATGACCGGGCTCCCCTAGCTTAGCTGGGGCAGGGTGGCTCCTAAGGGGACAGCTGGGAAGGCTGGGTCAGGCAGGGCAGGCTGCGGCAGGCCCAGCAGCCTGGCTGGGGGGAACACAATTAGCCTGGAATCCAGGCGGCCCCGTGAGCCCAGAGGCTATATATCACAGAGGTTTAATCAGCTGCGTGGCAGATATTTGCTCTCTTGGGCCATGTCCCCGGCCCGCCTGTCATAAATTGCACTGAGATTTCAAAATACCCTTGTCCCCATGCTGGCGGGGCAGGGAGCTCTCCTTGGCATGGCCAGGAAAATCTCATTCCTCTGAAGCCTCCACCCAGGGAATGGGACCTCTCCCCCGACCAACACTTGCACCTAAGACCTCCTTCCTGCCTCCTCCTGCTGGGAGGGTTGGGGAGGACATGGAGAGGTAGGAGAGTCACTGTGATGACCTCCATCTAGAGGTGAGAAGGTGCAAAATATTAGTGGGGGGCTCCATGCAGCAATGGGGGCCCTCTCACAATGGCAGTGACCTCCAGTGTGCCCTCTGTGGGAAGAGCTGTACCCTGGACCCATGGTGTGGCTCCAGGAGACAGCTGCATTGATTCTTGAGTGTAGGAGCTGGGGTCTGTCCTGCCCAGGGGGTACCGAGTCTTCACCTACCTTCCCACTGGATGTTTGCTGCGCCACCTGGAGGCTATCTCTGGGACTGCTGCCCAGCCACATCACGTAGCAGCAGGGTTTGGAACCTCAAATCACCAAGCATTTATGACCACACCAGGGTCAGATCTATGGCACGTTAATTTGCTAGGGCTCCCATAACAAAGTGCCACAGGCTGGGTGGCACTTAAACAATAGAAGTTTATTATCTCAGTTCTGGATCCTCAAAGTCCAAGATCAGTATGTGTCAGCAAGGCTGGGTGTGGTGGATCATACCTGTGATCCCAGCACTTTAGGAGCCCGAGGCTGGAGGATCTATTGAGCCCAAGTGTTTGAGGTAACAGTGAGCTATGATCACACCGCTCCACTTCAGCCTGGGTGACAGAGCAAGACCCTGCCTTTTTTTTTTTTCTGAGGCAGAGTCTCGCTCTGTCACCCAGGCCGGAGTGCAGTGGCACGATCTCGGCTCACTGCAACCTCCACCTCCCAGGTTCAAGCAATTCTCTTGCCTCAGCCTCCCGAGTACCTGGGATTACAGGCGCCCACCACCGTGCCTGGCTAATTTTTTTGTATTTTTAGTGGAGACAGGGTTTCACCATGTTGGCCAGGCTGGTCTTGAACTCGTGACCTTGTGATCCACCCGCCTCAGCCTCCCAAAGTGCTGGGATTACAGGCGTGAGCCACTGCACCCCATCAGTTTCACCTTTTTATAAGGACACCAGTCATGTATATTGGTTTAGGGGCCCACCCTATACCAGTCTGGCCTTATCTTAATAGCATCTGCAACGACCCTATTTCCAAATACGGTCGTATTCTGAAGTGCTGGGGATTAGGATGTCAACATATTAAATTTTGGGGGACACAACTCAACCCGTATCACATAGTCTCAGATGTTCAGTGACAGTCTCATTTCATGGTCTGGGCACAACGACACCCACACCATGGCACAGCTACACTGTGACATGCACACAGTGTAAGTGACACAGATTCACCCCAACAAACAATGGGGTAACAGAGACATTTGCAGTGACCCAGGTACCTCATGACAGACACACAGGGTGACAGACTTCACTCACAAGCTGTAAGAGACAGACACACTATGTATTAATAACAGCTGATTGGCCAGGCACCGGTGGCTCACACCTGTAACCCCAGCACTTTGGGAGGCCGAGGTGGGTGCACCATGAAGTCAAGAGATTGAGACCATCGTGGCCAACATTGTGAAACCCCGTCTCCACTAAAAATTCAAAAATTAGCCGAGTGTGGTGGCGCGTGCCTGTAGTCCCAGCTACTCAGGAGGCTGAGGCAGGAGAATCACTTACACCCGGGAGGCGGAGGTTGTAGTGAGCCGAGATCGCGCCACAGTACTCCAGCCTGGGTGACAGTGTGAGACTCTGTCTCAAAAAAAAAAAAAAAAGAAAAAAAGAGGAAGCCCCCATCTGAAGCAGAGGCAGGAAGCATGTGCGCAGATTTCCGAGAGAAGGCAAAATTCACTGAGCAGCCCCAGAATAGAAATCGTTAGAGGCAGACAAGTCAGTCAGGGCAAGTTTCAGAGAAGTGACTTGGAAAGGAAAGACTGTCTATGGGAGATGGGGACCTGGACTTGAGGGTCCAGGAGAGAGAGAGAGAAAAAGTGTGTGCGTGTGTGTGTGTGTGTGTGCGCGCGTGTGTGTGTGTCTGTGCGCACGTTGGGGGGCGGGGCGGAGGCAGGCGGGGGCCGGTGGGGGGTGCTGTGTTTAGCAGACCGAGGCAGCAGAGCTCAGGTCTCTACCAAAACCACCAACTGTTGCCTTGGCCTCAGTAGCCAAGACAGCAGGGGGCATCTGGAGCCACGTGGAGCAGGGGTTGGGATGGCTTCACACACTGTCACCATTTGTGAATGTCACCCTGCTGGGTGCAGGGCAAAGGAAGGTTGTGTTTTTGGCTGGTGGTTGCCTGGCTGTCACAGGATTGCCAGCGCTTGCTGTGGAGCTGAGAACAGGACTCTCACTTCCTCAAATGTGACTCAGCTGGCCTTGCCGCTGCCTCTCCCTCAGTGCCCACCTTTCCTTCAAGACCCCAGTCCCACTCTCTGAGCTACGTTCTGTAGCTATGTTCTTTTTTTTTTTTTTTTTGAGACGGAGTCTCGCTCTGTCGCCCAGGCTGGAGTGCAGTGGCGCAATCTCGGCTCACTGCAAGCTCCGCCTCCCGGGTTCACGCCATTCTCCTACCTCAGCCTCCCGAGTAGCTGGGACTACAGGCGCCCGCCACTGTGCCCGGCTAATTTTTTTCTATTTTTTAGTAGAGACGGGGTTTCACCATGGTCTCGATCTCCTGACCTTGTGATCCGCCCGCCTCGGCCTCCCAAAGTGCTGGGATTACAGGCGTGAGCCACCGCGCCCGGCCTTCTGTAGCTATGTTCTGAATCCCCAGGTGTCTTGGCCTCCCTGTGTGTAGACATGTTGGACACCCTTCCAGAAAGTCCCAAGTTTTTTTTTGTTGTTGTTGTTGTTGTTTTTTGTTTCTGAACCGGAGTTTCGCTCTTGTTGTGCAGGCTGGAGTGCAATGACACCCGATCTCGGCTCACTGCAACCTCCACCTCCGGGGTTCAAATGATTCTCCTGCATAAGCCTCCTGAGTAGCTGGGACTACAGGCATGGGCCAGCACGCCCAGCTAATTATGTACTTTTAGTAGAGACGGGTTTCACCATGTTGGTCAGGTTGGTCTCGAACTCCTGACCTCAGGTGATCCACCCACCTCAGCCTCCCAAAGGGCTGGGATTACAGGCGTGAGCCACCTCCAAGAGTCCCAAGTTTTAATGCTGCTTTGCTTGAAATAGACTCCATTATGCAACCTTCCACCATCCTCGGGCTGGGGCATTTTAGAGGGATACAGAGGACACAGAGCTCTGCGTCTCCCAGTCTTGAGCCCCTCCTGCTCCCTCTAAGTATTCACAACCATTTGGCGTTCATTCGTCTCCCTCTCCATCCACTCAGGTATGAAGCGGCCACTGAGCCCACCCCCACCGGCTGAGAAGGAGCCCCCTGTATCTGGAGCTGCTGAGTGCCCCCCTCGACCCCCAGAACCACCTAAGCCCAAGCGAGAAAGAAAGCGGCCATCGTACACGCTCTGTGATGTCTGCAACATCCAGCTGAACTCGGCGGCCCAGGCCCAGGTGCACTGTGGGGGGCGGGCCCACCAGAGGCGGCTTCGGCAGCTCAGCTTGGGGAAGAGCTCCTCAGGGCCAGGTCAGTGTGGAGGAGTGCTGCTCCCACAAATTTGGTTTGGGGAGGATCTCTGTCTGGGCCCCTCTGAGGGGCTCTGGGTCTGTGGCCTCCCTCCATGGGGGTCTTTGTGTCTGGGGTGCCCTCAATGAGGTCTTAGGGTCTGAAGCCCCCCTGATGCCAGCAAGTTTTATTCTGCATCTGGACAGCCCTTCTGTGGGACCTCTCAGAGTCTATCGGTCCTTAGGCCGCCTCTTGGGTCTTTGTTTCTGGGGATTCTCCCTGTGGGATCTTTTGGGATCAGGACTCCTAAGCAGCCCTTCTCCAGCCTGCAACCTCCTGGTAGCCACAGGCTTTCAGACAAGGGCCTCATCTGCGGGATGGGGGTCCCAGGCTCCAGCTCAGGTCTGTGGTCTCTGAAGGCCAAGGTCAGCAAGGTACACAGCACTCCAACCCAGGGACAAGGGTGAGGCCCCTCTTCCTTTGGATTCCCTGCCAGGATTTCTGCTTCTCCCTAGCTGGGGTGACTTTGCAGAGGTTTGGCTATGAGCTTGGAAGGGGCAGCTGGCTGCAAGGCAGATTTCTGGGGGAAATGGGTGAATGCTTCCATGAGGGTGATTCTAGCTGACAGGTGCACAGGGGCCATAGGGAACGTAAGAACCGGCCAGGCTGCTGTTGGCAGAGCAAACAGATTCACATCCAGGCCCAGTGTAGGGAGGTGGGAAAGGTGGGAACTTACCCCTGGCTTCTGGGGGAGGCCAACAGAAACCTACCTTGCAGCCCAGGTTGGCAGGTTTGCCGGAGGCTACACTCTGACCTCAGACACCCTCTTGAGGGCTGTCTTCTCTTTTGGTGATATTCATGGGGCACCCACTGTGTCTCTCGCTCCACACACACACACTCCTGTAGACCTGAGACAAGTAAGATCCAATCTCTCTGCTTACCACCCTCCCCAAGATTGAGTGGGTCTTTTGGGTGGAGACAGATGTGAAAAGAGATGAGGGTTGTGGTTGCCACATGGGACGTACCCTCAGGGCACAAAGGCAAAACTGCAGTCCCTGGGGACACCAGGAAAGTCTTGTGAAGGAAGAGGGGGCTGAGCCTCTGAACATGGATGACGGGAGTAGGGGTATTACAGGCAGAGGTCACAGCATAAGCAAAGCCAGGATGCTCTGGTGACTGGGACCAGCTTCTCCCCACCCAAGCATTTCAGGCTGGACACCAAAGGCATGACTCTGAGCAAGAGAGTATCTGACTGATAGGTGTTTCTGGAGCGTATGTGTCTGTCTGGATTCGAAAGTCACTCATTGGCTAGTCATGGTGGCTCATCCCTCTAATCCTAGCACTTTGAGGGGCTGAGGCAAGTGGATCACTTAAGGCCAGGAGTTTGAGACCAGCCTGGCCAACATGGCAAAACCCCATTTCTACTAAAAATACAAAAATTAGCCGGGTATGGTGGCACACACCTGTAGTCCCAGCTACTTGGGAGGCTGAGGCAGACGAGTCACTTGAACCCAAGAGGTGGAGGTTGCAGTGAGCCGAGATTGTGGCACTGCACTCCAGCCTGGGCAACAGAGCAAGACCCTGTCTCAAAAAAAAAAAGAAAAAAAAAAGTAACTCATTAATTCACCAAATATTTATTGACCGCCTACTAGGTGTAATCTGCTTTTGGGAGATGCACATTTTTAAAAGACATCATATCTTCCTGTCAGGGAAAAGCTATCTAAATAACTACACATGCAGATGAGTTTGTTCCAGAATAATAACAGGCTTCCTAGAGGTAGATTCAGGATGCCTCAATAAGTCAGAGGAGGGTCCAGGTGCAGTGGCTCATGCCTGTAATCCCAACACTTTGGGAGCCCAAAGTGGGCAGATTGCCTGAGTTCAGGAGTTCGAGACCAACCTGGGCAACATGGCAAAACCTCATCTACTAAAAAAAAACAAAATATTAGCCTGCTGTGATGATGGGTACCTGTAGTCCCCGCTACTCAGGAGGCTGAGGCACGAGAATTGCTTGAGCCCAGGAGGTAGAGGTTGCAGTGAGCTGAGATCGCACCATTGCACTCCAGCCTGGGCAACAGAGGGAGACCCTGTCTCAAAAAAAAAAAAAAAGAAAAAAAGAAAAAAAAGAAGTCAGAGGAGGGAGAGGTAAATTGACACAGGAAGTGACATTGATGGTGGATACTGGAGACAAAGAGAAGATCCCAGGCAGGGAAGCAGCTGGAGCAAAGGCACTGAGGCCTGCAAGCCCATGGCCAACATGGTGAAACCCTATCTCTACTAAAAATACAAAAATTAGCCAGGCGTGGTTGTGGGGTACCTGTAGTTCCAGCTACTCGGGAGGCTGAAGCACGAGAATCACTTGAACCTGGGAGGCAGACATTGCAGTGAGCTGAGATCATGCCACTGCACTCTAGCCTGGGCGATAGAGACTCCGTCACAAAAAATAATAAAAAAAAGATGCCAGCAACTGCCCCTGAGGTGGGGGGCAGGGTGAGGGGAAGCATGTTGGGACCCTCAGCTGCCCTGGATGCCTCTTCCAGCTCTGCCCAGGTGGGGACTAGGCCGGTGTGCCCCTCTCCACAGAGCAGAGTCCTTAGGGTGGAGCTCCCGGGCGGAGGCTCCCTGGGGAAAATGCAGAGAGCCACAGCCATTCCAGGGAGGCCGAGGCTAAGTGTGGGCAGCGTTGAATGTGCTACATTGGTCCTAGGCACTCAGTGTCCGGGGCACCATGCCAGATTGAGACACGAGGTCTCAGGCCTGTGGCAGCCAAGAGGGGCACTTTTCCGTGGGAGCTGTCACTTTGATTAGGGGCCTGCAGGGCTGGAGGCTTCCACAGTGACAGGCCGTCACAGGCAGTAAGGCAGGGACCCTCTCCTGCTCACATCCCCCGAGGCCATCTGTGGGAGGGAGCCTGGGGGTGGTTCTTCCCTCTCTGAGCCTCCTCGCCAAGGTCTCAGTCAGAGGCCTCCTTCTTCAGCAGCATCTGGCTCCTGGAATTCTCACTCCCAGCTCTGAGTGAGCCCTGAATACCTTGGAGGGGCACAGGAGGAGGAAGCAGCAGGAATCCACACTTCGTCTCCCTCCTCCAAGCACTGTCCCGACTTACCCTGCCCACCCCCCATCTGTCTCCTACCCAAGAGGCCCTTTCATTCTTTTTTTTTTTTTTTTGAGACTGAGTCTCACTCTGTCGCCCAGGCTGGAGTGCAGTGGTGTGATCCCAGCTCATTGCAACCTCCACTTCCCAGGTTCAAGCAATTCTCCTGCCTCAGCCTCTCTAGTAGCTGGGATTACAGGCACCTGCCACCATACCCGGCTAATATTGTGTTTTTAGTAGAGACAGAATTTCACCATATTCGCCAGGCTGGTCTCAAACTCCCAACCTCAGGTGATCCACCTGCCTCGGCCTCCCAAAGTGCTGGGATTACAGGCATGAGCCACTGTGCCTGGCCTCTTTCATTCTTCAGGAATGCATCTTGAGCCTTCTTTCACCCCCCTTGCCTCTCCTCCCAATGGAAGTGTGGCATAGGGACCTTCCCCAGAAGAAGGCTGAACTCCATGACCCTATGGACCATCACACACACACACACACACACACCCCTAAATAACTTTAAGTGATTATCTGACATCTGCAAAGAGACAGAGGTTTGCTGTCCCCTCGCACTAACCTCTGATACAGATGTTGAGCCAGCACAGGGCATTGGGGGACAGCTGGGCAAGAAGCAATGACCTGCCCCCAGCCCCACACGGAGGATCTGCTTAGGAGCTGAACAAAGCACTTGCACCTGCAGCATGGCATTCTCTCCTCACCAGCCACCCTAGGCACAGATGATGACATTCAGTCTCACTTTATAAACTGGGAGAGTGGGGCTCAGGGAGATTAGGTAACACCCAAGGCCACACAGTTGGGTTTGGATCTTAGGTTTCAGACTCTATTTTGTTTTGTTTTGTGTATCGAGACAACGTCTTGTTCTGTTGCTCAGGCTGGAGTGCCTGGCACAATCGTAGCTCACTGCATCCTCCACCTCCTGGGCTCAAGCAGTCCTCCCTCGGCCTTCTAAGTAGCTGGGACTACAGGCATGCACCACCATGCCTGGCTAAATTTTTTTTTATTTTAAAAAATTTTTGTAGAGACAGGGTGTATTAGTCCATTTTCATGCTGCTGATAAAGACATACCAGAGACCGGACAGTTTACAAAAGAAAGGATTTTAATGGACTCACAGTTCCACATGGCTGGGGAGGCCTCACAGTCATGATGGAGGGTGAAAGGCACGTCTCACATGGTGGCAGACAAGAGAAGAATGACAGCCAAGTGAAAGGGGTTTCCCCTCATTAACCCATCAGATCTCGTGAGACTTACTCAGTACCACGAGAACGGTATGGGGGAAACTGCCCCCATTATTGAATCATCTCCCACTGGATCCCTCCCACAACATGAAGGAATTATGGGAGCTACAATTTAGGATGAGATTTGGATGGGGACACAGCCAAACCATATCACAAGGTCTCGCTATGTTGCCCAGGCTGGTCTCAAACTCTTGGCCCCAAGCAATCCTCCCGCCTCAGCCTCCCAAAGTGCTGGGATTACAGGCATGAGCTACTGCACCCAGCCCCAGGTTTCTGACTCTAAATTCTATCTCACACTCTTATCTGACGCCCTGCTGAGGAGAACAGAATATATTAGGAGCAACTGAGCCATGTTTGAGAGCGGGGAGGAGTATGACCCAGAGGGCAGGCTGTCCCAGCAGATGATTCCACAAATGCTCGGGACCTATGGCCACTCCTGTGCCCTGTCCCTTGGTGTGCTCAACTGAAGAATGGGAAGATGCCAGCCATCTGGCTAGGGACGGAGAGAGTAGCTTCTTAAAGCCAACCAGCCCCTCCCTTGTCTCTTGGTAGAAAGAACCCAGTCATCCAATTCAGAGTGGGCCTACCCCATGGCATCCATTGCAACATGACACAGGAGGGGACAGGAGGGCATTTCTGAAATGACTTAAGCTCTGGCTTGCTGAAATGACCAGAAGAACCTTAGTCAGGGACTGCACGGTAGACAGTATGGGGGGCAGGAAAGCAGAGATCGAGTCAGACTATAATGGATTTCAGGGCCAAGATGGCTGCAGCTATAACACATGTCCCTGTGCCTTCCAGCGGGAGAGGGGTAGTGGTCAGAGTGGCAGGCCAAAGCTAGGCTCCCCTATTCTGCGCCCTCAGACCTCCCCTAGCTCCTGTTCGAATCGGTCCTTCCATCCCCTCTCCAAGTCTTTGACTGCAGAAGCCTCTGGCTGCATCCTGGGCCCCAGAGATCAAAGACCTTGAGCTCAAGTCATGCCTGAGTCACTGGCTTGATGAGCTTCTCACCCCCACTCCCTGCAGATGGATTAATTTCAGTCCCATCAGGAGGCCCCGGAAGCCCTCCAGCCTGTCCCCCATCCTTCAGTATCTCCCTGGGTTGCCGTTTCCTCCCCAGTCACGGCCTCCCACACACATACTGAGGCCTTTGGGTGCATGCTGCAAAGAAACGGTGCTCCCCCAAGGCCACTGAGAAGTTCTTCTTGCAGTCTGACCTGCCTCTGCCTCCTGCGGCTATTCTCCCTTGGTGGCAGGTGACAGAAGTGCCCCACACTCTTCCTGAATGTCATCATATCCCCCTCCCCCAGGTGTGGTCCTGACCATTGGTATCCCCCTCCCCCAGGACCACCAGGAAAAGCAAGGCTGTCTGGGTAGAGAATTAGGGGGCTTAGCTCAGATCCCTGCCCTGGAAGAAGACAAAGATTCTGTCTGTCTCTGGGTGGGTTAATTAGCTCTGGGTTTGAGTTTCCTTCCTCTCCCCACACAAACAACTCCTCCCCCCAGAGCCCCTTCCTAACAAACCTGTTTTCAGGAGCTGCTGCTGCCAACCCCTCCCAGATCTTCTTTGTGGTTCGAGTGTTGGCTGCTCCAGAGATTACAGGTTATTGTCTGGTGGAGACAGGATGCTGAGGGGGTGGGGGGCTAGCATTGGAACCTGGGTTTGGAATGCAGGACTGGATCCAGCTGTGGGCTGGCTGCCTCCTTTCCCCACTCCACCCCCTCCCAGCCACCAGGTGCTCAGGTCAGTAAAGAGCGAGCTTTTAGGAAGAAGAGGGAGAGGAAGGAGTGAATGGAGGGGAGAAGGACCGGGCTGGGGGATTTGGGGTGGGCAGGGAAGGGGTGTCAGGAGTTCTAGTGGATCAGGCCGGGTGCTGTGGCTCACACCTGTAATCCTAACATTTTGGGAGGCCAAGGCAGGTGGACCATTTGAAGTCAGGAGTTCGAGATCACCCTAGCCAACATGGTGAAACCTCCTCTCTACTAAAAATACAAAAATTAGCTGGGTGTGGTGGTGGGCACCTGTAATCCCAGCTACTCTAGAGGTTGAGGCAGGAGAATCGCTTGAACCCGGGAGGCAGAGGTTACAGTGAGCCTAGATCTTGCCACTGCACTCCAGCCTGGATGACAGAGCGAAATTCTGTTTCAAAAAAAAAAGAAGTTCCAGTGGATCAGATGAACTCCCTCCTCTCCTTCCTGGCATTGCCCAGGTAACAGATCCAGGGGTCCAGGTGGTAGATTAACAGTGGCAAGACACCTGGATCCCCGTTCCCCAAACCCCACATGGCCAATGCTCTTTGATAAAGTGGCAACACCTCTCTGATGCTCAGTTTCCTCTTCAGCAACAGCAGTTAAACATAAGGGGATGGTGAGGAGAGGATGAGTGAGGTTGGGCAGGAGAATGGGCTCCTGAAGCAAGTCCTGAGGCAAGAGGACAGCAAGAGCCATCCAGCAGGCAGAGCAGGGCCAGTAGCTCCTCCTTCCCTGGAGGTCCCTGTGGACAAAGTCAGCCCTTCCAACCCTTTGCTTCAGTGTAAGAGGCCCCAGGCAAGGGAATCCTCCGGGAGTGGGGGCTGAGGGATGCTCCCTGATACCCTCCCCCAGTTCTTGGTCTGCACATTTGCCCCCATACTTATTCCCTGGGGGATAAGCATGCCCTGTTCTTTCTACCTGCGGTTGGGATGGGGGAAACCAGAGAATGGGCAGCTCCTTCCTGGCAAAGAGAGACAGGGCCCTGGAACGACGCTGCTTTCCAGGCAGAACCAGGAGTCCCTCCCTCGCGCCCTCCCCTCCTGTCCCTCACATCCCCCCCTTCCCTCTGTCACTCTGGCTGGGTTTCATTTGCTCCTCGTTCTGCGCTCCGCGGTGTCTCCAAAGGCAGAGAATGCTCTTGGGTGAGTGCTGAGGACACCTGGGCTGGGAAATGGGGAGAGGGCTTAGGTGAGGGTGGTCCTCTCCCCTCTCCCCAGCCCAATCCTTTCCGGCTATAGTTGGCTCCCAAAAGTTGTCTGTCAGAGACACCAGTAGCCAGTTACTCTCAACCCTTTTCCCAGGTTCAAGGCTGGGCAGGGAAGCCCCCACTCTGGCCGAGAACAAAGGTGAAAGGAGGGGCAGGAATGGTGGGGAGCTGGAGGTCCACCCTGCAGGAAATAGGGGTGCTGGACATCTGGGCAGATGCCTGTTCAGGAGCCCATGTCAAAGGTTCCATGTATCAGACCTCACCTTTAACCGCCTCTGAGGGGCCAGGGGAGCAGGAGACGTCCGAGGGGAGTGAAGAGGGAGCTGTTACTGCAGCAGAGAAAGAGACAGCAGCAGACAGAGGGAGATGGAAATCAGGGTGCCTCCTCCCTGAGATCCAGCCACTGTACCGGGGTCCACACCAAGGCCCCCACCCTGTCTTTATCCATGGTCTGCCAGCTCACCTCTCCACACAGAAGGTTGCCTGGCCTTTTTTGAGGGAGACAGCCATCACCCATCAAAGGCTGTTTGGGGGAACCCTTTCATTGGGGGCAAAGGGCTGGAGGCAGTGGGACTGGGGGCAGAGTTTCTGTTGGGACTGGGCTTTGGAGTCTTCCTCCAGCTTAGGGGAGTCTGCACATCCTGAGTGCTAGATGACCCAGAAGTGGCTCAGGGACTCTGGAGAATGTGGGGAGGAAGCCCCTGGCCACGGTGGGAGTGGGCATGCAGTATGTCTTGGCTCAACCTCTCACTCCCCACTTTGGCTCTCTCTCCCTGGACTCCCATATTCTTCGCAGAGTTTGGGTTTTATCCATGATAGAAATGGCAGTGTCATTATTTGAGATGTGTTGTGTGCAGGCATGTGCCTCTGGGAGGACCCTATCGTCTGCCCCATGACTTGTGGGTAGGGGGGTGGGAGAAGGAGTGGGAGAGAGACTCCGTTTGGAGACATGCTCTTTTAAGTCCGATGCATTTAATTTTGTAAGGGGAGTGTGTGTGCACACCGGTCTCTGCATCTGCATATGGATCTTTGTGTACATGCATCTATCTTTGTGAAGGTGTGTGCCGCTGTGTGCCCATTGCTGTCCTTGGTCTATATCTGCATTTGTAGGGGTCTGCACATTCATGTGCATCTGTCTCTCTGGGTATATGTATACACAGGTATGTCTTTGTTGCTTGTGCCCATCTGTGTATGCATGCATGCTCTTGTGTGGCCAGTGTGCCTGCCTTTGCCTCCCGGCCAGCATGGGTATCTGTGTATCTTGGCATCAGTACCACCTCCATATAATACATGGTCTAACTGTGGGGGGATGTATGTATGTGCCTTGATGTCTATACCTGCCACTATCCATGGGTGATATGGGCCTCAGGTTTTGTGTCTCTGTGCTCGTGTGTGTGTGTGTGTCTGTCTGTCTGTCTTTTCCCCATTATGGCAAAATAGCAGGATGTGGTTTTCCCAGATCTTGTCCCTTGGTGGCAGCCAGGGTGATGTTATTTCATAAGATTTCTGCTCTGTGCCCTGCCCTAGCCTCGGTTGGACCTTTGGGGGCAGCCTCTTCTCCTGTACTCTGTCTGGCTTGCTCATACCTCTGACCACACCCCACCCTCTTGAGGCAGTTGGCTAATGAGCCATGGCTGCTCCAAGACACTTAGGTGGCTGTTCTGCAGCAAAATGCTATCCAAGAAGACCTACCCCCAACCTGACCCTTTTGGGGTGCAGAATTCTGGACCTGAGGGCTGTGTGGTGCCATTCGGGGGCAGCTGTGGGGGCTGTGGCTCCCTTCATTTGAGTGTAGCCAGGAGTCAGGCGGCCACACATGTGTGTGCATGTGACTCGCGCACCATCCCAGCAGCCCTGGGGCTGGGGTTCACAGTGAATGTCAGAGGCAGATGGTGGGTGGCACAGAGCAGTGCTGCATGGAGGATGCTGGGGCGGAGGAGTTCGCAGCAGCCACTGGTAGGGCTGGGACCTCAAATCAACATGCACCCTAGGCCTTTTGCAGAAGAGCAGTGTACCCAATTGTGAGGGGACTGGAAGACATTTCTGGGTGACTTGGTGCTGTCTGGAAGGGAGACTGGGTCATTCTCTTGACATTCCCTTGACCCACGGCAGCAGTCCAGCCCCCTCTCTGAATGGCCTCCACACCCGGCACCGCATTTGGTCTTCAGACCCATTTCTGTCCTGCCCTAGCCTCCTCCCCGGGTTGTAATTCCCGCTTTACAGATGAGGAAACAGGCTCATAGCTAAGTGTCCAGTCCAAGGCCTCAGAGTTAAATATAACTGGAGCTCCATCCCAGGCCTCTGGACTCCACACCTCCACGTCTGGGAGGGTTGGGGTGCCACAACAGCACATTTATCCTGCAGGGAACCTCCTCAATTCACCTCTCAGGGTAACGCAGACAGGGATGAGGGTCGGCTGTGTATCAGAGTTCTAGAAAAAGGTCAATCCAACCTCCCTCCCTCTTCCCCACTCTGTCAACCCCACTGCAAATAACTCACTAGGCTAAAACAATGAGCTTCCCAGTTCCAACTCCTCCGAAGGAGGCTCCCCATCAGGTGGGAAGGTCCAAATCCCCAGCATTCCCCTAGAGCCATCCAGCATCAGGCACTGCCCCCACCCACCCCAATTCTTCATGAACCTGCAGCGACCTGTCAACTTCCAGAGGAGATCTTTGCTCTGCCATCCCACGGCCTGGAGTGCCCTTCCCCTAGTAATAGTTCACTTACCCAGAATGCTGCGAACCCTAATTGACCCTCCCAGCAGACCTTCAGCTGATCGCCCCCTCCTTGGTGATCCCAAAGCACTTGCTTCTAAACTCTCAGAGCACTTTGCAGCCTCCACGGCGCTCTACCTGTCTGTCTCTTACGGCTGTGAGCCCCTCGAGGAACCCTGGATACATGCGCGGACCGAATGAACCCCGGCACCGCGCTGCTTGCGGTCTAGCCTCAGTGGCTCCTGCTGCGGCGCGTGCGGCTGCAGGGGCCGGAGGGTGGGGCCGGGGCCGGGCTGAGCAAGCTGGGCGGGAGGCGCGGCAGGTGGGCGCGGCCAGGTGAGCCCGGGGACGCCGCCCGCCCTGCCCGCGACCCCGGCCGGCGCCGGCTGCTGGCGCCTCTTCGCCCCCGTTGCCGCTAGTGGCTGCTGTCGCTCCGTGGAGCCCAAGGAGACCGCGGCCAGAGCGTCCACCGCCCAAGATGGTGGTTCCTGTGTCTCCGTGAGTGCTAGCGGACGGGGCAGGGGCGCCGGGCCGGGCTGGGCGCCCCCTCTCGGAGCGGGCGGGACGGGCGGGCGGAGGCTCGGTGCCTCTGCGGGGCCCACCGAGGGCTCTGTCACCACGCGCCCCCCAGAGGAAGTTCCCCAGCCCTCCCCGTCCCAGCCCCCGGGAGGATGGGTGAGATGGGGTGCAGGGGAGCCCCTTCTCACCAGGGCTGCCAGAGCAGGGGGCGCCCGGCCGTATTCTGCTGAGAGCTGGACTCCTGTTAGTGGGGTCCCAAAGCAAGGGGTCCCCAGGAGCCCGGGGAGGAGGCTCGGGACCCACATCCTGGGGCCACATGAGTAATGTTTGAGGCTTACATGCCGAGGGGCCCTTGTCAAGTTGTTCCTGCTCCCATCCGGCTGGTCAGGGTGTGGAAAGAGGTGAGAGGAGACCTGGGTTTGCAGCAAGTGTGCCCCCCGGTCAGCCTTGGTCACAACTGTACCCATGGAGTTTTGTTTACGCCTCACTCCACCCAGCCTGGTTCCTTGAGGTTGAGGTGGGGAGAATGTTAATGGAATTTGACCTGTTTAGAGCAGCTCTGTCCAATAGAACTTTCTGGGATGATGGAAATGTGCTGTCCAATGCAATAGCCACTAGCCACATTGGCTACTAAGCACTTGAAAAGTGCCTAGTGTGAGCTGAACGCTAATGTTTTATTTAATTCTAAGTAATTTAAACAGCTGCATTTACAACAGCTGCAGTGGCCAGTGGCTGCTCTGTTGGACAGAGCCGTTTTAGAATCTCCACCTTTCTGGGCTCTACCTACCTGCCCTTTTGTTCTGCAGAATGGGCAGGATAGGCAGCTTCGAGGTACATGGAAAGGATCTGACAAACTTCCAGAAGGGCATTACCTTGCTCTTGCACCCCTCTGCCCCCGTTCTAAGATCCTGTGTGTAGTGGGCTAGGCAAGGTCATAGAATCACAGGATCTTGGGAGGAAATAATGTCAAAGGTAGCTGTTTTAATCACCCAACAGGTGCCCAAGGGCTGGCTCCACTGCCCTCTCTGCCTGGGCACCTGCTCTTTCTTATTCACTGCCCAATTGTGTGGTGCACTTGCTGGGTGTCAGGCACTGTACCTGTCTCTGGATTCAGACATGAAGAAGTTAGTTACCTTTCCTGCCCTCAGGGAATGTGCATGAGAAGGAGGGTGGAGAGAGGATGAAGCAAGAGAACTACACAGATAGAAGCAGAGATTTGTAATCTGTGGAGCATGCAATGGAGAGAACAAACAGGGAGCAATGACAAAAAAGAAGGGACTTCCTGGGAATCGATGGTTAAGCTAAGGCCAAAGGGGAAATGAAACAGGCCAGCTAAAGCATTGGGAGGGCAGCTGGGAACATTCTGGAAGAAGGGACAGCATGGGCAAAGGACCCGAGGGATGGGAACCTGGCACTCTGGATGAACCCAGAGAGAAGGGTGGTGTTACTAGAAAGGAAGGGAGACACAAGTGGCCACCAGAGAGGTCAGTAACCCTGGGCATTTGGCAGACCTCAAAGGAATTCTGGCACTGGCCTTAGAGGAGTGGGTGGTTGTGGAGGGGTCTAAAGCAATATATATATATATATATTTTTTTTTTGAGATGAAGTCTTGCTCTGTCTCCCAGGCTGGCATGATCTCGGCTCACTAAAGTGGTATATATTTTAAAGCCCCTCTCTGGTTAAGAGAGGTTAAGAGTAGAAACCCAGCGTGCAATCAGGAAGCAACTGCGTTTGTCCAGGCAAAAGATAAAGGTGGCCTGGACAAGGTCGCCAGGCAGTGGTGTGGAGAGAAGGGACAAGTTAGAAGTGGATTTTGGAGGGAGAATCAACAGGACCTGTGGATGGAGCAGGTTCTGGATGTGGAAGAGAGCAGGGAATGAAGGGCAGGTTTCTGGCCAAGGCACCTAGGAAGAAGGATGGATTTCATTTCCTGAGACAGGGATGACTGGGAGAGGGGCATATTTGCTTTTGTTTTTGTTTTTAGAGACAGGGTCTTGCTGTGTCACCCAGGATGGCTGGAGTGCAGTGATGTGATCACAGCTCACTGCAGTCTCAAACTCTCAGGCTCCAGTAATCCTCCTGCCTCAGCTTCCTGAGTAGCTGGGACTACAGGTATATGCCACCATGCCCGGCTAATTTTTTTTCTTTTTCTTTTTCTTTTTTTTTGGTAAAGACA